>NC_090936.1:229870703-230173734 GCF_040938575.1 Ambystoma mexicanum
CGCAGAGGGTAGAGCCGTGTCTGGTTGCATTTTGAAAGCAACCTTCGACGCCGCGGACAACGCAGGCAGATTGATAGCAGAAGGTACTGTTATCAAGAGACATGCGTGGTTACGGCAGTCTGGTTTTAAGGCAGAAACACAGGCATCATTGTTGGACAAAACCGGTGGAAGCCGATCTGTTGTTTGATAAGGCGGTCGAAGACGCACTGAAAAATGCCAAGGACGAATACGAGACACTCAAGTCCCTTGGCCAGTTAACCAATAAACCCCCTAACCAGAGAGGAAATAGTAATTTTCATCGCCCACGCGGCCAAAATTCCCAGAGAGGATCTAACTATTCCCAGGGGCAGGGGACACAGTGGAACAACAACCAACAGTCTACCCAGGGTTATGGCAGAGGTAATAGGAGAGGTCGTGGTAAAGGCAGAGGCAGCCCCAGCAAGGGAGGCAGCACGCCTCCACCAAAGCAGTGACGCTCAGTTCAGGGTCCCTTCTCACGCAACCCCAGTAGGGGGACGCATTTCAAACTTCACCCAGGCTTGGGAAGGGATCACATCAGACAGATGGGTGCCGTCAACAGTATCCACAGGATATTGTATAGAGCTACTGCAGCGTCCCCGGAACCATCCTCCACGACAAAGAGTACACTCCTTAGAACATCAGAAGATTCTCCTCGAGGAGATCGCCATTCTTCTACAAAAGGACGCAATAGAACTTGTCCCGGGACACCAGGTAAACAAGGGTATTTCTTCAACTTACTTCCTTGTGCCAAAGAAAGACTTGACAATGCGCCCAGTATTGGACTTACGGCCTGCCAACAAGTATGTCAAGCCCCAAAAATTTCGTATGACCACGCTACAAGAGGTAATCCCCCCTCCTAAAAAAGGGGGATTACATGGCAACCTTGGATATGAAAGATGCTTATTTTCATATTTCCATGTTCCCAGCGCACAGAAAGTACTTGAGCTTCAAGGTGGACAGTCGCCACTACCAATTCAAGGTACTGCCCTTTGGGATAGCTTCAGCACCAAGGGTATTCACCAAGGTACTGGCGGTGGCGGCTGCACACCTACGCAGGGAGGCAATCCCAGTGTACCCTTATCTGGACGACTGGCTCATAACGGGGGAAACCCCAGGAATTTGCAGGACAAACATTCAAAGGACTATCGACCTCCTACACGAGTTAGGCTTCTCAATCAACGAGAAGAAGTCAAGCCTGGTGCCATGCACCTCAAAACAATTCCTAGGAGCAATCCTGGATACCCAGGAGGGGTTGACCTTTCCTTCAGAAAAAAGAATTTGGAATATACTACTGCAAATTCCGCATTATCAGTCCGGTCAACAAATAACGGTACGCAAAGCAATGCGTTTACTGGGCATGATGGTGTCATGCATTTACCTGGTCCCCCACGCGCGCCTGCGCATGCGTCCCATGCAGGAATGGTTGGCGAAACAGTGGTCTCAGGCAAGTGGTCAGTGGGACGATCTAGTGGTCATTTCGCCAACACTGGTACAAAGCCTTCACTGGTGGACAAGAGAGAATCTCGCACAGGGGAAACCCTTTTACGATCCCGAAGTACAGGCAGTAGTCACTACAGATGCATGTCTGACGGGGTGGGGAGCTCACCATCTCCACCACACACAGCTCAGGGTCTCTGGTCTCACTCAGTGGCCAAGAACCACATCAACCTGCTAGAGCTTCTGGCAGTATTCAGAGCTCTTCAGGCGTTCAAGCCCCATCTACTAAACCTGTCAGTGCAAATCCAGACGGACAGCACTACAGCCATGTTCTACCTGAACAAGCAAGGAGGGACTCGCTCGCCAAATCTGTCCAAGCTTGCCCAGAAAATCTGGATATGGGCACTCAGACGGAACATCTTCCTGTCATCACAACATGTTCCAGGGGAGCTCAATTCCCTAGCGGATGCTCTGAGCAGAGACTCCCTCCCAGAGGAACACGAATGGGTTCTTCACAGAGAGGTCGTAGAAGATCTCTTCTCTCAGTGGGGTTTCCCCACTATAGACTTATTCGCCACAAGCGAAAACAGACAATGCCCAGGATTTGCATCCAGGTTCCCCCAACCAGACTCCCAGGGGAACGCCCTGTGGATGAACTGGTCAGGGATGTTTGCGTACGCTTTTCCACCAACTCCTCATCAGGAAAGTGGTGAACAAGATGAACAGGGAATCGATGACGCTCGTCCTAGTTGCTCCCATGTGGGCAAGACAACCGTGGTTCCCACACCTACGCAGGATGGCGGTGTGCAAGCCCATCAAACTTCCAGCCTGGTACAACCTACTGTCCCAGCACCAAGGTCAAACAGTGCACCAGCTCAATGAACCTGGCAGCATGGCTCCTGAGGTCATAGAGTTTGGACACCTCAATTTGCCACAGAGGTGTATGGACATCCTAAAGGAATCTAGGAAACCAACCACAAGGCACTGTTACTCTGACAAATGGAAGAGGTTCGTTATCTGGTGCCAGAGTAGACAAATCAACCCAGTTGATTGCACTCCTTCCACTATTGTTACATACATGCTCCACCTGCTAGATGCAGGATTGGTTTTTAACTCACTGAAAGTACACCTGGCAGCCCTCTCGGCTTACACCACTTCCCATAGCAAGGTTTCGTGGTGGAAAGTACCAGTAGTTAAAGCCTTCATGGAAGGAGTAAAGAGACTTCACCCTCCCATCTCTAACCCACCGCCAGGGTGGGACCTTAATGTGGTGCTAACTAAGCTCATGGGGCCCCCTTTCGAACCCATGCATAAAAGTAGTCTCAAACACCTGACTTATAAAACGGCCTTCTTAGTAGCCATTACCTCTATAAGAAGGGTCAGTGAAATTCAGGCTCTGTCAGTGCAGGATCCTTTCTTTACTATCCACAAAGACAAACTGGTTTTACGCACACACCCTAGGTTCTCACCTAAATTTATATCAAAATTCCATGTAAACCAGTCCATCGAGCTTCCGGCTTTCTTCCAGAACCCGCAAAGCTCGGCTGAGGTGAAACTACACACCCTAGATGTGCGTAGGGCGGTCCTCTACTATGTAAATAAAACCAGACCGCTAAGAAAAACAGATCAACTGTTTGTCTCCGTAGCTACAGGCAGAGAGGGGGATCGCGTCTCTAAAGGCGCCATCTCGAAGTGGATTATCAACTGTATACAGCTGTTACTCTCTCTCTGAAAAGACACTGCCTTTTACGCCAAGGGCCCACTCGACTAGAGGCATTGGGGCCACTGGCTTTCATTGCAAATGTTCCCCTCACCACTATTTGCAAAGCAGCTACTTGGAGCTCTATTCACACCTTTACTCAGCATTACTGCATTGACACTCATTCCAAAGCAGATACACAAGTGGGACAAGCGGTTCTAAGACACTTATTTGCTCATGACCCTTCTCACATCCCACCTCCTTCTTCTGGTACTGCTCGCTAATCTATGCACAGCATGTGATCTAAGCAGATTCCACAAGCCTCAGAAGGGATACATTACTCACCGTAATCGTATTTCTGATGCTTGTATCTGCTTAGATTCACATGCGACCCACCCTTCCTCCCCTCCGAGAGAAGGCGCATGATTGCTTGTAGTCTTACCTTTCTGTCTATCTGCTTGGATTATCTGTACTCCCGCTACTCCTCATGCTTCCTCATGTCAGAAAAAATACAATCTGAGGATCCTAGACGCGTGAGGGATCTTGGGTACAGTGGACGTCACACTAGGGATAGTATTACTGGCACGCCTGTGTCGACGCCCATTTTCGAGTTTCGAAAAACAAACTGTAATACTCCGCAGCTTCCACTAGATGTCGGCCTATGCACAGCATGTGAATCTAAGCAGATACAAGCATCAGAAATACGATTACGGTGAGTAATGTATCATATATATATATATATATATGAAACTGTTTTCCTACAGTCGGAATGGGAGGCACTCCCCCGTACTGCAGAGAATCACCAGGAAACTCGTTTACTGCAGACAAAATACCTTCTTTATTATGCAGACCATGACTATAAATAAAAACCACAAAGTATGTGGTGCTCCATACTTAATGGCACAAAAAATGACGCGTTTCGCAGTTACCTCACCGCTTGATCACAACGTGTGTGTGTGTGTGTGTGTGTGTGTGTATGTGTATATATATATATATATATATATATAATTTATTCACAGTAGTGGCCATGTAGTTATGGTTAAGTTGCTGTTTCCATAGGAGGAGCACTTTTTGGGCAGCTTATAACTTCGCTCCCCCTGGATGAATCCTCACCAAACTTTGCAAAAAAAACTATATGGCCCACTCTGAATTTTTTTTGCAAGGTTTGAGGATTCGTCCAGGGGGGGCAATGTTATAGGGGGGGTCCCAACACTTTTTCTTTTTTCACATAGACTGAATGGGGAAAAAACTTTGCTCGCGCCTACAGCCCTAACCGCTGGACGGATTTTCACCAAATTTGCACCAGGACTAGCGGCTTGGTCCCGAAAGCGTGCTTTTGCAGATTTGGTGAAATTCCGTCCAGTAGTTTTCTTTTAAAGGACCAAAAAGTAGGTCATAAAAAATTAGTGATATCTGTGTTCGTTCCGCGGACACACTTCCCTGTTCGCTCCGCGGACAGTGTCCCGATTGGCCAATCGGCTTGCGTGATGTCCGTGGACATGCGACGTGTTCGCTGATTGGAAGGCGTGGAGCGTGTCAGATTTTCGGTAGCGCCCGCCATCTTGGATTGACGGACAGCGCGGTGAAACTTGGTTTAACATTTGTATTTAGTAGTGTGTGTTGGTGTGTAAGAGTGTTTGGGGAGGGTGGGAGAGTATGGGATAGGTTAAATGTGTTTTTTTATGTGGTGGACGCTCTTGTTGTGTTCGATTTGTCTGCGGACAACACGGCTGTTCTGAAATGTTCTAAATAAACTAAATGGGGGGGGTGTTCTGAGGACGCAATATGTGTACGTTTTGTTCGCAAGCAAGCTGAAACTGTTCTAAGAAAACTCGCAGTCTCCTGAAATGTTCGTAGGGGGTGTCCTGAGGACGCTGTCCGTATTGTTCGCTGGCAAGTTGAAAGTGTTCTAAGAACACTCATAATGTCCGCGGACATTAAAATTTTCCATAGGCCATAGTTGAAATGTTTGACTCTATGGGTGTGATATGCTGCCCATTTGGCCATGCACCTAAGACTCTATGCCCTGGCCACAACCACCACAGCATCACCCTCATAGTGGCTTATAACTTTGAGTCAAAAACAAATTTATAAGGAACAAAGTTCTATGGGTGTGATATGCTGCGATGGTTGTACTTATTATAATATACTTACTGTTTGGTTTAGTAACTGGAGTACATGTATTTCTTCATTTCTGTGATAAAA
The DNA here is from genome assembly GCF_040938575.1 of Ambystoma mexicanum. Taxonomy (NCBI): domain Eukaryota; kingdom Metazoa; phylum Chordata; class Amphibia; order Caudata; family Ambystomatidae; genus Ambystoma; species Ambystoma mexicanum. Next base: position 229,876,066 of record NC_090936.1, read on the forward strand.
GAAAATAGCATATTAGTATTACTATTTTGTAATGACTTATTACATTGTATAATCAACAAGTTATTTTTTTTTTTTGGAACCTCATATTTAGTAGATTACAAACCAGAGTACTGTGCAATTTACTCAGTTTCTGTGTTTGTTGCTAAATCATTGGGTCTGTGGGAGAAAAAAAAATCTCCATGTTGGATTTTTTCTGTTATGCTACAGTTTTTCAGTGTTGACTTGTTTCTGGCTAATGCTTTATACATTGGCTTGTTGCAGTTTTTTGGAGCAGTAACATATTTATTTGTTTGGATATTGTAACATTTTGGAGCTGTTAGATACCAGTAGGCGTATTCCAACTGTCTATTTTTTTTATATATTTTAGTGGTATTGATTTATCTGTTTGGATATTGTTAAATTTTGGGACAGTTAGATACCAATTGGTGTATTCTAACTGTCTATTTTTTGCTCTAATTTAGTGGTATTCATTTATCTGATTAGTTGTAGAATCTTTGGGCAGTTAGATAGCTTTTGGAATATTCTAACAGTTTATATTTTTTTACTATAAGTTTACTTAAAGTTTAAGTACAGTTTAGTTATCAAATTTTGGTTTTAAGAACATTAAATAAGCGTTTGTAAGATTTGCTGGTAATCTCTGCTTTAGAGTAATGTTACTATCATTACATTCAAACCATCTGAATTGGTTGTGGCTCCTGCGTGGTAGATTATACCTATTGTGAAGGTTTTCTTACCAAGTGATATTTGACCATGTGTGAATCAAGTCAGCTTGCAGGTGTTTTTGGTACCACCTGCATTGTAACGTAGAAACATTAGTATTACGTACTTACTATGTGTTTGTATTACTAACTTGGAGCGATTATACGAAATGCAGGTAGCACATAATCTACCACGGTTTGCATTTTGTACAAGTTGCTGAAATGGAATGGATTCACAATTAGGTATTGATATATATATGAAGCATTCATTGGGGATTTCTTCTTGTGTCACATTGTTGTAGAGAGTGCATGTATGTTTCCACATGTATGAAATCTGTAATATTTCATTTATAGGTATGTTTTTATTTTCCAGGACTTGTAGTAAGTACATTAGAAATTCTTGTGGATCTTCCTGTGAGTGTATAATGAATTTAACCATTCCAGCACAGTAGTCCAATTGTTGTCTTATTCCATAAACACCATACGTGTTAGCAGGATTGTTTGTTGCATTTCTGTGAAGTACTAACATTTGCAAACACAATTGGTCTGTACTGTGTAAGTAAATGTCAACAATTGGTGGCAATTGAAATAGAATATTCATTGCTACATTTGCGTAGCAACTTACTCCAACTATATTTGAGAGTTTAAATGGAGCAGGTAGTTCTGTATCTGATTGATTTTTTTTTTAGTTTGTCTTCCTTCTTTGAAGTACCTGGTTTACTTTCCCTAATGGGTTTTTATGTTTGTGGTACTTGATGAAGTTTGTTTCTTTTACTCTCTTTGGAGGATTTGCAGTGACATCCTGTTGCATTTCTGTTTGTTTTCTTTTACAACGTTTTACTTTTTGTGGTACAGAATGTGTTTAGATGGGGGGTGTATAGTGAGCGAAGTCTATTGTTTTCTAAAATGCAAAGAATATCAGCGTTTACTTTACTTGCATCAAAGTTGATTAGAAATAGACCGTCAAGAGAATATTGACGAACTGAATTTTGTTGTCACGTGGGTATGTTTGAAAGCCAACTGTACCTAGTGCTCCATTAACTAGTCCTTGGTCCACGTCAAGGTTACGTTTAAGCATTACTCTGCAATCCTGCTGTGTTTGAGATTGATTTTTCTAAACTATTTAGTTTTGTTGTGCCTTGGTCACACATGGGTAGTGTCATACCATCTACATCTAGTTTGTCTGTGGCGCTAATTTCCATTATTGGTTGCATTTCTTTACTTAACATTATTTCATAGAATTTGAAACAGCTTGCAAGTGTTGGCATTAAGGCCATACAATTGACATTTTTGTGGGCTAATTGTTCCATAACATCTGTAGCACATGCATTATCACCATAAAGTGCATGAATGTGCCGGGTTTTCAATATTGCTTCTGCTTCTTTAGAAAGTATACCAACTCAATCTTTTTAAGATGTTGGCATAAGTGAATTCTGCAGATTGCCGCATGTTTTCTGTTAATTCTCTGTATTGGAAATGTTGCCAAAGGTTGACATTTCCAATCCTGCCAACATTTTTACGGCAGAGTTTGTGTCCTAATGTTTTAAAAATAGGCTCACCTTTTACTGGTGTCAATTGAAGAAGATCTCCGAAAACAATGTGTTTTCCTGCATAGCTCTTCATAGTTTGTTTTGAGTACTTCTTGTAATCTGAGGTGAATCAAAGCCAACATTAGGTTGGACACCATGCTCACTTCATCTATTGGAAGCATTTTCATTTGTTTCAATACTCTGCGTAGTTCCATTGCAGCTTCTGTAGAAAGTTTGTAATATTTGTTTTGGTGTTCTACTGGCAGGAGTAGCAATCGGTGTAAAGTGACACAACCTATGTTGTAGGCAGCTAAACCTGTGGGGGCAGTGACAACAGCCGACAGTTTGTTGTTTGTCAATTGATGAAGAAACTTACTGATCTTGATTAGGAATGTTTTGCCAGAACCAGCTTCACCACTGACGTACAATAGTATAGGTTTGTAATTTTGGCAGGTGCATTCTTTGTTTTCATGTTGTACACATGTGCAATTTCTTTTCTTACTTCTTGAAAAATTCTACGTTGCTCATGGTTTAGTTTTGATTGTAGTATAGTTAAGTCTTTATCTTCATACTGACACATGGTGTTTTCTACTTCTATCATAGCTGATTCTGCCTCATTTGTTATTAGTGGCTCTCCCAGTGGTTCTTGGCTTCCTGTTACAGAAGGTTGACTACTGTCAGGAGTGTCCTTATCTAGTAGGGCCTGGAGTTCTCCTTCGTGTTGCTGTTCATTGTGCAACATTGTTTTGTACTGTGTAAAGTTTACATCAGTTATTGTGCTTTCATATGCTTTGAAAGCGTCTTCATATGAGTCATAGTAATCTAGTATTTCTTCTTTTCTCCATGGTTTAAAGAGTTCTAGCAGGGACATGTAATATACTTTATGTTGAGGAGTCTTTAATGACAATTTGATATGATTAATTAAATTTGGTTTGGTGAGTTTTACTAAGCTGCCTTCAGTTTGTCACTCTGTATTTACCGTTTTTTTCATCAGGTTTTATATTATTTTTGAATGTGTAGTTTTGGGCTATGTGGTATAGACACATGGTTTCCAAAGTGGTACTCCTGTTTGGGTAGTATGTGTCCAATACATTATTTTTTAAAATGTCTTGGCTGTTGGGATCATGTTTGGCTATTGTTTCTATATCTTCGTATGATTTTAGAACTCTTTTTCTAGATTTAGCTGGACCAAGACTTAGCCATACTATATTTTCAGATTTACCATACAGTGCAGTACCAGTTAAACGATCAGCTGCTTCATAGGATCCACATTCTCTATGGGACAGCATTTTTATGCCCAAGTTGTATAATTTTTGAGACACTGTTTTATCTGATGACACGTCATTCCAGAGGTCTTGCAGCGCTGTCTTTTCTGCTTTGGATAAGTATGCTGTGACAAATCATTCCTCGAGGGTCGACTTATGAAAGTCTTCTCTGATTCTGCGAGTGCTACCTCCACCACTATCCACTGTGGCGTCCCAAAAGGGTCCTGCACTGCCCCCACATTATACAACATTTTCACCCTCCCACTGTTCAATGACTTGGACCGTCGTCACATAGCATACACCAACTATGCTGATGACACGCAAGTCATGCTCCCTCTCACAGGGGTCTATGAACAATATGCAGTGGCATTAACCAAGATATATACAGCCATCCAAACCTGGATAGCAGCCAATGGCCTCTGCTTAAACGGGAACAAAACAGAGATCCTACTAGTTGGCACCAAAGAAACACTAAAACTCCCACCGCGGTACAAATCCTTTAACATAGATAACTCCACCATCAGTCTCCACTGCAGTAAAAACGCTAGGAGTATACCTTGACTCCACCCTCTCCATGACACGGCAAGTCAACGCCATAGCCTCCTCTGCTGAATTTACCACTAAGGTAATCAACGCTGTTAAACCCTTCCTATCCACTAAAAACTGTCTGGCCGTAGCCAGAGCCACAGTAGGTACCAAATTGGACTATTGCAACGCTCTCTTCTTGGGCACGTCTGCACAAAACATTAAAAAAAAAATGCAAGTCACACAAAACAATGCCCTAAGAGCTGCCCTAAGCATCCCCAAAAGGGAGCACATCTCCCAAGCTAGAAAAGAAGCCCACTGGTTACCAATAAAAGAACGGATACTATTCAAATCCATGGCCATCACCCACAGATGCCTTTCCGCCAAGGCTCCGCCCTATCTCTCTGAAAGAATCACCCTTAACACATCCACCAGACCCACTCGATCACACTTGACGAACCAGACTTATGTACCCACATTCAAAAGAAGCAAAGCCGGAGGGTCTAGCTTTCAACACAGCACCCAAAAACTGGAACGCACTCCCCACTGCGCTAAGGAACGAAAACTCATACCATGCCTTCCGCAGAGTACTCAAAACCACGCTGTTTAACTAACCCCACCCCACCTTACCTATCCTACTGTATTTTCACAACTGTATGTAAATAAGCACAACTGTATGTAAATATGCAAAAAATGCTCTTCACTGTATCTATATTTCTGATGTTTGTTAATCTGCTTAGAATCACATGCTGTGCATAGTCCGACATCCAGTGGTCACTGCAGAGTATTGCATTGTTTTTCGTAGTCGAAAAGGTGACGTCAACAAGGCGTGTCTGTAACACTATCCCTATAGTGACGTGCAGTGTACCCACAATCTCTCACACGTCAAGGTCCCTCAGATTGTTTTTTTCCGCCCAGTTATTGGTCGCCTTTATGCGGAGCTCCTCGAGACACATTGCAAAATCATTTCCTGGACCCTTGGTCGTTTATTATTAACTATCACATAGATCCCTCCCTCAACGTAGCTGCCAAGCTGTTCTCCGCCGAGCAAGATCTTCGATGGAAGATGGAGATCCTTCGGCGCTGCCGAACACGTGGCCTGGCCTCGCCGGCCTAACACAGTAGGGAGAGTGGGGTTGTGTGGTCATTTCTTTGTTTCACTCTGAGAATGCCTTTCTCTTTCCCCTCCCTCTCTTTCGAGGTCGTAATCACATTTGATGCCCTCAGCTATGTAGAGGACGCCCTTTAGGTTTTGCCCGCGTTGCAAGGGCAAGTTTACCTGGAAAGATGAGCATAAACGGTGTAACCGTTGCTTGCCCCTCGATCACAAAGAGGACGGCTGTGCGGCCTGTGAGTTACTTAAGCCCAAAACTTTAAAGGACCGCAGGGTCAAAAGGTGGGCAGCCTATGCGATGTCTAGGTCTGACTCCTCGCCCGCTGCTGCCGCCGAATTTGATGAGGACAGTGATTACACGGCCTCCGCAACGGAGGTTGTAGACCTCTCGAAGTAGCGTTCCTGCTCCTTGTCGTCCGTCCCCGACAAGCCCGGCTCACGCCCCGCTTATGGGGATGAACACCCTGGCGACGAGGACGAACACAGAAAAACACATAAGCACATAACCCACGGCACGCTTTCGTCGGAGACGAAAGCAGCCATAGCGTCAACTGAGGCGTCGGGTCCACCGGCGTCTTCCACCGACCGTAAGGGTCGCAAGCCCTCCCCGCCACCGCTTCCGCGACTGGGCTTTCTGTAAATAAGGGCGCTAACCCCAAATCCTCAGGCGACGCGCCTCGCAAGAGTGCGTACGTTGCCAGTAAAGACTCGGCACTGCCTAGCGCGACGGCGAGCGATCCCTCGACGGACAAGCTGATCGCCGAAAGCCTCGCACGTATATCTTCTAAAGATGGCCAGATACGGACGGCGGGTGACACACCAAAAACCACTCACAAGGCCAAAGAAACGCAGAGGACGCCGGAAGGTAGGCTGGGACAGCTCCCACAGTGGACAGAGGGCCCTAGCCCGCGAGAAGGCTTCTCAGAAGGCAAAGGGACCCTATCTTCGACGCTATGGGACAGAACTAAGCAACTACAGGGAGAGGAAACTCCCTTTTCACTCCCAGACCGCTCTGGCCTACCTTACTGGACTGTAGAGAGGTTCCAGTCATGTATGGACAAGCTAGACAGGTTCATGGCCATCCCAGAAAATGGGACACCCAAGAGGCCAAGGGAGGTACTCCAGGAGGGGCCAAGGGCTAAATACCCGAAGTTCTTTAACCCCCTACAGGAAGACATGAACTCTTACGACCTCACTGAAGAGGACTCTCCCTTCCAGTAAGATGAGTTTGTGAATAATGAAGACCAACAAGAGGAAGAAGGTTTTCATCATGACACTAACATAGGTGAGGAGGGCTACGAGGAGGACCCAGGGGAAGGTGGCTCACAGCCCTGGCAGTCGCCATCAGGGTCTACAGACCCCGACATTATAGACATTTCTTCGCCTCAGACCACCCGGTCAGGAACCCATCTCCAGTAGACGATCGGCCCACCTTCAATGCGCTACTGAGGAAGGCAGCAGCACATTTTGAAGTTGAAACTGGGGAGGTCTCCCCAGATACTGATTTCGTTGAAAGGATTATTAAAGAAAAACCTCCCACTAGTCAAACTATTCCTATCCTCGCCTCAGTTAAGAGACAAATCACCCCATCGCCGTCCACCCCTGTGCTGGTAAGAGGGGTCAATCCAAGAATCGAGAAATTGTTCTCACCCTCTCAGTCAGACCCATTATATATCGGGGGCCACTCAGTCCCTGACTCCTTAGTGGTGACTAACACAAGGAAGAGGGCTGGGGTTCCACTGTCAACCAGCGAGGCACCCCCAGATAAAGAAGGGAAAAAGCTTTATGCCTTGGGCAAAAGAATTACCGCCTCGGCAGCGTTTTCAACTAGGATTGCCAATAATAATACATTACTGGCAAGCTACGCTGATGCTCAATGGGGAAAGCTTAAGCAGGACATCTAAGAAGACCCTGAACCTCTAAGAACTCGCTTATTGGCTACAGTTACAGAAGGAATTCTGGTCAACCAGAGCATCATTAAGAACATTCTTGATGCGGCAGAAACTGCTGGCCGTTCTTTGGGGCAGGGAATTCTGCTGAAGCATCACGCCTAGCTTCGCAATTCCGGTTTCAAGGCAGAAACGCAGGCGTCACTCAGTAATAAGCCAATAGAAGAGTCAAATCTCTTTGGATGGGCAGTGGACGACGCACTGGAAAATGCGAAGAAAGAATTCGACACCATAAAGACCTTGGACCAAATCTCAAAGCCTCCAAACAGGCGAGGATTTGGCAACAAGCGCTTTTTTCGTGGCCAACGCCAACAGCAGCAACAGCAGTACACTGAGGGCAACTGGCCCTCTAATAAGGGAACCAGTAACCAGTATAACCAAAGAGGACAACGCCGTGGCAAGGGCAGAGGCCGGGGCTCCACCCCCAGAGGCACCCCGTCAAATAACACCAAATGACCCAAAGGTTCGGGTCCCCTCCCATGCGTCTCCGGTTGCTGGCCGGATAACATCGTTTCTATCAGCATGGGAGGGAATAACATCAGACCGGTGGGTATTGTCAACCGTAGCCCACAGGTACTGTATAGAGTTCAATCGGTCCCCCACCTACAGACCTGCAAGGGGACGACGACGCCTGTCACCAGAACACCTCGTCATCCTCCTGCAAGAAGTAGAACAGCTGCTACAGAAAGGAGCAATAGAGGTCGTGCCCCTATCTCAGGTAATGGAAGGTATTTATTCAGTGTACTTCCTTGTACCCCAAAAAGGACGTAACCATGCGCCCTGTACTAGATCTGCGCCCAGCGAACAAATTTGTAAAACCACAATAATTCCGTATGGTAACATTACAGGAGGTAATTCCCCCGCTATCTCAGGGGGGGACTACATGACAACACTGGACATGAAAGATGCATACTTTCATATTTTGATGTTGCCAGCGCACCGAGTACTTCAGGTTCATGATAGAGGGTAAACGCTACCAGTTCAGAGTGCTACCCTTCGGCATAGCGTCTGCACCGAGGGTATTCACGAAGGTACTGGCAGTGGCAGCGGCCCACCTGCGCAGGTTGTCCATACCGGTATACCCTTACCTCGACAATTGGCTCATAACAGGGGAGTCTTACGAGACATGCTTCTCAAACACCCAAAAGACAGTAGACCTTTTGTTCCAACTGGGCTTCTCCATCAACAAGAAGTAGTCCAGCTTAGACCCCAGCCAAATCAAACAATTCCTAGGGGCTCTAATTCGAACAAAGGACGGCCTTGTCTTCCCCTCCAATGAGAGGGTCCAAAATATGCTGTTTCAGATCCCTCAATATGTGGCCGGCCGAGAGGTGACGGTACGCAAAGCAATGCGCTTGCTAGGAAAGATGGGGTCATGTATTTATTTGGTACCTCACGCGCGCCTGCGCCCAATACAATAGTGGCTCAACAGCCAGTGGTGTCAGGCCAGCGGACAATGGGACGATCTAGTGGTGGTCTTGCAGGCCTTGGTTCTCTCGCTACGGTGGTGGTCGAAGGAAAACCTGGTAATAGGGAAACCATTCGCCACCCCCGCAGTGGAAGCCACTCTAACCACACACGCATCCCTCACAGGATGGTGAGCTCGCCTATCCCATCAGACTGCACACGGAGTTTGGTCTCCAAGTTTAGCGTCCAAACACATAAACCTGTTGGAATTACTAGCAGTGTTCAAAGCACTGAAAGCCTTCCTGACACACCTACAAGGGAAAACGGTGATGGTCCTCACGGACAGCACCACAGCATACCTCAACAAGCAAGGGGGGCACTCACTCTCCAGGACTGTCCAAGCTGTCCCAGAACATCTGGAAGTGGGCTCTCAGACACATGTTCCTATTGTCACAACATGTACCAGGGGAACTCAATCTGCTAGCAGACGAACTCAGCAGAGACTTCCCTCTGCCCTCAGAGTACGAATGGCAGTTACACGAAGACATTGTCTTCGACGTCTTCGCACAATGGGGCTTCCCAGAAATATACCTGTTCGCAACTCTGGAGAACTCGCAATGCCTAGATTACACCTCCAGATACCCACAGAACCGCTCCAAGGGGAACGGTCTCTGGATACCATGGTCAGGGAAATTCGTTTACGCTTTTCACCCGACTCCTCTGCTGAACAAGATTGTGCACAAGATGCACGAGGAACCAGTCACCATGATACTGGTAGCCCCGATGTGGGCCCGCCAACCATGGTTTGCGCACCTGATGGAGATGTCCCTGTCCCCACCGGTGAAACTGCCCTGCCCATACAACATGCTGTCACAGGATAAGGGCAAGACACTACACCCATGCCCACAGAACATGAACTTAGCAGCCTGGCTCCTGAGGTCATAGAATTTGGCCATTTACAGCTCTCACAGAGATGCATGGACATTCTCAGAGAAGCAAGAAAACCCAACACTTGCCACTGCTATTCTAGCAAGTGGAAGAGATTTGTCATCTGGTGTAGAGGTAAGAGCATCAACCCAGTTCACTGCTCTCCCACACAAATTGTCCTTTACCTGACCCATTTACTGGACTCGGGTCTAGTGTTCAATTTGATTAAAGTCCATCTAGCAGCACTTTCTGCATACACCACCTCTCAATTTAAGGTGTCATGGTGGAAAGTCCCATTTATCAAAGCCTTCATGGAGGGGGTAAAGAGAATACACCCTCCGATAGCAAACCCAGCTCCCGGCTGGGACCTTAATGTGGTACTTGCGAGGCTCATGGGCTCACCCTTTGAACCCATGCACAAGGCAACTCTTAAGGACCTCACTCTTAAGACTGCTTTCCTAATAGCTATCACCTCCATTAGGAGAGTAAGTCAACTAAAGGCTCTTTCTGTTCTAGACCCCTTTGTAACAGTTCACAAAGATAAGGTGGTTCTACGCACACACCCAAGGTTTGCACCGAAATTCATATCGAAATTCCATGTCAACCAGTCAATAGAACTACCAACGTTCTTTCAAAACCCTTCAAATTTGGGAGAAAAAAGCCTGCATACACTCGATGTGCGCAGAGCTGTCATGTTTTATATGGAAAGAACTAGACCACTGAGAAAGACTAATCAGTTCTTTGTCTCAGTGGCAGCAGGAAGAGAAGGAGATGCAGTCTCAAAGTCCACTATATCTAGATGGATTGTTCAATGCATCACTCTGTTTCTCTCTTGCTAAGAGAGAACTACCCTTCAAGCCAAGAGCACACTCTACTCGAGGCACTGGGGCATCCATAGCATTCATTGCAAATGTTCCCCTTGAGTCCATTTGCAAAGCGGCAACCTGGAGGTCTGTACACACCTTTACAAAGCACTACTGTCTAGATGCTCACTCTAGATCTGATTCCCAGGTGGGACAAGCAGTATTAAGACATCTTTTCTCTACTGTTCCTTCTCACAACCCACCTCCAACTCCGGGTACTGCTCGCTAGTCTATGCACAGCATGTGATTCTAAGCAGATTAACAAACATCAGAAGACAATGCATTACTTACCGTAAAAGCATTTCTGATGGTTGTATCTGCTTAGATTCACATGCGCCCACCCTTCCTCCCCGCTCGGATGGAAGGAACATAGACATCTTTCTACATCTCTCTCTTTTCTGTACTCACTCATGTATAGAAGGCTCCCTCAGGGCAGAAAAAATACCAATAGAGGGACTTCGACGCGTGAGGGATTGTGGGTACACTGCACGTCACTATAGGGATAGTGTTACAGACACGCCTTGTCGACGTCCCCTTTTCGACTACGTAAAACAAAATGCAATACTCCGCAGTGACCACTGGATGTCGGACTATGCACAGCATGTGAATCTAAGCAGATACAACCATCAGAAATGCTTTTACGGTAAGTAATGCATTGTCATACACCATGTATGCCTGTAACAAGTAAGATTGCTTTCAGCGCCACGATGCCCCTGGGCAGATGTGCGCTATGCAAATCCAAATAAATAAATATCGTGCAACTGCAGTAGAATTGTCTGCAATGTACTGCACATCTATGTTTGCATTCCATAAGTGGGCAATGATTGCATTGTAATCATTGATATATTTTTCTTTTCTTTTTATGTAATATGTATTTTTAGGTGACTTACCTTTAACACTATGTCTAACTGAAAACATGAGGTTGTTCACTTGACCTGTATTTGTAACTGGTCTAGGGAAACCAAATCAGCATTTGGTGTAGTATTTCCCTTTGTTTTTGTATTTGCGACAACAATATTTGCCACATTTGTGTCTTTGAAATTGTAAAATTTGTGCATGAAGATCACTATTTTTGGATTCCGATGGAATTTCACAAGTGTTATATTTTTCAATAAACTGTAAAACAGTGGCATCACTGTCTTGACAAAATTTAGGAGCATCTTTAATCCATAAAAGCATGTGGATATGTGGTGCTCCTCTGGCCTGGTATTCTTTTCTCCAAAAGAAGTGTTGCACTTCTCCAAGGGGAGGAACAGTTTTATTACAAATGAAATGTAGCATAGCAATGAAGCGATGGTGAAAATATCTTGAAGCATTAACAGGCTCCAGAGAACAAAGTTCTCCAGGTGTTAGCATATCTGTTTGTTTTGTTCGATATGCGTAGGAAATCATGGAAATCTTCCCATGCATATTATATACAACTTAATGTAACAAACCAAGTGGGTGGGCCAAGGTTTCTGATCATACACCGTACATCTCTGTGACGTCGAAACCAGTACTCTTTACTACCACGCATATTTGCTAATAGATGTGTAATATTTGATTGTAAAACCTCATCTTTTTGTTGCAGTTTTTGTAATAATTGTGTAGCTATCATATTTTGAAAGTGTGCTCCTGATTTTAATGTGTGCAACTCCGTAACATAAAGTTGCTATTTAACTTTCAAAGAGTAGGTGGAATATGTATTCCCAGATTTAGACAAAATGTGGATCTTCAGAATACATCCGTAATGAGCGTTATTCTGATGCTGATATTTGAATAGGTCTATCATCGTACCTTCCTCCTTTGCCAGTAGGAAAGAGTAGAGGAAAAGCACGTGCTTCTATACTTTTTTCCCCATATGCTGATTGGCGATCCTTTTGTTTGACGCATTTGGTACGTTTCCAGTGCATCTTCTATGGTGTCATTAGAGTGCAATGGATGAATTGTATAATGGTCTAAAGTGTTTGATATTGTAGCAGGATCTAGGAGCTCAAATTGGCCAGCTTCTTGTGTCTCTTGAATTATTTCAGTTGTATCCTTCAAGTTTTCTTCAATATTAATTTCTTTGTAATATTCATTATTCTCTTTAAGATTGCAAGGCTTCTCTAACTTTATGTAAATCTACCAGCTGTTGCCAAATTCTTTTGTCTTTTGTAGGTACTCCATTTACCAAGATAATTAAAGATTGTTGCATTGGACGTTGCACTGCTAGAGTGTGCACATTTTCTTTTAGATCTAATGGTAAATACACTACTTTTCCACTAATACCTTTTACTAATTCAGAGGGAGGTAATTTTGCAGTTTTTGGTTGAAAGCGTATTATTGCTTGAAATGGGTGCACTGTTTGTATTATGATGCTCTCATATAAATTAAGTTGTTGAAGGGGTTTTGGTAGTGGATATAATTCCAAATTATTTGTGATAGCACGGGAAGGAGCTTGGTTGTTAAGTTTTGTAGTGCAGTAACTACAAAGTTTTAAGGGGTCAGTTATTTCGTATTTGTTTTCTGCTATAAGGTAGAGAGCTAATTCAAACCATTTAGAATCTTCATTGTCTTCTATTTTGTATGATAGGTCTACAGTTTTTGTTACTTTTATAAAAAGTTCTGCGGCAACATACACACACATGGTTTGGTACTTCAGCTGATGTACTTTTAAATTTTAGTATTTCTTTTTTGTATGTGTGTAGTAAAAGGTTGCCATGTGTAGAATTGTTACTAATTTGGTTTACAGCTATTTCATTCTGTAAGTGGGTTTCACTTTCTAAATATATTTTATGGATATAGTCTATTTCTTCTAGTAGCTCTTTTGCTGTACCATGTAGAAGAATGTTATTTAAAATGGCTTGTGCTAAAGCAGGACTTTTAGCATAGTACAGTGTATAAACTAGATTCCTTATAGTTGAATGATGTGTTGATATCCTTTTGATATAATGGAAGGTGGTTTTGCAAGTAGATCCTGTAATGCAGGCCAATGAATGTCCTTGTAGTCCTGTGTACTTGCGTACTGGACAGGTATCCCTATTTTGCAGTAGGTTGATTTTGATTTTGTCTTTGCTTTTCACATATTTTCTAAGAGATTTTGGCATGTCCTCTTTTCACAATGAAAATATTATGTTTCGTAGTACATACATTTTTCGCAGAGATCGAGTACATCTAACTTATGCTGGCAATCCGATTTTTCTAAGAAACATACAAAATGCATTGCAACCCTTTTTAGAATGACAGCATCCATTTTGAAGTAGGTGTTGAATATTTATAGTTTTTGAAACACAAACACCTCCCAAAGGCTCTTTTCAGAGCCACCACTTCCTCCCAGAGAAAATTGCAATGGTTTTGATAGGGTAGCACCCCCAAATTTTAGATGTCTGCGGAATTTTAAAAAAATACAAAGGGCCCTGCTTCATTTATTTTCACTTCTATTTTTTAACTGTGAAAGGCAGCTCTGAAAAGAGCCTTATTTTTTTTGATTTGTTATTTTATATATTTTTTGGTTTTTATACACGACACACTAGGAGAGGAGGGTAAAGGGGGGGGGACACCAACCACAAGGATAAGAAAGGGCGAGCTGAGAGAGGAAGATGTAGAATGGGTTTTATTTGGGTAGTTAACAGGTCTTCTCGTGCTCTGAGACGATAGTCTCAAAAGCACTACAAAGTTGCTCCCCCCTGCAGAGTTCTGTGTCGCAGTACATACACACAACTGTGACCCTCGAAAGGTAAGGGTCATCAGCATTATGTATGGCCTGTGAGGCAGCTTGAGGAAGACGCTGTCCCACAGAGGTGTTCCTTGTGGTGACAGGATCAGAAACGGAGGATGAAGTAGAGGAAATCAACCTACTACGCTCCTCGCAAGGTACAACTTTGCGAATGGCCCCAGAGTGAAATGACCTTAGGTGTCGCTTCATGGTAGTGGTCCCAAAGCTGTACGAACCATACCTCCCACGAGTACCATTTTGCACTCATTGCAGGTGACTCGGTTCGCACGAGCCTTAGGACCATCCCCATGAATGGTAAATAACCGCCAAACCCAAGACTCACGCCGAGTGCGGGTAGTAGGGATTTCCACTACCTCATTCTCGTAATCCTCTTCTTCCTCCTCTGCATCCTCACTCCTGTTCCCCTCTTCAGGCCCTTGAGGTGGTGGTGGTGGTGGTGGAGGGGGTGGGGGTGGTGCTGAAGCAGGTGCAGCACCATGTGGCAGTAGTGCAGCCTTATTGATGATGGTGTAATCTGCAAGTTGCAGGAAAAATAGCTGTGCTATGAAGAAAAGCCAGAAATACAACGAGAATAAGCTCTAGAGCGTGGTCTTTTATTGGGGTGCTTGTTTGCGGACATGCGCGCTGTCCGCGGACAGATCGAACGCAAAAAAAGGTTCAAAAACTTTTTTAAAGTATGTAGAAACTCAGGATTAGTATGTGGGACTTGTGCTATGGTGAGTTTTTATTGAGAAATATTGTGGATTACTTGAAAATGTACTTTTAAATTGTTCGGGGACACAAACCGTGTCCACATTCAGAACACGCGATCAGCATGTGCGCGGTCACATGCTCGCTTCGCGAACATGTTCGCGAAGGAAGCGGCTGTCCACAGGACACCAAATGCACGGACATTGGTTTGTGCATGCACGTTGATGTCTACGGACACTGTTCAGGTCCTGAAGTAATTAAAAGTGCGTCACACGTCAAACAGTTGTGGACAACCGTTTGTTCTTAGAACAGTTTACTTCCTTGCGAACAATACGGACAGACGTAGCGTCCTCAGGACACCTCCATTTTCGTTTATTTACGAACATTTCGGAACAACCGCGCTGTCCGCAGGCACCTAAATTGTTTTTTTTTTTAAACAAACTAATTACAACACAATATAAAAATGTAACTTTATTTAACATATATTAACAATTCATGACAGAGAAGGTGAGGCAGAAACGGAAACAAAAACAAGAGAATTGGGGGTTTCAACATGATTGGTATCAGGTGAAGAAGGGATGGAAGTCTCATCAAAACGTTTTGGGTTATGGAGAGGGTTTGGGGATAATTCACTGGGATATGGTGAGGGGGGACAAGTACATGTGGGACAATGGTATGAGGTTTTTGTTTTAAAATGCTCCTCAACAAAAGTTTTCAAATTATTAAAATTGGTCAACCATATATCAATTTTTTCTTTTATGCTGTCAAGAGTGTTTTCCGTAAGTTTCTTCAGAGGTATTTTCTATTTTGGTATGCTCTGTACAAAATACAATATAAATGTTAAATGTATATAAAATAATAATAATAATTAAATGGTTTATATTGTAAAGTGTGTACCTTTTTAGTTTCACTATTTTCTGACATTTCCTCATGTGGGAAATGCTCCTCTAGCCATTCCAGAGTACTAGAAATTTCTGTGAGAAAAAGAGAATATATATTTTTTTTTAATCTAATACAGAAAGTTTATAAATATGAGTAAAATGAAGTACACTTACTATTTCAGGTAAGATATGCTACTGGTCTGGTCTTGCTCTTAGTTGTGGAGTGTCTGTGAGGTAATTTTGTTGGAAGCCAATTTATCTTTTGGTATATTCCATTTTAGAACATATTGTATTTAAATGAATGGTTAGTGTGTCACATATATGGGTTACATTTCTTATGTATTACTACATCTAATATGTATGTGTGCTGCTTTGTGAATTTTTCAAATGTTACTATGTTATGATATAACAATTAAACATACCCTCCCAGAGTTTTTAGGTAGTGGTACTGTTGTCCGAACATGTCCGGACATCAAAAAAGTTCACGGACATCAAATTCAGTCGAAGGGGTTCAGTATGTTCCGTATTACATGTACATAAAGTCATATTATTAAGTTGTGCTACTAAAAACCTATGATATTCAGTGAAAAAACTTTGTTAAAGGGACGTTATGGTTCCAAGTAAAACCGAAAAACCCTTGAAATTCGCCAGTTATGGTAAGCTAAGCAACCATAACTCGCGCCACCACCGTGCACTGCTAAGCCTAACACCCAGGACATCAAAGATGACATCACAAATGTCATTGATGACATCACTGATGACATCACATGTGCATTTACCTTTCATGAAAAGTCTGTACAAGGGATTCTTAGTGTAATGTTAAGAAGTGTCAAAGATGATTGGAATAAATATCAAGTGCTAATCAGTGCATTACGCTATGCATTGATATAGCATTCTATTATTAACTTCAATCCAGTATACTAAGGTACTCATGTAGAAACATAGGCATTGTGTGCAGCATACATGATGGAGGTGCAATATTCATAAGCTTGCCATGTTGAATAGTGAAATGATAACTGTTTTCATATTAGAGTTTTGCGTACATTGAAACTTGTGATGGGTAATAAAACCCACTTACTGCATAATTGCATTATTATAGACAAATCACAGAGACAACACCACATACAAATATGAATATATACAAGGGATTGAAGTAAAAAAAAAACAGCAATAGTAGCAAAGTGTTCATAACCTAACGGATTACCTTTATGCAGATAAATGATTGCTCTATTTCAAAGCTGTTACTTACCCTATCTAGATGTATCACATGATGTGTCTGGACCCTAAGGAAAATAGTGGGAGTACAACATATAAAAATATGAGCATATACAGGGAAAGTACAGTAATAAAAAAAACATCAAAACTATCAGAGTGCTGATAACTCTACTGATAATTTTAATGCACAAAAAGGATTGCGGCCTTTCAAGGTTGTGCCTTCCCCTATGTATGTTTCATGTGATATGACTGGACCATAAGGGAATTATTGTAAGAACATACTTTAAGGATAAGTCTACAAATATAGTAAATTTACAATTTTTAGTTCCTGACTGTTACTGAAGAAAATCATGTGGCCTGGATATGTCGGGAAAGGAACAAAGGGGGCGTCAGACATGTGATGTAATCAAGTGATGTAATCAATTACATTTGTGATGTCATCTTTGGTGTTGGGCTTAGCAGTGCACGGTGGTGGCGCGAGTTATGGTTGCTTAGCTTACCATAACTGGCGAATTTCAAGGGTTTTTCGGTTTTACTTGGAACCATAACGTCCCTTTAACAAAGTTTTTTCACTGAAAAAAAAAAAATATATATATATATATATATATATATATATATATAATCTATCCACAGCAGTGGCCATGTAGTTATGGTTAAGTTGCAGTTTCCATAGGAAGAGCACTTTTTGGGCGGCTTATAACTTCTCTCCCTGGACGAATCCTCACCAAACTTTGCAAAAAAAGTATATGGCCCACTCTGAATTGTTTTACAAAGTTTGGTGAGGATTCTTCCGGGGGTGGGGGGGCAAAGTTAGAAGGGGGTCACAAAACTTATTTTTTTCCCATAGACTGAATGGGGGAAAAACTTTGCTCACGCCTACAGCCCAAACTGCTGGACGGATTTTCACCAAATTTGGACCAGGAGCAGCGGCTTGGTCCTGAAAGCGTGCTTTTGCAAATTTGGTGAAAATCCGTCCAGTATTTTTTTTTGAGTGGCTTGCGTGATGTCCGCTGACATCTGACGTGCCCGCCCATTGACTGCGGTGAAGCATGCAGTGCGTTGTATTTTGAGAGACGCCCGCCATCTTTGTCGTTTGAGGAGCGGGATCTGCAGCCTGCATCGTAAGCTCAGGCCTCCTGTCTTCCTCCCATTCCCCACCCCGCTCATGCCCCACGTCTCCCTCCTTCCCCCTACCCCCGCTCATGCCCCGTGTCTCTCCCCCTACCCCCGCTCATGCCCCGTGTGTCTCTCCCCTACCCCCGCTCATGCCCCGTCTCTCCCCTCCCCCCGCTTATGCCCAGTCTCTCCCCTCCCCCCACCGCCTGCTCATGCCCCGTGTCTCTCTCCTTCCCCCCCACCCCCGCTCATGCCCCGTGTGCGTCCTGTTCCCCCCCACCCCCGCTCATGCCCCGTGTCTCCCTTGTGTTCCCGCCACCCCCGCTCATGCCCCGTGTCTCCCTTGTGTTCCCGCCACCCCCGCTCCTGCTCCATGTACCCGCTCACCCCGCTCATGCCTTGTGTTCCCCCACCCCCCGCTCATGCCCCGTGTGCCCTGTTCCCCCACCCCTGCTCATGCCCGTGTACGCTGTTTCCCCCACCCCTGCTCATGCCCCGTGTGCCCTGTTTCCCCCATCCCTGCTCATGCCCCGTGTGCCCTGTTTCCCCCACCCCTGCTCATGCCCCGTGTGCCCTGTTTCCCCCACCCCTGCCCCGTGTGCCCTGTTTCCCCCACCCCTGCTCATGCCCCGTGTGCCCTGTTTCCCCCCACCCCTGCTCTTGCCTCGTGTGCCCTGTTTCCCCACTCCTGCACGTGCCCTGTTTCCCCCCACCCCTGCTCATGCCCTGTGTGCCCTGTTTCCCCCACCCCTGCTCATGCCCTGTGTGCCCTGTTTCCCCCACCCCTGCTCGTGCCCTGTTTCCCCCCACCCCTGCTCATGCCCCGTGTGCCCTGTTTCCCCCACCCCTGCTCATGCCCCGTGTGCCCTGTTTCCCCCACCCCTGCTCATGCCCCGTGTGCCCTGTTTCCCCCACCCCTGCTCATGCCCCGTGTCTCCCCTGTTCCCCCCCACTCCCCGCTCATGCCCCGTGTCTCCCCTGTTCCCCCCACCCCCCGCTCATGCCCCGTGTTTCCTTCCTTTTCCCCACCCTGCTCATACCCTTTGTCTCCCTCGTGTTCCTCCCCACCCCCTGCTCGTGTCCCATGTCTCCCCTGTTCCCCCCCACCCCCTGCTCATGCCCCGTTTGTGCCCTGTTCCCTCTCACCCCCCCCGCTCAAGCCCATGTTTCTCCCCTGTGCCCCCCGACCCCCCGCTCATGCCCTGTTGTGTTCTCTTTATACACCCCGCCTTCCCTTTCCATGGTGGCCATCTTGGTAAAAGATTTTCCTTCCTACACCGGGACGCCTGTAGGAAGGCGAATCTTTTTTTTTTTTTTTTTTTTTTTTTTTTTTTTTTTTTTTTACCACCCAGGGTTCCCACTTTGAGGACCTAAGATGCTACTGGTCTTCATCTATTGAAAAGGATGTTAGTGACGTTGCACTACTAAAAACCTATGAAATTCAGTGAAAAAACATTGTCAAAGGGACGTTATGGTTCCAAGTAAAACCGAAAAACCCTTGAAATTCGCCAGTTATGGTAAGCTAAGCAACCGTAACTCGCGCCACCACCGTGCCCTGCTAAAACTAACACCCAGGGCATCAAAGATGACATCACAAATGTCATTGACATCACTGATGACATCACATGTATGGCTCACTTTCTTTTGCTGACATAGCTAGGCCACATGGTTTTCTTCAGTAACAGTCAAAACTAAACATTTTATTTTATTTGTAGACTTATCCTTCAAGTAGGTTCTTACAGTAATTCCCTTAGAGTCCAGTCACATCATATGAAACATACATACGGGAAGACACAAGCTTGAAAGACAGCAATCCTTTTTGTGCATAAAGATAATCAATAGACTTATGAGCACTTTCTGATAGTTCTGTTTTTATTTTTATGGCTGTACTTTCCCTGTATATGGTCATATTTGTATACATTGTACTCACTCTACTTTCCTTAGTGTCCAATCACATCAAGTAATACATATACATAGGGTAAATAGCAGCTTTGAAACAGAGCAAACATTTATTTTCATGAAAATAATTAGTTAAGTTATGAATTTCTGCTACTACTTGTGCTTTTTTGCAAACTTCACTTTCCCTGTATATACCCATATTGGTATGTGTTCTTGTGTCTTTGTGTTTTGTCTATAGTAATGCAATTATGTAATACATGTTTTATTAGCTACTTATTACATATTTCACAGTACACAAAAATCTATGAAGAAAACAATTATCATTCGAGGGGATTGGGTCCTCCGACGTATTCCATATCTATGACATGTAATCACCACAGCTGTGCTGATTACATGTCATAGATATGGAATACGTCGTCGGACCATCCCATCGAAAGAACGTTACCAGGTAAGAAAGTAACTTGTTCTTTCATTATTCAACATATTAACATTACGAATATTATACCTTCATCTTGTACGCTGCACACAATGCTATGTTTCTGCATTGGTAGCTTAGTATACTAGATGGAACCCCATAATAGAATGCCATTTATATCAATGCATCGTTCAATGCCCTAATTAGGGTATGATATTTATTGCAATGATCCTTGACACTTTTTTCGCAACATTATAATAAGAATCCCTTGTACACATATTTCATTTAAAGTACATACACATGTGGTGTAATCATTGATGTCAATGACATTTGTGATGTCATCTTTGATGTCCTGAGTGTTAGTCTTAGCAGTGCACGGTGGTGGTGCGAGTTATGGTTGCTTAGCTTACCATAACTGGCGAATTTCAAGGGTTTTTCGGTTTTACTTGGAACCATAACGTCCCCTTTTTTCACTATATATATATATATATATTCTGAGGCTTGTGGAATCTGCTTAGATCACATGCTGTGCATAGGCCGACATCTAGTGGAAGCTGCAGAGTATTAGTTTGTTTTTCGAAAATGGGCGTCGACACAGGGCGTGCCAGTAATACTATCCCTAGTGTGACGTCTACTGTACCCATGATCCCTCACGCATCTCGGACCCTCAGATTGTTTTTTTCCACCATACTGGTTGGAAGCATCCCACAGAGTTCCCTGGCCTTAGCCATAATTCTTTAAAAAATTCTTAATATTTCACCATTTCTCCACCCCAACGTCGAGACACCGACTTCAACACGACGCCGGAGAGAAAAATCACCTGTCGACAGCTGCACGACGGACTTGGACCTTGGAAGGCCTCTGGCCTCGGCACGGGCCTTGGAAGGCCTCTGGCCTCGGCCCTACAAGTAGGGAGAGTGGGGGGTGGCACACCTCTACTATATATATATATATATATATATATATATATATATTCCTGCACAACTAGCCCGCTGCCACAAGGCGTGAATGAAGGGTACCCCTTTCCAATTTTGCCCCAAGTGCAACCGCAAGTACCGTTGGGTTGACAGACACGCCACGTGCAACCTCTGCTTGCCGAGGGACCACCCCGAGGCGAACTGCAGAGCGTGTAGTAGGTTTAAAACCGAAAACACTAAAGGACCGTTCGATCAAGCGTTGGTCCCACCACGCCAGGCGTCAAGAGGCCATGGCAGCGGAGGGCAACTTCAGCGATGGCAGCAACGCAATGTTTTCGGACGGCGGGGGCAACGTGGCGTCGAGAGACAGCCAAGCGCAAGTCCCCAACCTCGGAAGGTCGTCGTGCAGGGCGCTTATGGGGAAAACCCCCGGTGACACAAGCACTACCACCAAACACGCAAAGTCCCACCGAGACTCGACGCGCACGTCGAGTTCTCTGAAAGAGGCACACGGAGAACGGTCCACCGAATCGGTGTCCTCTGGGTGTTCTCGATCTAGATTACCGCATGACTCCAGGCAGCCATCCACTGTTGCCAAAAGTGCCTCGCTCCCTAAGGTAACGGAGGTTCGATCGTCGGAAGACGAAGCCGACCTCTATCCAGGCCGCACTCCTGGAGTCCGCGTCAGCAGACCGTGTGACGGCGGTTCCCGAGTCCCAACCTCCACACTCGAGAGATAGGGACACTACCCCCGAACCTCGACACCAGACGTTGAAAATCTCTGAAGGGGCGAAAAAACAGGGAAAACACTCTTCCACCCACTGCGAGGGGGGAAAACAGAAGAAGCTTTATCTACCTTCTTCCACACCCCAGAAGCATTCAGACAGGTCAGTCTTCTACTCCACAGAAACAGACAGACAAGTCTCAGTCTTCTGTCATTTTAAAGACCCCCTGCACAAACCTATAGGTCCAGTCAGGATAGAACAGGGAAACTCTCCCAGGAAAGAGTCATTCCCAGCTCGAAGGAATGGTCTATTGACAACATAGACAGTTATGTTTAGGATGTCATCATTGGCAGACTTCTATGCCAAGAATCCTGAGCACTTCCTCTCATATACCCCTGACGGGGCATCACCCTCGGGCTCTAGGGACCCGATACCCCCAAGTAAGAAGTCCCGGGTTGAAACACCAACAAGGTCTTCGGACCCTTTCTGTATACAGCCCTACTCTCAATATAATGAGGATCCACCTTTTATTGAGGATCCAGATTTGGGCATGTTGGGAGACCAAACTGGGACGGGCTACGATGGACGACCCAGTAACTTACAGGGTAGACTCTCCAGTAGACAAAGAACCCCGGTTACCGACTCCCCTGTCGACAACCAACCTCTCCTGAATGAAGTTCTGTCCAGGGCGGCAGAACACTTCCACATTGACACCCAGGGAGCAAAGGAAGAGAGTGACTTTGCCGAGGAATTAGTGGGAGAAAGGAGACCTGTTGCCCAGGCCATCCCTATCCTCAAATCTATACAAAGGAGAATAGACCCTTCCCTTGTAAATCCTAACCTCACCAGGGCGGTGAACCCCAGGATCGAGAAACTATTCAGGGCAGCCCAATCAGACCCACTGTACATAAGGGGGAATCTGAAACCGGCCTCCCTTGTAGTGACAAACACCCGAAGGAGGGCGGGGGACGCCCCTATCATCTTCTGAAGCTCCTCCCGACAAGGAGAGCAAAAAGATTTATGGTTTGGGTAGGAAAGTAGCCTCCACTGCCGCCTACCAGGCAAGGATTACCGACTCCACCACCCTACTGGCGTGTTACAACTGCCACCAGTGGGAAGAAGTCACGGCACTCATCGACTCCGCCCCAGAACCCTTAAAAAGCCAGTTGGCAAGGGTTGCGTCGGAGGGAAGAGCCGTGTCCGGTTGCATCTTAAAAGCAACCTTTGATGCCGCGGACAACGCCGGCAGATTGATGGCAGAGAGCACTGTTATCAAAAGACATGCTTGGTTAAGGCAATAGGGGGTTCAAACCCGAGACCCAAGCATCTTTAATAGACAAACCGGTGGAGCCCAATCTACTGTTTGGCAAGGCGGTAGAGGACGTGCCTAAAAGTGCCAAGGATGAGTACGAGACTCTTAAATCCCTAGGCCAATTAACCAACAAACCCCCGAATCAAAGGGGGAATGGCAATTTTCGTCGCTCACACGGCCAAAATTCCCATAGAGGATCCAATTATTTCCAGGGGCAAGGTACACCATGGAACAACAACAACAACCAGCAGTCTACCCAGGGTTATGGCGGGGGTAACGAGAGGCCGTGGTCGTGGTAGGGGTAGAGGCAGCCCCAGTAGAGGCGGCGCCACGCCTCCCCCAAGACAGTGACATTCCGTTCAGGGTCCCTTCTCACGCATCCCCAGTAGGGGGGACGCATTTCCGACTTCACCCAAGCTTGGGAAGGGATCACATCAGACAGATGGGTGCTGTCCACAGTGTCCACAGGATACTGCATAGAACTGTTAGAGCATCCCCGAAACGACCCTCCACGACAAAAAGTACACTCATTAGACCACCAGAAGATCCTACTCGAAGAAATCGCCAATCTTCTAGCAAAAGACGCGATAGAACTAGTCCCGGGACACCAGGTATACAAGGGTATTTATTCAACTTACTTCCTTGTGCCCAAAAAAATTTGACAATGCGCCCAGTATTGGACTTGCGGCCTGCAAACAAGTATGTCAAGCCCCAAAAATTTTGCATGACTACTCTCCGAGAGGTAATCCCCCTCCTAAAAAAGGGGGATTACATGGCAACATTGGACATGAAAGATGGCTATTTTCATATTTCCATGTTCCCAGTGCACAGAAGATACTTGCGCTTCAAGGTGGACAGTCAGCACTACCAGTTCAAGGTACTGCCCTTCGGGATAGCCTCAGCTCCAAGGGTATTCACCAAGGTACTGGCGGTGGCACACCTACGCAGAGAGGCAATCCCAGTGTACCCTTACCTGGACGACTGGCTCATCACGGGGGAGACCCCAGTAATTTGCAGAACAAACATTCAAAGAATGATTGACCCCCTCTTCGAATTAGGTTTCTCCATAAACGAGAAAAAGTCCAGTCTGGCGCCAAGCACATCCAAACAGTTCCTAGAAGATGTCCTAAACACGCAAGAGGGGTTGGCCTTTCCATCAGAGAAAAGAATTCGGAATATACTGCTGCAAATTTTGCATTATCGGGCCGGTCGCCAGATAACGGTACGCAAAGCTATGCGTTTGCTGGGCATGATGGCGTCATGTATTTACCTGGTCCCCCACGTGCGCCTGTGCATGCGTCACATGCAGGAATGGTTGGTGAAACAGTGGTCTCAGGCAAGTGGTCAGTGGGACGATCTAGTGGTCGTTTCGCCAACACTTGTACAAAGCCTTCACTGGTGGACAAGAGAAAATCTGTCCAAGGGGAAGCCCTTTTACGATCCCGAGATACAGGCTGTAGTCACGGCAGACGCATGCCTGTCATGGTGGGGAGCACACCATCTCCACCACACAGCTCAGGGTCTCTGGTCTCACTCAGTAGC
Organism: Ambystoma mexicanum; assembly: GCF_040938575.1. Taxonomy (NCBI): domain Eukaryota; kingdom Metazoa; phylum Chordata; class Amphibia; order Caudata; family Ambystomatidae; genus Ambystoma; species Ambystoma mexicanum. The sequence goes on from NC_090936.1 coordinate 229,900,752, forward strand.
CAAGAATCATATCAGTCTGTTAGAGCTTCTGGCAGTATTCAGAGCGCTTCAAGCGTTCAAGCCCTACCTGTTGAATCTGTCGGTGCAGATCCGGACAGACAGCACAACAGCCATGTTTTACCTGAACAAACAAGGAGGGACTTGTTTGCCAAATCTGTCCAAGCTTGCCCAGAAATTTGGATATGGGCACTCAGACGGAACATATTCCTGTCATCTCAACATGTTCCAGGGGATCTCAATTCTCTGGCGGACGCTTTGAGCAGAGACCCCCTCCCAGAGGAACACGAATGGGGTCTACACAGAGAAATCGTAGAAGATCTCTTCTCTGTGGGGTTTCCCCACTATAGACCTATTCGCCACAAGCGAAAACAGACCATGCCCAGGATTCGCATCCAGCTTCCCCGAACCAGACTCCCAGGGGAACGCCCTGTGGATGAACTGGTCAGGGATGCTTGCGTACGCTTTTCCACCAACACCTCATCAGGAAGGTGGCCAACAAGATGAACAGAGAATCGATGACGCTCGTCCTAGTTGCTCCCATGTGGGCGAGACAACCGTGGTTCCCGCACTTACGCAGACCAGCGGTATGCGAACCCATCAAACTTCCGGGCTGGCACAATTTACTGTCCCAAAGGTCAGAAGGTGCATCCTCAACCCAACGAACCTGGCAGCATGGCTCCTGAGGTCATAGAGTTTGGACATCTAAATTTATCGCAGAGATGTATGGACATCCTAAGGGAATCTAGGAAGCCAAACACGAGGCACTGCTACTTTGACAAATGGAACAGATTTGTTATCTGGTGCTAGAATAAGCAAATCAACCCGGTTGATTGCACTCCTTCCACAATTGTCACATACATGCTCCACCTGCTGGACGCAGGGTTGGTTTTTAATTCACTTAAGGTACACCTGGCAGCTCTGTCAGCATACACCACCTCCCATAACAAGGAGTCGTGGTGGAAAGTACCAGTGGTTAAAGCCTTCATGGAAGGAGTAAAGAGACTTCACCCTCCAATTTCAAACCCACCACCAGGATGGGACCTTAATGTGGTGCTATCTAAACTCATGGGGCCCCCCATTCGAGCCCATGCATAAAAGCAGTCTCAAACACCTGACTTATAAGACGGCCTTCTTAGTAGCAATTACATCTATAAGAAGGGTCAGTGAAATTCAGGCTCTGTCAGTGCAGGATCCTTTCTTTACGGTTCATAAAGATAAACTGGTTTTACGTACACACCCTAGGTTCTCACCTAAGTTTATTTCTAAATTCCACGTGAACCAGTCCATCGAGCTTCCGGCTTTCTTCCAAGACCCACAAAGCTCGGCTGAGGTGAACTACACACCCTAGATGTGCGTAGGGCGGTCCTATACTATGTAAACAAGACCAGACCGCTAAGGAAAACAGGCAACCGTTTGTCTTCGTAGCCACAGGCAAAGAAGGAGATCACATCTATAAAGGTGCCATCTCTAGTGGATTGTTTACTGTATCCAGCTGTTACTCCCTTTCTGAAAACACTTTGCCTTTCGCGCCAAGGGCCACCTATACAAGAGGCATTGGGGCCACTCTGGCTTTCATTGCAAATGTACCCCTTGACACCATTTGCAAAGCAGCTACTTGGAGCTCTATTCACACCTTTTTCTCAGCACTACTGCATTGACATTCCAAGACATACTCAAGTGGGACAAGCGGTTCTAAGACATTTGCTCATGACCCTTCTCACATCCCACCTCCTTCTAACACTGCTCGCTAATCTATGCGCAGCATGTGATCTAAGCAGATTCCACAAGCCTCAGAAGGGATACATTACTCACCGTAATCGTATTTCTGATGCTTGTATCTGCTTAGATTCACATGCAACCCACCCTGCCTCCCCTCTGAGAGAAGGCGCATGGATGCTTGTAGTCTTATCTATCTGCTTGGATTATCTGTACTCGCGCTACTCCTCATGCTACCTCATGTCAGAAAAGACTCTGGGTCCTAGACGAGTTAGGGATCATGGGTACAGTGGACGTCACACTAGGGATAGTATTACTGGCATGCCCTGTGTCGACGCCCATTTTCGAGTTTCGAAAAACAAACTGTAATACTCCGCAGGTTCCACTAGATGTCGGCCTATGCACAGCATGTGAATCTAAGGAGATGCAAGCACCAGAAATATGATTACGGTGAGTAATGTATCCCATATATATTCAACCCTGTGTGCAGATTGAGAGACCACCCTAATCAGGAAAAGAAACAAATTCTAGCCAAACTCTCCAATTGGCCTTAGCAAGCATAGTCCATCGTGATGAATCATTGGATTTGTAGTCCAAAACACCTGGAGAGCCAACAGTTGCAGACTCTGGTCTTAAATTGGAGCCTGAAGATCCCTCTAGCCAGGAAAGTCCCAGAGAGAAAAACACTGATTCATACACTACATCTTGAAAGACTCAGATTCTCACTGAGCCAGTGTTCTCATGCCTGATGATATGTGGTCGGCTTAGTTTTTGAGTAGCATTTCTACCTGCGAATGATACAAACCTATTTATTCATTGTCTACTGGCATCGCTCTTCCCTTGCTGGTAAAACGTCTGTTTTTCTGAGAGCAAACATTCCTTTGGCTTTCAGGGGGATTAAATGGTATCCTGGATTTTCAAGTATCAGGTGCACACACTGGAGAGGTAGAAAAGCTGCTGTGTGCTAGCTAAACAGCGCACTGCAAAAACAAGAATGAGGTGGAGTCCAAAATGGTGGAATGGTGAGTTAGTCTTGGTGCAGCCCGTAAAAGACCCACTGGAACCTCTGGTCAGCCAGTCTAAACCCCTCACCAGTTTCAGAACACTGGTTCAGACCCTCAATACGAAGCCAGCCAAGGCGGCAAAAGCAATCCTAAAAGGAAAGTGCTCAATCTGTCAGTGTGAGTGTTTAAAATGGGAGCTAGATACCAGAGTGGACAAGAAGAATTTGTGCTAGTCAGTCCTTGGAGACTGAAGAAGTCCAAGAGACTCTGCTATACTGGTGGCTGGGCACTGGAAGGGACACCCAGGAGACCCATCAAGAAGCCAGCAGAACTTGAGTTGGTTGCAAGGACTGAGCAAATAGTGTCCAAAGGGAGTGAAATATTGAGCGGAAGGGTGCTACTCTGAGGAGTGGCAAATGTGCCCAGAGTGGAGAAGATGGGATAGAGATGATAGTAAGCAGAAGTAAGAGGATGACTAAGGAGAGGACAATAGTGCACAGAAGGGTGAAGGAGTTGGTAGAGAAGGTCCAACTGTCTATTCTTTATCACCTCTACCTTTGGGCGGTTCTTCTTTCCCACCACTAGTCTAAAGATTTCTGCTATTTGTCCCACCTACTTCCACCTTATAGACACCAAATGCCTCATACTATGGAACCTAACTAAGAAGAATGGGGGATTGTGCCCAAAAGTCACAGGAGCCACAATGTTTCTGTCCTGAAGGAAATGTTTGCTGTTAAGTTGTGATTTACTTGTATTGGTGATAATTCAGAAAAGTTCTTTAACAATGTTTCTAAAGATAAGTAAATGTGTTCTTATATTTCAGGTTACTCTACCCAGGTTCGGCTACCAGAAGGTCATTGGAATGGAATTTAGGAAGCATAGGGACTTATTCCCAATGTTATCCTATGGGAGACAGGGCAAACGGGTGCACAGTGTTTACTTACCCCCTGACTCGGATTCTCCGAGGTGACTTTGTGGATTGTCTGGGGCTCGGTGGGGGCTCGTTCTTCCGCCGTTGGTTCCTGAGAGATTCCCAGCCATTTTAGGTTGAGGGTTCTTCTGGTTGGGTGTAGTTGCAAGGTGCAACCTCTGTGGAAGAGGAAATGCAAGGAACACTGATGCAAACCTCCTCGCGACACTTTGCAGGTTGATGAAGGGTGAGTTCCAGCCACAGTCTCTGCACACAGGCGACGACAAAAAGCAAAAAGTAATGACCCCACAGGATATAAAATATACAGGTGATATGGTGTACCAATTACCGATACAAACCTCAAAAAGCCAACAACTGATGTACAACACTGTGGCATACAAGAAAAATGCCACAGACTAGACAACAGGTCTAGCACAAGGTTTCCCTAAGAGGATCACTCTCACTTAGGCCTACTATTTACTAATTCCAAAGAGTGTCCTAATTGACTCTGGCTTTGTATGTTTTGCCTCTGGTTGGCAAGTGATCATATCATCATTGCTGTACATTTAACACTTGAATATTAACCAGAGTCTCGGCTATAATTCTCATTATTTTAATAGAAAACATAAAACAACTTTTGGTGCAAAAACTTCAGTGACATTTTACACAAAAATTATTATTTCTCAGAAGATACATTAATTCGAATATAGTCTTTCGATCAAAAGTGTCAACATTTGAATTAATCATGCACCATAGAGAGCAATAAAAAGTTAAGTACAAGTAAAACAGAAGAACCGTACAAACATTTTTAACAAAAAAACCCAATGAGACAAGATTTTCATTTGGACAAAAACTATGAATAACACAAAAAGTAAATTCTATTCCTGTGGCAGAGGGATATTATAACATTACTTAGTTTTCACCCTATTTTGGTTTTGCATTACTTAGTTTTCAACCTATTTTGGTTCTGAAAATACACATGTGTTCGCCAAAAAACCCCAAGCAAAGAAACACAAAAGGCAATTTTTGTTCCTTTATGGGGTTTAGGAATAGATAACTAGTGTCAACTGAATTTATGTATTCACACTAGACTACTGTTTCTTAAGTACTGCTCAGGTCTGGCGACGACAGGCATCCTTCCAATCACAGCTACAGAAACTGTTCCAGGACAAGATACCTTGATGTTGGGATGCTAAAATTCAGGAAGTAAGCGACCAGTGGTACAAGCTGGCGATCAACCCAGTTCTGGGCCTGAACGTGTGTAACAGCGATGCTTCTGGCGAGGTAACCCATGGTAGAGCTGGTCAGACCACAGGGTAGTCCAGGCATACTTCTGAAGGCTCAAAGGTTGGTTCCACTATTCTAAGGACTGAAGCGCTGCACACGGTCTTCAGATATGAATTTGTCAAATGGGACTTCCCCAGGCTGGACACAGTGAGGGATTCAGAGCCTAGCCAGGTGCAGTCTTCGGATCTTCATCCATATGTTCCTTTTCGAGGGATTCTTGGCTCCAACATTGATCTGAAGAAATGGCAACAGCGGTTCTCTTCTTGCCCAAAATCTGAGCTGGAAGCAAGCCCAAGCCTGCCAGTGGTAAGGATCTGCACCATTGAAACCGCCAGTTGTCCAGTCACAAGTCAGGGACCACTACTGGTTTCACATTTGCTCCACACCTAGTCCACACAGGATGTGGAATGGGACTAGACAGTCTCTCTCTCTCTCTCTCGCGCTCTCTCTGAGAGAGAGAGACTCTTTCTCTCTTTCTCTTTCTCTCTTTCTTTCTCTTTCTCTCTTTCTCTCTCTTTCTCTTTCTCTCTCTTTCTCTCTTTCTCTCTCCCTCTTTCTCTCTCCCTCTTTCTCTCTCCCTCTTTCTCTCTCCCTCTTTCTCTCTCCCTCTTTCTCTCTCCCTCTTTCTCTCTCCCTCTCTCTCTCTCGCCCTCTTTATCTTTCTCTCTCTCGCCCTCTTTCTTTCTCCCTTTCTCCATTTCTCTTTGTAAGGAATTTACTCAACTTCAAAATGTTGGGACAGGTTTAAAACGGGGCAAAACGATTAGGGGTCCATAGGCATTATGGAGGGAAAGTTGCACAAAGAGAAATGTGTCCCCACACTTGTGACCCCCTGTGGGCAATAATGGAAAATGGGGTTGAATGCATATATATTCGCGTTTGAGGCTGAGTGTCCAGCCAATTGTGTGTTTGGAAAGTGGGCAGAACTAATCAGCGATTCGGAAACCTGTGCACCCCCACATTTCGTGCAAGGCCTCTTCGATCCTTTCCTCCTGGTGTAAAACCCGAAGCCCCCCTTCCCACCACTGTCTGCATTTACCTTTTTCTCAATGGCCCTCAACATGCTCCTGCTTCATGGATGCCCTAGAAATAAAAAAAGCCGCCAAGTTCCTTTACTGTTATCTGTGGTTCCGCTTTTGGTTTGTATTTTCGAAGGGAAATTGGGTTGCAGGCCGTTATCAGCCAAGTTCACCCCATAGTGGGGTTCATCGCAGTAGTAATCTGCAAACCTTTAGCTCTGATGAGGATATAATGGAGATGGGCCCCTTTTAAGGGCTCTCTGCGTGCGCGCTGGAATGTTTCTCCAGTAACTCAGAAGACACTTTGTCAGTTTTTCTAAGAAAGTTCATAGATGTGGTGACAAGTTGCTGATATGTTCGTCCTCTTTCCGTTTTCAACCAAATGTGGTCTTGTGCTTTGGTATTTGAATGTGATCCTTCCCTCTGCAGTTCCTTCTTTTGTTACTAGAGGGCAGTTTCTGCTCGTATAAAACTTTTATTTTCTTTTTTTTTTTTGTTTAACTGTATTTAACAGTTTTTACAAAGACGTTTCCTCATGTGCTTTGTTTTATTTCTTTAACTTTGAAAAGGGTTAAATTCTTGGTTAGATTCCTGTTAACTGCAGTGAATCCAAGTCAAGGCTCTGCAAGAAGTTCCCAATTGCGATCACTGGCTTTCGATTTAACCCGTTCATTAGGAAGGCCCACCAGTAATCTTTATCCAACCTACAAAACTGTGACTATAGGTGGTCTAGGTGGGTTTTCCTGTTGGCGGTCTAATGCTGGGCATTTGAGGATAAGGTATTTCAGGCTTTCGATTGCGTTGGGATCAGTGCAGAAGCGACAGGAATTTACGTCCATTTTCCTCCAAGTTCTCCAAATTTCATTTGTTTTTAAGATGTTTAATCTTGCTCTCAAAAAGGTTGAGCGGATTTTCTTATTTGGAAATTTCAGTAAATAATTGATGGGCTCATTTAATTTTTGTGCGTAAGGAAGCAAATGTGCAGGGGACTTGTAGCTCATGGCTTTTGTCTGTGTATCACACCAGTCTGTTTCCTTGAGTTTTCTAGCGGTTTTGGTTGGGTTTGTCAAAAGTTCATCTTCTGTGCTTCCTATCTCTTCTAGGATCGCCTGTTTTTTATCAATCCAGTCTTGAAGCATTTTGTTGTTTCCTTTCTTCATTTCCTTGTGAATAAGAACGTACATTTTTACTTTGGAAGATCTTGTTTTCCTATACAGCATCACACTGTTAAGGGCCACTGTTTCTTTGAGAGAGGTGAGACTGAGCTCTCTTCTGATCAGAGCCATCGGGGTGGAGGGGGGAAGGCGCAACAGTTTCCTCCACAGAAAGCCTTCAAGTTTGATCCAGATGTTTTCAGGGATCTTCGGCATGGCTTCCACTCCGTAAGTGAATGCTGGGACCACCTTTGCCTTCTAAAATGTAATTGCCGCTTTGAGCGAGAAACGTCCACATTTTTTGTCCATCAGGATAATTTGATTGGTCACGGTTTTGTTTTTAAGAATCGGGGTTTCTTGCATCGGCGATTCTCTAGTTTTGTTGCTGAAGGTGACTCCCAAATATCTATATCAAATATCAAGGTATCGACTTCTTCTAGTCGTTCTTTCGCTAGGAACCATGCGCCGGGCTCTTTCCGTTTTGATGGTTTATCTAGGCGCATCACTTTGGTCTTAACCGTGTTGCTTTCAAGGTCGTTTTTGAGATATTCGTGCAGATTAAGTTTTCTCTGTAGCCCAATCTTGGTTTGGTCGATTAGAATAATATCTGCATAAAGCAGCCTACTGACCTTTTCGGTACCCAGAGTAGGTGGAAAGGCTTTGATGTCTTTTTCTCTGTGTTGATAATCTCCTGTGTAAGCGTTGTACAATGCCGGAGCCAATGGGCATCCTTGTTTGACTCCGCGGCAAGTGAGAATATTTGTTGAAAGCAGCCCTGTACCGTTGAGCCGGACTCTCATAGATGTCTGCGAGTATAATTCTTTTATCGGTTCCAGCAGAGAATTTGGACAGTTCCAGTTGAGGAGTTTCTTCCACAGTTTATCTCTATTGACTTTGTCGAATGCTTTAGAAAGGTTGATAAAGGCCTGGTACAGATGAGTTGCGCCTTCCAGTACTTTGGCTTTAAGGATGCTGAGTGTGAATATGTTGACCAGTGTGCCAAGGTTTTTTGTAAAGCCTGTTTGGAATGGGTCCGATCCTTCAAACGAGGAAACCCAGACTTTAAAGCTGTCCAAGAGAAAAGGTCCAAAAAGCTTCCCAATATTATCAATGCGTTAGGGCGATGGGGCGGTAGTTGTTTGGGTCGCCTCTTTCACCTGATTTTGTATATCGGCACCCCGTTGGCAGTTTTCCAAGACGTGGGTATCGATTTTGTTTGTATACAGGATTCAAAGATTTCAGCCACCAGTACGGACCAAAGACCAGGGTTGACTTTAGGTCCGTGTTTGATAGACCGTCTGGACCTGGGGCACGGGATGGTTTGAAGTTTCTGATTTTTGTTTCGATGTTAGTTTTGTCGAGTTCGATGTCCCGTCTGTCGGCAACCCCACAAGATGTTAGTTGAGTGCGGTGGTGTACCAAAGAGGTCTGAGAAGTGGGTAATCCAGGTCTCTTCTGGCACACTGCTTACTAAAGTGTCTTGGATTGTGGCGCCTTTGGTTGATATTAGTGATCAAAAGGCCTTGGTTTTCTTGCCGCTGAGCAAACTTTCTAAATGCAGTGAATCTTGGTGCTTATATTGCCATTGAGATGTGAAAAGCCAGTGGTGCTTGTGGGTCTAAGTATTGGTAACTGCTCAAGACGGACTTTAGAAGAGGGAAGAAAGAAACAATTATTGCATAAATAGATCCGTCAAGGTTTAATTGTTTGACCGTAGAAGTATCGCAGTGAGAAACCGTGCCTGTCCTGTATACCCAAAGTGGTGTTTTAGGCTCTGGATATCTTGCCTGTACACCACTTTAACCAAAGCACTTTACATAAAATATTTGTATTTACAATTATTTTTACGCACTGGAAATTGGTTCTCATTAAACAATCCCCGAACAATGAAAGGCTGATTTGACCTTTCTGGGATTCAAACCTAGGACCGGCAGATCACACACTGATCTCAGCAGCAAGCGCTTAACCTCCTGCGCCATCTTACCAGCTTGACAATCCTCCAATTTCGGAAGACGTTCTGTTTTAGAATGTGAGGCCAGCCATCCTCTGAGATTAAGGTTAGAGCAAATTGTTTTTAAACAGTGTAATCTCAAGGGACAAATAAGTATTCTTTACCCAAGAATAATCCTGTTCTACTTGGAAATCCGGTCATATCGGGGCGCTGTTACGTTGCGACCAAGGTGGCGGCTCTAACTTGGAGCACCCAGGCCTGTGGCCAACCCGCATGAAACCGGTCTTCTTTATCCAAGACTATAACAACTCTGTGAGCTGTGAACCACTGGCAGCCCCTGCAGCACATTGACCTTAGCCTGGCCTCGATAGGAGACTGAAGTGCTGAGAACAAACTATCTGCGTTCTGGCGGTGGTGAGGGATGCTGCCCACAACGCGACCATTGGGCCCAGCTGCTTTGACCCATCCGGCCGGAGAATGCTTTTCTTGATCACCGGAGCTTGGCGAATCCCTGATTTCTCCCCTGAACCCCCGGGTGCTGACAACTGTGTCCAAGCACCTCCTGCTGACCTCGCAGGTTTCCCGAGACTGGATGTTGAAGCTGGAGTGCAATCACTCTAATGGGGATCCTTCCACATCACGGAACAAGCCCTCTGCAGGCCTGCAGCTGGAGAGACTCTGCGGGCAGCCCCTGACCACCACACACTTAACCACTTCTGATGATCGAGCCACGGGACATTGGGGCTCTCCCACACCGATCTGAACCCTGCAGTGTTCAGCAGACCATACTGCTGACTGAACACCACACTCCATTTCGGCCAACAAATCCGACAGTGATCTGCAACTTGGGCAGCAATCTGAGTCAATGTAGAGGCCACCCACCCTCCCCCGACCATTGTAACCTGCGGCGGTGAGTGTAAACTGGCGCTGGGTATGGCATAACTCCAGCTTTCGAAGGGATTGTGTCCTCCGATGTATTCCTTATCTTAGATATCTTCTTCCAGCTCTGCTAGCCTCGAAACATTTTTCTCTAGAGGGCGCTGCGCGTCGACGTCCGCCGAGTCGGTGTCCCTCGACAGTCGCCGTATCGACGTAGACGTCACCCTGCCTATAAAGGCCGCGCGCAGCGTCCGTTGCTCAGTTCCGTTTTCCGCGCTTACTCAGTGACTCGGAATACCGTTGCTCAGTTTCGAAGGTTCCGTCGACGCCGAGGTCGGTGTCTTCGCCGCCGTTGTGGAATGTACCGTCGACGCACGGGTCTGTCGACTCGACGCCATCTTCGACACCGGCGCCAAGGAAAGTCACGGTTACAACGCACCCAGTGACTATCCCCAGGTCCTCGATGACATTGGCGTCGAGATTGTCGACTTCCTCGAGCAGAATCCCAATTCTATCGAGGACCTCGAGGCCTCCGCCTTTGTTTTCGACGCCATGCCCGAAGCCTTCGACGACATCGACGTTTTCGAGGCCGATTAAGTTTGGCACCCTCTGCCTTGGAGATGGGTTTTACACCCTTTGTGAGTTCAGAACAATTGAGAACTATGTCCTCAATTTTGGAAGAGGGAGAACTTTCTGAACAGGAAGACACATTTGAGTTGCAGGGACCTGCAACCCCAGTTAGAGAGGAGTTATCCTCAGAAGAACGCAGGTTAAAGGATCTTCATGATTCCTTACATGAGGCAAGTGGGTTAGACACTTCCCCTGAGGTGGAGTTTGCTAGGCCAGACCCGGGGGAGCATGCTGAAACCCCCTATAGAGCCTTAATGGCCAGGATCACAGAATTTATGGTGTGGTCAACACCTTCACAGGCTTTCCAACAAGATGACCTCACGGATATTCTTGACAAAGGTCCACAGGAGGATCCTGTAGTGCCCTTTCATAAAGCTCTTCAGAGGAAGATTATGACGAACTGGGAAACCCCAGATGTCGTCCCGGCAGTAAATAAAAAGCTGTCTACAAAATACAGGGTATCTTCTGCAGACCCGGAGTTTTTGTCAAAACACCCATCCCCAGAAAGTCTGGTGGTACAGGCAGCATCTACTACTGATGTCAAGACTGCTTACCCTACCGTCCCACAGGACAGGGTCGATAAGAAATATGATGCTATGGCAAAGAAAGTTTTTTTCGGCATGTAGCATGGCGTTAAAATCTGTTAATGCTACTTGCACCCTTGCTAGATTCAGCCATACACTTTGGGAGTGTGCTTCTACAGCGGCTGACTGCATCCCGGAGGGAGAAAAAAGGGAGGCGTTCCTAAATATCATAGAGGATGGTAAAGACGCTATGTGCGAATCCCTCCAGACGGGCATTGATTCGGCTGACAGTATCGGCAGAGCAATGGCGGCAAGTACAACAACCAGGAGATTCGCTTGGTTGAGAAAGTCTGGTTTTGCCCCAGATGGTGCAAGCCAGGCTCTTGAACATGCCATTCGATGGCTCTTCTTTGTTTGGGAAAAAGGCGGATGACAGTTTAGAAAAACTGCAGACATCAAAAGCAGCAGCAAAATCCCTAGGCGCTGCAATCCGTCAGACACCCTTTCGTCCCACAGGAACCTCTGCGAGGGGCAAGTCCTTTCGCTTCTACTCCGCATTCGGAAGAGGTAGAGGACGACCGGCTGAAAGGGGACAAAGAACTACCCGAGGTGGACGGGGTAGATATTCAAAAGCCGCAGCAACAGCAGGTGCCTCTTTACCATCGGCATCTACATCAGCCGCCCCAAAACCACTCTGAGGACTTCCCTCACAGGACACCTGTAGGAGGCAGGTTAACTCAACATCTGGCGGAATGGCAGGCTATCACGTCGGATGCTTGGGCATTGGAAACAGTTGCGCAAGGTTACTGCCTGCCTCTCCTACGCATACCTCAGAGTCAGCCACCGGGGATCAGCTCTCAGAAAGCTCCAGATCCACTCCTCTTGCATGAAATTTTAGACCTGCTAGAGAAAGGTGCCATAGAACCGTTACCTGTAGCGGAGAGGAACAAGGGCTGGTACTCCCCTTACTTTCTCATTCCAAAGAAAGACGGAGGACTGAGACCCATCTTGGACTTGCGAGAATTGAACAAATTCCTCAGGAAAGACAAATTCAAGATGGTAACTCTTTCTCAGATCCTTCAGGCCCTTCAGTTCCAGGACTGGTTGGCATCTCTGGACCTCCAGGACGCTTATTTCCATGTGCCTATCCATCTCAAACACAGGAAATACCTGAGGTTCGCAATTGGCAACTCTCATTATCAATTTCAGGTATTGCCATTTGGGCTGACCTTCGCCCCGAGGGTCTTCACCAAGTTAATGTCGGTAGTGGCGGCAAGTCTAAGGAGGGAAGGGATTCGCGTCTACCCCTACCTGGACGATTGGTTGATCGGAACAAGCTCAGATCCAGCTAAATCACGTTTGCCACTCCCTTCAGAGACTGGGCTTCTCCCTCAATTTAAAGAAGTCACAAATGATACCATCACAGAGACTCCAGTTCATCGGAGCGATCCTGGACACTTCCCTGGGAAAAGCCTCGCCACCAGAGGTGAGGGCTCAAGATATTCTACAGATGGTTACCAAGTTCCAAAATGCCCAACGTCTCCCAGCCTTCGACTTTTTGAGGTTGCTAGGCCTCATGGCATCCTGCATTTTCCTAGTGCCCGAGGCTCGCCTGAGAATGAGATCTCTCTAGTGGGCTCTGAGGACTCAGTGGTCACAATTCTCAGGAAGAATGACAGATCTTCTTCAGGTTCCCGACAGGGTGGCTCGAGACCTTCAGTGGTGGGCCTATCAGGAGAACATTCTGAAAGGAGAGCAGTTTTGGCAACCTTGGCCGGAGATAACAGTAGTCACGGATGCCTCACTCACGGGGTGGGGAGCCCACGCCAACGACTTGACCATCAGCGGTCGTTGGTCTCCATCGGAGTCCAGACTACACATCAACATGTTAGAGCTGAGGGCCATCAGACTTGCGCTGAAGGCTTTCTGCCATCTGTACAAGGAAAGAATGTCCTGATAATGACGGACAACACAGTGGCCATGCATTACCTCAACAAAAAAGGAGGCGTAGGATCACTACCTCTGTGCAGAGAGGCGATGGAGCTCTGGTTTTGGGCAATCCAAGAAGGAATCTCGCTCTATCGGCAGTTCACCTAGCCGGAGAGAAGAACTTGACAGCGGACGCTCTGAGCAGGCAGAGCAGTCTCCCACGAGTCTCAGGTTCGTGCTGTTTAGTGTCTACAATTGTACCCGTATCACTCTCCCACTCCTCACCTGCGGTTTCTGAGTTGGCTTCCGAAGGCTCGTCTGAAGAAGTCTCCACAGGTTTCTCTCTCCAGGCTCTTGGGTTCTTCTTTTTCACCGTCTTGCCCTTTTGTTTGAAGAGATAGGGCCGAGCTCCCCCGGAGGCCACTTTGCCAGTAAGGCTATATGCCCGGCAGCGGGGACTCCGGGGAGCCCACCCCAAATCAGGGAAAAGCCGCAGCAGAAAAACCCTGGGTAGTTTCAGGTGAGTTGGTCTGTTCAAATAAGTATTCACAATCCTTCTTGGAATACTGCTCAGCGAATGGGTAATTCGCAATCCTTCTTGGAATACCACTTCTTTAGAGTACTACATTTACCAGAATGCACTTGGGTGCAATGTCTAAGCTTTGGAAAAGATTCCAAGAACTCCGTGAGCAAGGTTAAGTAAAATAAACAGAAGGAGAGGTTACACAGGTCAGAGGAAGCACACAACTCAGGGGGCACGAGTTGAAGTGACAGCTGCTTGGAAAAGCGTGTATTGAAAAGAACTGCAGATAGCAAGTCCACGCTCGCTGAGTAAAAAAGCCCCAGAGCGAACGCAGGTGTCTGCTGACTCCAGCAAAATAACAAACCCACACGCTGGGAAATTAACAAGAAAGTGCGGGCAGGGAAAGGTCCAAAATAAAGAAGATATATTTCCCACAGGAAGCGTGGTGGCAAAAATGTACGATAAAAGGCAGGCAGACAAACAATGAAAAGGCAAATGGGTAGAAAAACAAGGAGTAGCACGAGACAGGAGCACTGTCAACTAGCGCTGGGAAAGAAATCAGTTGCAACACCTGACAATTAATTATAGCCTCTGTTCCAGCGAGGCTAGAACGTAACGTCCAGGTAAAGGAGGAGCTCAGTCCTTCTTCCATTGTTTCCATCTCTTCCACAGGCTCCATGGGTGTTTCATGACACGAGTGGGAACTAGCTCAGGAAGTCCTTCAAGAGATCTTCGCCCTTTGGGGAACCCCTCAGGTGGATCTGTTCGCCACCAGTGTCAACAGGAAGTGCGACCTGTTCTGCTCAAGGGAATTTCCCCCGAGAGGAGCTCTGGGAGACGCGTTCATAGTGGACTGGGAGTTTCCACTTCTGTACGCGTTCCCACCGGTCCCTGTCATTCCTCAAATGATCAGGAGGTTGAGAAGATTCCGGAAAACCATGATCCTAATTGCCCCGGATTGGGCCAGGAGAACGTGGTACCCGGACCTTCTAGACTTGTCCATCTGCCCTCCAATTCGACTTCCACTCAGAGAGAACCTACTCTCACAGAAGGGAGGTCAGGTTCTCCATCCAGACATCAAAACCCTCAACCTTCACGCTTGGCTTCTGAAAGGCTGAGGTACAAGGATTGGGACCTCCCTGATGATGTTATGGAGGTGTTGCTTTCGGCAAGGAGGCCAGCAACAAAGTCTTTATACCGCTGCCGTTGGAACAGATTTTGCAGCTGGTGTAGAGAAAAGAATATCAACCCTTTTTTTCATGTGGTACACCAATGGTTTTGTCCTTCCTACTCTATTTGGCGAATTCAGGCCTTCAAGTTGGCACCATTAAGGGCTATCTCGCAGTGCTATCCATCTTTAAGCGCACTGCGGAAGAACCATCCTATTTCAAGTTACCCTTGGTAATACAGTTTCTAAAGGGGTTAACCAACGTTTGTCCCCCAAGACCATTCCAGGTTCCCCTATGGGATTTAAACTTAGTCTTAACTTTCCTGATGGGCACACCTTTCAAACCACTTCATTCTTGTTCGTTAAGATTTCTTACCCTTAAAACTGTTTTATTAATAGCACTTACATCTGCTAGAAGGGTGAGCGAGTTACAAGCTCTTTCTTGTAAACCCCCTCATACAATCTTTCACAAAGACAAAGTTGTCCTGCAAGTGAAGCCTAATTTCCTCCCAAAGGTGGTTTCTGAATTCCATATCACTCAGAAGATTACCCTGCCATCTTTCTATCCTCCTCCTCATCCGGGGAAAGAGGAAGAGAGGTTACACAGGCTGGACCCTAGAAGGGCTTTAAGTTTTTACATCAGTAGACTGGCCAGGATAAGACAAGCAGACCAGCTGTTTGTAGGCTACACAGGTCACAAGCTGGGGTTACCGATCACTAAGCAGACAATTTCCAGATGGATCGTTCTAGCCATTTTGGAATGTTATAAACTGGCAGGAAAAGAGCCCCCTCAAAACCTTAGGGCTCATTCGACCAGAGGTATTGCAGCTTCATCGGCCCTCAAGAGGAGTGCCGGTTAAAGACATTTGTGCGGCCGCCACATGGTCGTCCGTCCATACCTTTACACGATTTTACAACTTGGATTCCTCCTCCAGTCAAGAGACTAGGTTTGGAAGGGCAGTATTGCACTCTATTCATCAATAGAAGGCAGCATGAAGTCAGTACTCCCACCTCCAATAATAGAATACTGCTATGGGAGCCTATTTAAGATAAGGAATCCGTCGGAGGACACAATCCCTTCGAAGAACAAGTTACTTCTTACCTTGTAGCGTTCTTTCGATGGGATGTTCCTCCGACGAGGTTCACGGTGACAAGTATTCAAGCAAATACTTACACACAAGGTTGCTTGATAAAACAATTATTAATTTACCAGTCAGTTAATGTAAGCCTTCTTTAGAAGGGAGCACTATAAAAACACCACACAAATATGCTTCAAAATTATACACTTTCTTGTTCAGAATCAGTAAATACCCATTTGGGATGGCATACAGCAGGTGACTTAAATTGCTAGGGTGCTGTTAACATCAATGTATTACTGCTAGCATTCAGAATTAGTTGAGAGCAAGTAAAAAGGGAAAGATTATTAGAGAAAACCAGATACCACATATTTTTCTTAAGCAGGCAAATACTTTCAGATCCTCCAATAAGAGTCATTCAGTTAAAACCGGCTAAGTCAATAGGCAAGAGTCTGTATGGGCTGAAGTGCTTCTTTGAAGGTAAGTAGAAAAGTCTTTGCACAATGTTTCGGAAGCCTTTGAAGAAAAAGATGAATCTATGTAGGGCCACAAGCTGTTAGACTTGTGAGTAGTAGAAGATGCATGCAACTCTGCAGCAAGAGGTAACTTCTCTTAGACTTTGTACAGTACCTTTAAAATGAAGAAAAGATGCAGCAGATGAATCTGGTTCCTGTGCTGCTCTGCAGACCTCACTGTTCCTGGGCCTCAGTCGTGGGGACAAGAGGGAGGACGCCGGGGGGGGGGGGGGGGGGTCAGGAGGAGGGAGGGAGGGGGGTCGGGGGGGGGGGGGAATCCTGCACTGCACAGCGATGGTCAGTTCTCTCCCTTTCATTCCAGCCTAGCTGTCAGTCATCCAGCAGGGTGGCTGTCATTGCTGGACAGTCAGCCAGCCAATCATCACAGAGTGCATTTGGGTCTCCTAGGATACTAAGCATATGGAGTTTCGGGCACTTCCCTCACTTCCTGCCTACCCCTGACACCCTAGAGCCAGAGGCGGGCTTCACTCATGAATCCCGCCAAAGGCAAAACGAACAAAGGGACCAAACCTGGTTTGGCACGCAGAGTAAAGCAAATGCAGCCCGTGGTAAATGCACACCAAGGTAGTAAAAACAAAACGACTGCCACCAGCCATTCAGTGAGAAAAGGGTAACATAAAAAATGTTACATGAGAAGCTAGACAAAGGGGATACTAAGTAACCCCTCCAGCACCCTATGGTAAGATGGTGTGTGCTGGGTCTAGAAAGTTACAAATGTAAATAAAGTCAATTTCACTTTACTGCTTTGGAAAAGAGTAGTTTATTCCAGAGAAGGTATTTAAACCTTGGGGAAATCTAAGAATTCCCTGTGTCACTGCACTAATGATGCTGTGTGCCACTATGCAAAAGATGATGCCTATGGAGTTTGTCAGACTCCACAACCATAAAAAACAGTTCAGAAATCGCATTAAAATACATGAGTGGGAAAAAGGTTCTTGCTCTCTCCAGGATTAAAGAAACCGGGCACTCAAAATCCAGTAAAGTTGCTGGGGGTCTCTTAGGTTGAGGGAATTGGCACATTTCTGGGAATTATTTCTAAAAGGGACTGTTGTGGTTGTTAAAAACTGCTCTTAATATGCACAACGCTTTCAGATAATGGAGTGACGGGTGTGGGAAGAGGCTTGGAGTTGGGAGGGTGAGAGGGGGTACGATGGTCGTGGTCTATATACCACGAAGGTAAATGTTAATCACTCTACATCCAGATGGGAGACAAAGCATACCTTAGTTGGAATGTTCGTGGCCTAGGTAACCCGATTAAACGATGGAAAATAAACCTATATGTCAAAAGGCTCCAGGTCCTGTACTTGCAGGAGACGCATGCCCTCTCAGCAGTCTGCGAGGAATTCGCTAAGAGCTGGGGTGGAAACCGCTTTTACACATTGTACTCCTCGCAGTCTTGGGAAGTCATGATATTGGTGCATAAATATCTCCCATTCCAGTGTCACCATGCAAAGGCTAACCCAATGGGTAGGTATATCTTGGTGTATGGGCTTCTTGCGGGGAGAGAAATACTGTTGCTAAATGTTTATGGTCCTGATTTTTATGACCCTCAGTTTTATACAGACCTCTTGTATGAACTTGCCCGATATCCACTAGTCCCAATAGTGTGGGTGGGGGGAGATCTAAACCCCATCCTAGATCTGGAATTGGATAGATCTGCCCGATATCCACTAGTCCCTATATTGTGGGGGGGAGATCTAAACCCCATCCTAGAGCTGGAATTTGATAGATCCGCTCTCATTTAGAGAGCCCCCATGCAAGCTGCCTCTACTATCATAGAGGGCATGCATTCTCTCAGATTTGTGGATGCTTGGAGAGTATTATATGCTGACTGCTCCTACACTTTTTACTCAACAGTCCATGACTCCTTGGTAATGTTAATTTATAAAGAGCCTATACACAGGCAGTGTTTCAAAGCGCTCATGGAGGGTGGAACCTGGGGGTGGGGGGGTGGGGGGTTTTTGGGAGCTGTGGGGGACCAGGGGGAAAACAGTCGCTCAGAGCCCTTGAAATTCTGAGACGATAACGGTCTACATAGGCAGAGTAAGTGGAAAAAGATACATTTAACAGTTGAGATACAGCAAATGGGCCTGATGCCGATTCTGTGTTTTTCAAGTGCACATTAAGGGGTGAAGACAAGGGAGAACGGGCTTCTTCATGCAGAGATGACTGTCTTGCACTTGCACAATCTGAATTCAAGCGGGGGTCCAAGTGCACCCAGTTTGTAGAGACTGGGATAAGTGCGGGGAGAGAGCTCTCTTGGATTTATTCAGAAGTGCAGTGCGGGGGATGGGATGCAGGGCCCTGTGGCAAGTGCAAAGAGGACTGGCAGGGTTGCCAGGGACCTGTGAGACTCGGAGGTACACCAGGTGGCCAGTCAGCAAAGCTGTATGGAAGAGGGAGAGTTGGAAAGAGCAGAGAGCTAGGTTAGTAGGGGGAGGAGGAGGAGGATATTCCAGAGGGAGACACCTGCTGAGTATAAAGCTCTCCCTCCAAATCTCTTCTTGGAGAACCGGCTCACTCACAGAAGGTTGGAGGTAGATGAGCAAAGGGCTCGAGAGGGACGGTATTTAGGTAGGCAACATTGCAGGTAAGTAGGTCCCAGGCCCCAGAAAGCCTTGTTGACAATGCAGAGGGTCTTGAATTTAATCCTTGCCGCCATGGGGAGCATGTGAAGGGGTTTCTGCTCTGGAGAGACGAGGTCCCTCTGCGTGAGGCCAAGGATAACTCTTGGGGTTCTGTTCTGGATTATGTTTTAGAGGTCTCAAGGCAGAAGGTTGAGGAGGAAGAGGCTGTTGCTGTAGTTCAGCCTAGAGAGTACCAGGGCTCTGGAGACAGTGAGATGCTGGGGAAAGGTAAAAAAAAGGTAGAGTGCCTCTGAGTAGGTGTAGTTGACGTTTTTAAGATGTCAGAAATGTGAGAGGTGAAGGAGAGAGTGGGGTCGAAGATGACACCAAGGTTTTTGGCCTTGCAGGTGGGGGATGGGTGCGGGGCCATGGGAGGCAGGCCAGAGTAAGTGGGAAAGCAGGGGTCCCAATGCAAACAATCTCTATTACTGGTGTTGAGGCAGAGGTTGTTTGCAGCACACCATAACTGGGTAGCAGGCAGACGGCCAGATATGAGTGAGGAGGAGAAACGGTTGAGGGTAGCCTGAAAGATAGTTGCGTGTCTTCCACGTAAAACTGGAAATTAGAGGTGAAGGTGGTGATCCCAAATGCCAATGTAGCCATATAGCCGTTGAAGAACCAGGGGGATAGTTTTGATCCCTGAGGAACGCTGCAGGTTGAGAGTGATGGTCGAGAGAAAGGTTCCAAGTTCCACCTGGGATGGGCGGTGGGAGAGAAAAGAGGTTAACCACACCAGAGCCTGACCTGTGATTCCCATGGTGTCACGAAGACATGCGATCAGGATGTTGTGGTCAACTGTGTCAAAGGCGAAAGAGACATCAAGGAGAATGAGGACAGCGGGAGTGTTAGTGTCAAGATTTGAGAGCAGGTATTCACAGGTGTTCAGAAGAGCAGTTTGTGCCTCTGGATGCTCTATAGCCAGAATTTTGGTCATGGAAGCTACCAACTGATTCTGTGTTGAGGTTCAGCTGAGAGATGGCCAACGTCTCAAGGGGTTTGCCCAGGAAAGGAGTGATAGAGATTGGATGGTAGTTTGCTGGAATGGAGGGGTCAGCAGAAGGTTTCTTTAGCAGAGGGTGCACAAGGGAGTGCTTCAGAGCAGTTGGGAAAATTCCAGTAGGAAAGCTTCAGTGGAAAAAGAGAGATTGCAAAGGTCAGCCAAGGCTGGGCCGAGGGAGTCAATGTTGTCCCTAATGGTTTCGGAGGGGCAAGGGTCCACTTGTTTGAATGCGGTCTTCATAGACCAGACTTGTCAGGCGACCTCAACGGGTGTGACCGGTGAGAAAGAGGTGAAGTGGAATTGGGGCCCAGGGAGGCACCGGTGTTGGTGTGTGCTGTGATGTGGGGTGAAGGGAGGAAAGGATGTCTTGGGTTTTGGTGGTGGAGTGTGCTGCCAGGGCCGAGCAGAGGTCCTGGGTGGGTGTAACGGAAGAAGGGGCTGCTGCAGGATTGGCCAGTTCCTTGCAGACTTTGAAGGCTGTGTTGTTGATGCCTGCGGAGATGCAGGCTTGAATAAAGACTCTTTGCTTGGAGCGGATGCAGAATTGATATTGCCTTTGAAGGTGGTGGCAGGCCAGTTTGTCAGATGATCCACGCGACGAGTTCCATTTCCGCTCAGCTGCCCTACATTTGCGGTTAAGGGCAGCCAGATCGGAGTCATACCAAGAGTTGCACTTTTTGGAAGGCTTCAGTTGGACCCTCATGACCGGGGAAAGAGTATTGGAGATGGAGAGCTTAAGGTTAGTGAGGGCTGTGACAGGGCTGGAGTCAGCTGCAGGAATTGGGGAGGAGAGTAGGTGGAGGCAAAGGCAGCCACTGTCATTTTTTTCATGGGTCTGGTGACTTTGAAGCCGACTGGCTGCGTGTCATTGCAAGAGGAGAGCTGAGCTTCAGGTGTATTGATAGAAGAGTGGTTGGATCAAGAGAGGTGTAATGAGAGGGTAGAGAGTGGGATATCAGTGGAGATGAGAGCATCCAACATGTGGCCCACGGTGTGAGTGGAGCCAGAGGGTAGGATAGAGAGATGCACAGGTTGCGGACACATCCTGAGGAGGCAGGAGTGCCCAGATGGATGTGGAGATCACCCAGCAGGAGGATTTGGGAGGAGGAGGAAAGTGTAGAGGAGGCAAGGTCAGACCATTCCGAAAGGAAGAGTGGGCTGTCCAGGAGACCGATAGGTGGCCATAAGGAGAGAAGATTTAGGATGGTGTGAAAGCCTGAGGACTAGACACTCAAGAGGAGTAGGTATAATGGACACAGGTATCCATTCTGGGAAGATCAGCACTACTCCACCGCCGGTCTTATTTGGCCTGGGCGCAGAAAGGATTTTTTAGCCTTCAGGGAGGAGTGTGTCAAATCTTGTGACTGAGCAATCCTTGAACCATGCCTTAGTGATGGCGAGCACATCAAGATCCATGAGTTAAGAAGGTTGCAGTTGCTTGTGTGGAGGAAGATGGCCGATGAAGTTAGGTTGAGGGACTGACCTTCCAGGAATGTTAGATGATTCCATAGTTTTGAATTTCCAGAATGTATGGAGATCTCTTCAGCCTCCATATGCACGTTGGTGGGTGGATGGGAGAGCACCCACAGGCCTGTCAGACAACGGACAGGGGACAGACTGGGGATGGGCCGGCTAAAGCCTTCCCGGGTGACAATAGGCCAGTTAAATGTGCGGATGGCCAACGGAAAAACAGATGGCAGATTAAGGCGGCAGCCATCTTTACATTGTTACGAGGCCGGCAGAGAATGGGACTGCAATGTGGCTCTGCTTGGAGAGTGTGCATCAGGCACAGTGCCTGATGAAATGAACATTCCTTTTTCTTCTTTTTCTTTCGCAATTTTCAGATCAGCTTGCTTTTCTTATTTCTTTCTTCCGAAATGCATCCATCCTACCTTAGGTGCCCAACGGATGAATGGGTATCATGTGAGGCATCAGGTGTCTCACCAGGACTGCAAGAGGGAACAACAGTCACAAACTCCAAGGAGGCAGGAAAAAAATGACATATGGCTTCTCCCGTATAGACATGTGGATCATTTCTGACACGTTACTCGGAGGGGTTAAGGGCATCCCCATGCTCCCTCACACCTACTCTGACCATTCCCCAGTTAGTATCTACCTGATACTGCCAACACTTTCCAGGTCCCATAACAACTGGCGCTTTAAGCCGCTCTCATTGCAAGTTGTAGAGCTTGCATCCACTATCGACGACAATGTACAATTGTTTTTTGGAAAAAATGTACGCTCTGGGAAGCCTTCAAGGTTTACATTCCGGGAGAGCGAGATGTCGGCGTAGTTCAGTGTCCTCAAAGCAGTCCAACATAGTACAATGTGAGCTCTCTGTCCGCACCAAGAAGAGAGCCCACATCCAAGCCCGTGTCCATGAGGCATCTACAAACTCGGTCGAACTCTTTAAAATCTGCAAGGAGCTGGCCAATCTACCTCTCCTGTCCCCTCCAGGGCCCTCTGCTCGGCCCTGGCTTCTCATTTCATCTCTCAAACTCAGGACATACTGTCCTCTTTTCCTACCCCCCTCCTCCCTCTACTCCCTGCTCTTCCTCTGGCGCTTCTGTGGCCACCTCTCCTCCCTCCTTCTCTGCCTTTCCCCTGTTCTCCTTGGACAAGGCTTCTAGTCCAGTCTGATCAAAACAGGTTCACCCATGTTCCTCCAAAACCATCAAGGACCACTGACACCCTGGCTCCTGCTCTGGCTGATTTCTGCAACCACTCCTTCGCCACTGGAGTCTTCCCCTCCGCCCTGAAGCACTCCCTTGTGCACCCTCTTCTTAAGAAACCCTCTGCTGACCCTTCCTGCCCGGCTATCTATCGTCCAATCTCCATCACTCAATTTCTTGGCAAACTCCTGGCAAAGCTGGCCATCTCCCAGCTGAATCTGTTGGTTGTCTCCATGACAATCAGTCTGGATTCAGAGCTGCCAGAAGCATGGAAACTGCTCTCCTGAACATCCGTGAAGACCTGCTCTCCAACCTTGATTCCAACACCCCCTGTGTTCTCATCTTACTTGATCTCTTTTCTGCCTTTGACATGGTCAACCATGCGATCATGCCATCCTGCTCAACCGTCTGTGATAACATGGGTATCGCTGGTCAGGCCCTGGCTTGGCTGACCACCTTTCTCTCTGATCGACCCTGCCAGGTCCAACTTGGGTCCTTCCTCTTCTCTATCTCTACCTGTGGTGTTCCCCACCGGTCTAACCTCTCTCCCTGGCTGTTCAACCAATACCTGTCACTTCTTGCGCACCGCATTGCAGCTCTGTGCCCCAACTTTCAGTGCTATGCGAATGACACTCAACTCACTTTCAGGCTCCCTTCCGCCACCTCCTCTCCTCTCTGTCCGCCATTCAGGAGTGGTGTGCCACCAATGATCTCTGCCTTAATGCCAGTAAGACTGAGATTCTTCCCCTTCGGCACACCTGCTCCCTCCTTTCCTGTCACTCTGGCTGGTGTCTCTTGGCCCTGTTCCTGCTACCCACGCTGGAGACCAAGTAATAATACTGGGTCACACAACCGCTCTCATATGGGGCCCAAGATGGGCACGTATTTATATCTGATTCACGACAATATGTTCAAGTATCCATAATATACCATACTTCTTAGAAAAAGGAAGATGAGTCTTTCTGATTCATATCAAAAATGATTTATCCATAGTAGTTCAAACAAAAAGCTATCACTAATAATCCTTGGTGAGGAAGCAGTTGCCACAATCCACATGTATTAGACTAAAAAAGCCAATGCATTTCGGAAATTATTTCCTTCATCAGGGCGAGTCTCATTGGTGTGGTCAGTGGTAAAAAACAGAACGTCCTGCGTTCATGCCCACTCAGCAGTGGGTTGTAAATGACACTATGCACAAAGGCATGGAGAAAATCCACTCGTGCTTACAAGGAAACCAATCTTGTAATACACAGAGAAACGATCCTCCACTGTGCAGCTGCAGGGCGGTGACTCACACTGCAGTCTGAGTCACTGCCCTGCAGCTGCACAGTGGAGGATCGTATATTATGGTATATGTATGGTATGGTATATTATGGATACTTGAACATATTGTCGTGAATCAGATATAAATACGTGCCCATCTTGGGCCCCATATGAGAGCGGTTGTGTGACCCAGTATTATTACTTGGTCTCCAGCGTGTGTTGCAATTATAAGTCCGGGTGTCTCCAGACTTGTCACAGCCAGCTCCTTTTCAATTGGATGTATATTCTTTTTTGAAACATTTGATTTTTACTTGAATATTCTGAACATTTTTGAATACATGGTGGTGCCCACTCTCTTCTCTGCCTGTTCCTGCTACCACCTGTGAGGCTGGCTTAAAACCTTGGGGTCATCTTCGACTCCATACTTTCCTTCTCTCCTCACCATCTCGGACTTCTCTAAAAATTCACACTACCAGCTGCACCGCCTCAGGGGTATTCTTCCTTTCCTCTCCTTCCCCCAGAAGCTCACGGTCTCCAGAGCTCTGGTTCTCTCTAGGCTGGACTACTGCAACAGCCTCTTTCTAAATCTGCCTGCCTCTACCCTCTGCCCTCTGCAACTCATCCAAAACAGGACTGCGAGATTTGTCCTTGGCCTTAAGCCCAGTGATCATATCTCTCCAGGACTGAAATCTCTGCACTGGCTCCCAGTGGTGGCGTGGATTAAGTTCAAAACCCTCTGTATTGTCCACAAGGCGTTATGGGGCCTGGGAACTCGATACCTTCAACTCTCTTCCTAAATATCTTCCTTCTCAAGCTCTTCTCTCATCCACCTCCAACTCCCTCGGGATCAGTCGCTTTTCCAAGTTAGTGGTAGATCTTTCTTCTGCTCGGGCCTCCCTCTGGAACAGCCTCCCTGCCTCTCTGAAACTTGAGGAGATCCATCTCTGGTTCCGGAAGCACATAAAGACCTTCCTCTTTGCTTCTGTTTTCTCTCCTCTCACCTGCTGATCTCCTGGCTGAATCTGAAACTGCACTGGTTACCTGACTACGCTCTGTTCTCGGGCCCAGGTCCCCTCCCCACCAGTTGCACTCCTGCACTGCCCCCCCTGGCAACCTTTACACTCAGCGACTGTTTCTGTATCCCTAGAGCCCCACTAGCACCTGACCACTAGGAAATATGGTGAGGGAGATAGACCAGGCATACTGCTTGCTTGCATGGCACGTCAGGAGAACGGCAATGGTGCATCCAGCTCATACGGGATGCATTAGGTAGCCTGATCCGCACGCCCACGACCATCAATGGGGTATTTGCAGGTTTTTATAAGGACGTTTACACCAGTAATAACACATGCACCAAGAAGAGATCGATGTGTTTATTGATGCACTCCCACTTGGCCAGATATCACAAGACACCAAGGCCCTACTAGATCTCCCAATCTCAGTAGCTGACATTATTCTGGCAATTGACCAGCTGCCTGCTGGGAAGGCCCCCCGGTACGGATGGCCTCACTGACACATTTTATGAACGCTACAAGGAGACCCTCGACCCGCACCACCTTCAGGTCTGGCATGAGTCCCTCATGTCCCAGTCACTTCCTGGCAACATGCGCGAGGCATTTATCACAGTTTTGCTGAAACCGGGTAAACCTGCGTATCCTACCACCCCATATCCTTAATACAGATGTAAAGGTATTCGCGAACATACTGGCCACTCGACTGATGCCGGTCATGCCTTACATTATTCAACCGGACCAGTCGTGATTAATCCTGGGTAGGTCCACAGCACTGAACCAGCGCTGCCCTATTAATATATTGGCGCAAATAGATCCTAAGATCCAGGCGGTAGCTTTCACACTAGCCATTCAAAAGCATTTGACTCAGTACAGCATACATGAATCACCATGATACGATCAAAATGTGGGTTCGGCCAGGGGTTCCTTGAGGCCCTACGCCTCCTTTATACAACACCAGTGGCCAGGGTCAATGCAAACGGGTTACTCTTCTTGCAATTTCGATAGGCCGAGGCACCCGTCAGGGCTGCCCCCTGCCACCCCTGATATTTGCTATTATAATTGAACATCTGGCGGATTTAACAAGACTCATAGACATTGTGGGGTCAGGATGGCGGCCGAACCACAGATAATCTTCTTTTATGTAGACGATGCATTGGTATACATTCGATATCCCCAGGAACACTTGAGGCCTATCATGAAAGACATCCTAAACTTCAGGGGGGGATATCCGGTTTCCAGGTGAATTGCAGCAAATCTGAACTCTTTCCCCTTACGGACATCCCCACCCGAAGACCTACAGGGGTTCAAGTGGGCTCCAGTAACCATACGCTACCTGGCTGCGATAGTTGCTAGACATAGCCCTATGCTGCATGACTGCAACTACAATACATATATGGCTCAATTGCAGCTTAAACTTACGAGCTGGGCCCACCTCCACATCACAGTAGCAGGTAAGATTGCACTGCTTTAATATGACTGTTATTCCTAAACTCTTGTATCTTTTCCTCAATGAACCGTTGTGGTTTGGAGGATCCTTCTTCCAGGAGTTGGAAGGTGAAATTTGTAAATTCGTGTGGCACTCCAGAGAAGAACATTGAAATGGAACACACTAACACAGCCATAAACGCTAACACAGCCATAAAGCGGGTTAGGGTTTGCAGCCCCGAACTTCGAGCTCTAGTGGATGGCTTCAAAGGCACA
This sequence comes from Ambystoma mexicanum, assembly GCF_040938575.1. Classification (NCBI taxonomy): domain Eukaryota; kingdom Metazoa; phylum Chordata; class Amphibia; order Caudata; family Ambystomatidae; genus Ambystoma; species Ambystoma mexicanum. The sequence continues at coordinate 229,927,334 of NC_090936.1, forward strand.
ATTTGCGGACCTCTGGTTTGGCGATAACTTACCCCCCGCCCCCTCACACACTGCTAGAAAGACACTAGGCGGGGGAAAGGGACTTTTGATATTTGGTTCTCCCCACCATATATGCTAATGACTGCAGCTTTCACCCTGCAAGCGTCACAGCGCTGGCCTTGCGCAAAATATGGAAGGTGATGAGCGTACATGTCCCATTCCATGGAGACTTTACCCTATGGACCTCCTGCAGGTTGATGCCAGCTCGCGCGCAGGTTGGATGCAATATGGATTCCACCCATTGGGGTTGCTATATCTAGAAGACAACTTTATCCAAAACTTCGATATCCCAGGACTTATATGCAGTACATCCTCAAAGTGGCTGCAATACATGGGCATGCGCATGGCATGCAAGAAACCATGGAGTTGCTTCCCGGTTAAACCTGGTAACGATTCATTGTAGGGGTTTGTATTGACAGCGTGCGGCAGTCTTAGCAGAGTGTCGTCCCTATATCACTTAATTCAAACTCACTCAGATGTAATACATCACAAAGTACAAGCTAAATGGGTGCAGGATCTCCAACTTGATGTAACCGATCTCTGGGCTGACATGCGCACTCAAACTCACTAAGTATCATATAACTCCTGCTTTCAACTGATACAAGTGAAAGTGCTACACCGGTATCACTACACTCCAGATAGGTAATGCATATTCTCTAAAGAAGGGACTAGAACATGCCCACGTTGCAACTTCACCCACGCTAAATACTGTCATATGTTATGGGACTGCCCACAACTTGCGACCTTCTGGAGAGATGTGTGCTTGACGCTGTCCAAAATGACTGATCAGATTATTGCCCCCCTACCATTGCTCTGCTTGTTTCATATTTCTGACCCACCATTGAGAAATGAGTGCACATTTGTACGGCTATGTCTCCTCCTGTCCAGTTCTTCTGCGCTGGACAAGTGCTAATGCTCCCAATAAAGACCATTGGCTGAAAGATGTAGTTTGGGCTAGTGATGTGGAAGAACAATTGGCACGCATGCATCCACCTGAATCACGTCCAAGAGACATTTGGAACCCACTCAGAATGTACATTCTGCGCACAACAATACTGGATACAACCTTGTCCCACAATCGACTTCTCCCTCTGACAAGGGACCTCTTGTACTAGAATAATAAGGACCCAATCCCCTGTGTGTTCATGTTTCATCCTTCAGTACCTTGTACCACTTACTACTCCTACACTGTGTCACCTCTGACTCTGTGAAAGTTACCCTGCTGTGTTGTGTTTTGTGTTGCCAGGCTTTCAGTAAAAAAAAGGTTTTTAATAAAGGAATTGTGTCCTATCATGATCAATGAGATTTTGAAATCGCTGGAAGCTGTTTAGCTCCTGGTTACAGCCTAGGAAAGCCTGGTTGGATTGACACAGGCACTACTTTTCGATCGCCCAGCCAATTGCTGTGCTGCTATGCAAACCTACCTATGTGACATTAAATCTCTGTTTGTGAATGTTTATACATTAGTTTTCAGACACATTTAGAAGACAATTTAAGAATAAGTGGTCATATATATATATATATATATATATATTTGACAAAGTTATGGTTTGTATCGTAGTTACATTTGTGGAACACTATATAACGGTCCGTGCTTCCGCAGAGATAGCTCCTGCTTACTGTGCGATTTAAAAATAAAAGTGCTCCATAGCTTTTTTAGGTTTGGGTAGTCCAATCCTCATTTCGATCCCTACAGGTTATAGGTCGCTGGGTCACAAGCTGTACAAGGTTTCACTGGTATTTGCCGTATTCTAGATTTCATGCCGAAATAGTGTACCTTCTAATTCTGGAGCAAAGTTAGGGCATCATATCCCAAGGTGATCCATCAGTAGAGTCCACAACTGGTGGTCTACGTGTTCCGGAATCTAACTTAAATGGGGCCAGTGGAGACTATCTTATGATCCAAAAGGGTTAATTTCTTCCTCCCTCAACGATGATTCAAGCTGAGGTAGAGTCTAGATTAGGGCTGATGGGGCACATGGAAGTCCTCTGTGGTGTAAACTGCCACCAAGCAATGGTAGACGTCTGGTCCATGAAGAGGATCATTGCCTGGTTTAATTTCTAGTATTGCTTATCACTCACTCCCATTCCATGAATGCTCTTTGCCCCAGTATTTATTCTTTTTAAGTTTAGGATGTGGTATTAGCGTATGTTCATTCCCAGAAGAGAGGAACACAATGCCAAATAATCCTCATCCTTTACAGAATTCAGGGCATGGTGAGCTGCACACACAATGTTGTAGTTTCACACTATTGAAATGCCAAGGCTTGAGATCAGCAGTTCTCAGTAGAATAGTCCAATACGGTATTCAATTTTTCTGGGCATGGCACAGAGGGATGCCTGAGGCACGTGGTGTGGAATGCAATGAACATTCATGGGATTATTCAGCAGGACAGAAATGTTCTTCGCCTCCATTGTTCCAGCAGTACAGACTTACACAAATGCTAAATGGCTCCAGATCGCAAGATCAGAGTTGATACAAACAATAAATGTCAATGACTTCAATGCCATAAAAGAGCAGTAAATCTGAGCAGGAAGGTTAATGGCTCCCTAGAATATATATGTTCTGGATTTCCTCGCAGCAATAGGAGGAGGAGTTTGCACCAAGATCGGATCTTCTTGCTGTACGTTCGTTCCAGCAAATGACAAAGCCAACGGGACACTCACCGAAGGTGCCAAGAAAGATGAATGTTTGCTAGCATACATCTTCTCATGGATACCTACAGAGATGGCCAATGGACTGAAGGTATTGCTGGCAGAATTAGTTTTAGTACTATTGACACTGTGAGATCAGAATATGCATCACACAATGTCAAAAGACAAATAAAACTGTAGGAATGAAAATACTAGTAGAAACGTCTGAAGAAGACAAAATAATAGCAGCTCGAGATACCCTACGAACACAAATAGCGTGTCCGTTGTTCCCAACCGGAGTACTGTTCGAGGATCCCAGTGACTACAATGAATATTGGGGAAAATGGGTGTGGTGTAACCCTGAAGGAGATTGCCATTGTGACCTGGAGTTTACATAACCATGCAAGATTTTATGGACACTTGGGAGGAGTAACAATGATTTGGTTCCCTAAGGTGAATAGTTGACCAGAGGGGGAACTTGAGAGGGTCCCCGGAATGGCCTGCATGTCAGCCCGAAGGATGAGCAACAAGAGATGCCACTCGCTGTTTGGCCAAACACCGGATGAAACAGTGTATCCCACATATGGAAACAAATATTCTTAGACAACCATTCAAACCATATCTAGCTTATGTCTTAGCTGACAGGTGCCTTATCACTGGATCAGGTTGACTGATCACAACCAGCTGTGCTGACGTCACTAGTGACAACACGACATAGCAACATTGGTCACAAAGTAAACTCGCATGCCTGCACGAAGTTACGCAGACACACACGCACACACAAAGAACATGCTACACCATTCTGTAGATAAGACAGACACATATACATACTGTCAAATCTTTTCCTTTTCACCAGCCAAATGCAGAAATGCAAGACAGCAAAGTATACATGGAGCTAGCTTGCAATCGCTTCATCGCAACTAACCACCAGGAGCTTCAGGGATATATAAGGAGCACATAAGGGCTCGATCAATACTAATCTACAAAGTAGAAAGCACTAGAATATATAGGGAAACCATTGAAAGACTGATTTTGCTTGAAGATTTAGGCGGCAAAATATAGTAGAGATGCCGACTCTACAGTGCGAATCACAGAGCCAGTGCTCGCAGCCAAAGAGAAGGGCAGGTGGAAAATTATTTCCAGGGCAGTGAGCCACCTACAAAATACAGAATAAAATCCTCAATAATTTCAGACCGAAAGGCTGTTTTGTGGTTCTCGCCCATGTGACCCAGCCGTACAATGGTCTTACTCATGGTGGGAAGAGTAGCTGTTCCCAGCGTAGCAAACAAGACCGATGGATCCGTTGTACACAGAACATTGCAACCTGCAGGCACTCTCCCAGGCTAGGTGGCTATATCAGCGGCAACAGTGGGAACAGTTTTTCCCATTACCTTGAAAATGTACACTGAGTGCTGTGAAAGACCTGCTGCAGCCAATCCAGACACTCCAACCCGGCAGTGGTGTAGAATGTTGCAGGGGCCAATGGTCATTGTGTGACCCTGAAATAAAGTAATAGATAGTTTTTGAGGGAAGTGTCTGGCAAACCCACCTGACTCCGTGGATGGGTTGGTGGTTGTGACGTCAATGAGAAACAAAACCAAGTGATGCGGGCTCAGGAGCTGTGATTGCCAGAGATTTTGTTTCCTGTATACCTGTCTTTTGGAGAAAAGACTGTTTATTTGCCCGATGGCTGATTTCTCTGGTAATACCGGGGGAAGGGTTTGGATGGGCCCCAAACACTCTGCTTACTGTGACATCGTTAGTACAACTCCCCCGCCCCCCCCCCCCCCAATCCTCTGGTATACTGTTCAGATACACTTGGTCTTAAGGTGGTCCTCCTGCCTTGACCTGACCTGAATAACCCACACTGCCTTGGTTTCCATGTACCTTTTCATTGTGTGCGTTCCCCTCCCGTTGGTTCACTCCTTCAGCAGGCTTCCTGGATCAATTGCTGACGTTGGTCTCCCTAGGGGCTGGATTACAGGTATACAAGCATGTATAACTGGCTTTAAACCCAGCTTCTTTTCCATTGTGGGTCCACTGTGGTGTGGTAGTGGTGGCCATCTAAAGGTGTAGTCAATTCCAGAGTTTGTATTGGGACTAAACGGAGCATCTGGATCGCCTGTTTGGTATTCAGATCGCTCTTCGTACTTGCAGTTTCTCTCCGGCTCTCTTCTGGTTGGGTTGCCTGCTCTTTCCTCCACCACCATGCCTTTTGGGTAATGACGTCTGTCGAAAAGAAACTGGCCAGCATTGTGCACATTAGGTATGGGGCAAGTAAAGGTGCTACATTGTTCAGTTTGGTACCTTAGCGAACCACCACATCCCCTTTGTTGATGGATCTCGTACGTCCAGAAACTAATCTTGAAACAGTGGCTGGAAAGGAAAAGGATGTTAAAGTAAAATCTGCAATACGATGGGGTGATTGCATGCAAAGCAACAGAGTATGCCATATTGCAGATATGGGTAATATTTTGATAGTTATCAGCTGTGAGCAGCTGATAAGAACAAAAAGGACTAGGTAAGTAACTGGTAGAATCTTAAAAAGCCACAGCTTATTTATCAGAGAGCTAAGAATGGCAGCACTTGGGTTTGATGCATTTTCCAAGCCTTATAACTTTATAGCCTGGACAGCTTTCCTTTTCTTTATAATCTTTTTTTTTTTCCCCTCAGATTGTGCAACCAGGAACTCCCTATTTCTATGTCGAATTGGATAATGGAGAGAAGCTTTTCCACAGGATTAAAAAGAATTTCCCTTTACAGTTTGGCAGGTCTGTATATATGTTTTTTTTTTTAGTGCAATGTGTGCTTGCTTGCTAAAAGGGGATGTTCGCTCAAAAATGTTACTGTCCCGATCGTTTGGGCATGTATTTTTAAGCATAGTGTAATAGATCTTCAAAACATTTCCTATGCATCTTACCTTGGTGTTCCTCACTTTTACTTATGCAAAAACAGTTCAGTGCCCTCGCGGCAAGAATACAGATTGCCTGCCCCTCAAACTAACATTACTAGTCCAAACGATATCCTCCACCTATTTTCATGACATTCGTGGCCAGCATACCCAAACGTGCCCTGTCATCACCCACGCCATGACGTTACCTAATGCAGAATGAGGAAGATAAAGCACACATACTCTTGCAGCACGTAACTTTTCTTTCTTGTCCCAAATAGGAGAGCAAAACATTTATTTTTAAGAAAACATCAATATTCTGCAATGTAACCAGTGCTTTTATTTTGCAAAGAATGCTTACAAGAGACGATTTAGTCCACAAAATGAAATATCTTTTTGCAATACAAGTTATAGCTAGCAAACATTGCATGGTTTTAATGGTTTTTTTATAACTTCCTCATAATACGCTGATTGCATTCAGCGATCGGTCGATCAATCCCTGTACTCCCAATTCTTGTGTCCTTATGTTACATCATCAAAACTTTCTAAGGATGCACATGGTGTTCCGTTCATGAGAAGATCTGCATTATTTTCACTTTCAAGCACAACGCTTTCGCATTGGCACATTTTCACATAAACGCGGACAGGTTGCAGGTTGCTCCTTATTGCTGCTACCGTCTCTGGAGGCTACCTCAGGGGCAACGTGCTCACCTTGGAAACAAGACGACACCGAGCAACACAGGTTTAATCCCCGGGTGCGCGCTTAGAAACCTTTGGGTATTAAGCATGTTATAAAAAACCTATCATATCATATACCGCTAAAGAGCAGATTGGTCCCTTTTCGGTCGTCCCACATAACGGTTATCAAATAAGCACTGTTGATGATTATCTGCCATGTTGATTGAAGATTCCCTCCAACGGTAGCTGGAAACCATGGCATGCGCAGAACAGTAGAATATAGCTGTGTAGATAACAGAATAAAAGAATATATTTTAGTAGCGGTTCTATAATCTAACAAGTTAACTTATAATTCAGAACCGGATGAAACCTAATCATAAACGCAAACCACACAGAATGAACACAGAGATGACAACAAAGGGAGTAGGTCAGACCATGACATGCATGAAAGGGTAGTGCTGTGAAGTAGGTATACCTCTGAATGGGATGGAGAAACAGATGCACCCACTTCACACAGCAGGCCCTACCACAAAATAAGGACATAGTAATGTTTTCGGTTGAACCACAGACAGATGACATTATAATGGAAGTGGTAAGAGTAGTGATCGAAAAGAGAACCAAGTGCCCATGGAAAATGTTCTGCCCCCTCCGATCCCCCACTTTATGGTGCACAAGGATGTAACGGTGACAGCACACCAGTATATCCTACAGGACAAAGCAGTGTAGATATCATTAGCCTGCATACAGGTTGTGGGTGCGGGTCTTCGAGGAATAATCACAATATGGTCCAGCTAAGAGCCCATAACTCTGCACAGAATATATTAGTGGGCAAGGCCAGTAAGCAATGCGTCCTAAAAAGTCATACCTCTATTCACACTGCTTTAAACTATACACAAATAACAATCATTACTAGACAGATAAACCACAAGTTATGCACTGTGGTTTTTATAGTGTGCAGTATGAATATCATTCAACATAACATAACGTACTGTCAATTCTTTTGGTCAAATTGCACATTTGCACGTCGCTGAATTGCACACGTGCCATTTTTTTAATCGCACAAATATTATTTTTAGTTAAGCTTACATAATTTCAGGAAGTTCCATTCCCTCAATGTCACAATGAGTAACAGTTCTTTAGCATCTGCTTGTATTGTGTGCACCCATGCAGGCAGTTGAATGCTATTATGTCAGCTGGAACCTTATGGGTCATCTGGCTTCCAAGACTGACAGTTGGGGCTTCAGGATGGGAGAACTGATCTGAGAGGATGCTTGTCAATTTAGCTCCTGCCTCCCTTCACCCAACTAGCCCTGAAACATAAATAAAGAAACTTACGTTTATATACATCAGCCTCCAGCATCATCTCTGCTTCCTGGTGGCTTCCAGTATCCCCAATACTACACGTTCCGAACAACAGATCGCTGAAATGGAAACTAAAGTTTTGTATGTCCACTTTCAATATAGTAAATGTTATCAGCATACCCCTACTGCTAGTCTCCTATATACCTACTGCCCTTCATTACTATGTCCATGTTGCACTCTTGAATCGTTTGTTTGCTACTTAGACTTTTAGCATATATTGTACGGCTCTGAATATAATTCATGCATGTCTGTTGATGCTCCCTTGCACGCCTGAAGCAGCCCCGTCTACCATCATGTGAGAGACAGTGACGTTGCGTGCTCATACTAAATATCTGTGTGTTCATTCTCATGTGAAGTTGCCACACGAAGCACGAGGTGAATGTGTGTACCACACGTTCTACAACAAAATTGTATTTCAAAGGGCCACATTGTGAAATGGGAACGCAGTTTGGTGAAAAACTATTCCAAAACGGTAAATTACATTCCTGATCCTACTAGGCCTTGTGCCAATCAGCCGTGCTAGTGCATAGGGGAGAAGTGCTGGTGAAGGGGACGGAAGGAAGAGCCTATGGGTGTACAAGTGCTGGAGGAGTGCCGGTGAGGTTCAGTGCTAGGGGGAGCCAAGGAGGAGCACATCCTAAGTGCTTGCATGGTCTGCTCTCGAGGGTGGTATGTGTAGCGATCAAGCAGAGGGGGGCGCACTCAGGGCAGCGCAGTGTTGGCCTGAGGTGGATGATGCTAGTATTGACTTGATGGGCCAGGGAACTTGTGAAATTCATGAGGATTAGACCACTGGTAACAGCGGCAGTGGGGTGAAATATAGAAGGGTAGAGTTTTTACCAGTTTGCAAAACTGTAGCGAGTGCTCCAGAACTCTGACATGGATCCTGTTGGGAAGGCAGGAACCTGTGGAGAAGAGACCTGCCAGCCACTCTCAGATTGGAGAAGTATTTGACTGTCATGGAGTTGGAATTAGAGGAGCGTACGGCTGTATCTGGGTAGTATTTAGGGAAGGAACGTTGGAGATTGCGTGGTTTCAGGCCCCAGAACTGTTTGTGATTGATGCTGAGGGTCTTGAATTAGATCCTTGTAGCCGCCTGGCGCCAATGGATAGATTTTAGGGCTGCGATAGAATTTCTTTTACCCTTTTTCCATTGCCCTTTCAGCAAACTTGTAGTGTTGATGGAACACACCTCCACTTCTTCCATATAAAAACATATCCCTTATTGGAACTACTTATTGTGCCTGCTGAGTGGAGGCCTTGAGCGCAAGTGCCATGGATTGCATCTGTGCTGGGGGTTTGGCCTGCAGACAAATGAAATGATAAATTATATTTTATTTATATCATGCTCGTAGACAAGTGTTTCAGAGCGCGACCAGGCAAAAAGGGAGGAGAACAAGGGATATCAAAAGAGACAATTTTTTTTTTCTTTTTTTTCCAAGCGATCTTACTAGGCCCAGTGACATTTAAGAAGGCGCAAGTGCATGGTAAAGGGAAACTGGGGAAAGTGCTTGTAAGGATGGGGGGAGTGGAAAGTGCGGTGCATTCTAAGTAAGATAGTCCGATTGTGAAGAATGGTATCAGGCACTCATTCAGGGAACAAAAGGGCCACCCCACACACTTTAAAAAAAAAAACCAGAGAATGAAAGCATATGTATTAATAAATTAAAAACGCAGCTAGTTTTCTTTGACTTAGAAATGAAGACACATACTTCAAATAATAACATTGACATTTTAGGTTTTAAGTAATCATATTTTTACATTTTAGGTTTTAATATGTATACAATCAAAAAATAGTCATAGGTGCCCCTCTAAAAGAGCGAACACGGCCCACTGACCTGTTCATTGTCAAGGTACCCACTCGAGAGTCCGCAGCCACACTTTGGCTCACTGTACCTTCCACAGATGGTAAATATCAGTCTTTGCATATCAGTCTGTGCTTTGGCAATTCTCTTCTGAACAAGGGTACCAACAGCAACCCCACACATGTCTTCAAACAAAGACTGATATTTAAATGTGGTTTCCCATCTCAGAAAAATACAAACAAGGAGCTAAAGTGTGGCTGCAGACTCTCGAGTGGGTACATTCCCAAAGAACATGTCAATGGCCGTGTTTGTTCTCACAGAGGGGTGCCCATGACTACATTTTGATTAATATGTATACATGTATATTAGACAGAGGATAAGCAATATAAATGAAAGGTAAAATAAATACATTAATGCATATGAAACACAATTACATTGCCGTAAATCCATTTTAATACATTATCGAGCATTGAAATTGCAAGTGTAATACCGTTGGATTGTTTCTGTACAATGTCCAAACATTGGGTAACATATTGAAAATGTTGTCAACAGATTTTAAAGATGGCTACAAATCCATGTAAATCAACCTTTCAACAAGTTCCAGTTTTGGAGGACCAGGCTCATTTTCAATGTTCTGTGGCATTGTATGTGTCCTGGGAAGAAAATCTGGATCCATTCCATACGTATGCATGGTATATTGGCTTGGCCACCCATTGTTTGCTTCGTTTTTGTAAAGACTATGAGGTAACGAAGCATCTCGAAAGTTCTGCAGTTTTTGCTTGTTCCCCCCCCGCCCTCCCAATGTTCTCGTTGTGCACAAGTACCGCCAGTCTTGTTCTGGCCTCCATACCGTCTATGCCGAAATGCACCCTTTTTGGCCTCTACTTTAGGCACATATTATGGAACACCTCCAAACCTCCAATATGGTAGAATTCTGGGAGTCCCTTCAGGTCGCATGAAAGCGTTTTATCATACACGATCTCAAGTGCTATGTGTGGGGGGGGACCATGGCACCAACCACTTCATCCGCTCCTGCTCCTTGGATAAAGGTCCATGTCTACATTTGTGGAAATGTTAGTTTTCTCTCCATGAGTTGGAACAATGGTGCATCAATGAACACCATTTTTCAAGTAGAATTTCTACAGATCCATCACAAGTTTTGGAGCTCCACCAAAGATGGTTTCTGATAGACCGTTTTAAAAGGTTTTCTGAACCCTATTTTCTTTTTTCACCATCAGCTGTAATTTGTTTGTGATTGATGTGGCAACATGCCCTACATCAAATTGATGCTGAATGTGTGGAAACTGCTCTTGCATGGCCTTTGCAATTCCAACGTGCTTGCCTCTGTTTATCGGGTCTTTTTGCATTCCCAAGGATTCAAGAGGTTCGATGGATTTAATGAAACCATGTTTCTCCATGGCCACAGATGATGTACATTCAGACACCTGCACGATGACCGAACTCATTTGTTTACTTTCCATGTCTTGAAAGTGGTAAGTGCAGTACTCGGTGGAAAATCCTGGACTGCCACACTGTCCGTCGCCAGCTAGCCTGACCCTTTTGCCAGAGAGTGTACTGTTCCTTGACATCTATTGGAGTTTCCAGGCATGACTAATGGCGGGGAACAAGAATTCCCTCTGCTTTTGTAGTACTGGGCTTTACCAATGAACTCCAGTCCCAGAAATTGACTAAAACTGGAAATCTTACTGAAAGTCGATCCGCTGAACAGTAAAGCTGCTGAACAAAGTCAATTTCCAGCAGACCCTTTACTGAGCATCGGTTGAGCAGACCATGAAAATGTTTTATGGAGGCGGACACAGCTAGCCTGGATTATTGCTACCCGCATATGCTGGCACTTAATTTATGATCACATTTAATCATTTGTAAAATCTCTAGCATCTCCAGCAGTCGAATAGAATGTATTTTTACTCCTTTTAATAGCCAATCGTCCTGCAGTACTGTTTTGGGACTTGACCGTGGTGGACAAGTCTCCCAAACTAGGTATACTGAAGTAGAGATCTTGAAGATTTGTCAGTCAATTGCGTTGATGCTTTAGCCTCTGTTATTTCGGGCTATGATATTTCTGCATGAATTGGAGAAAGAGTTCACATTGAATGTTTGGTGGTTGGGATATTTTTCGAGGGTGTAGATTGTGTCAATGGGTCTGCAAGAAATTGCAATGTATCGTCAGTGTCTTCAGTTTCGTCTGGGCGACTTGAAGTAGCAGTGGTCCATGGTAACTTTATATGGTTCGCAGGTGAGATTCCATTAATTTTCCGGCCACTGCACATATGCATCACGACTCTGATTATGACTGGACTACGCTTTGCCTCAAAAAGTAGTTGCTCCTTTGTGAAATCCGTTTGGCAAGTGACTTCTTTGGTTTCAGATGCCCGGGTATTTATACTCCTCTACTTCCAGGGCATCTAACAGATGTATAGAAAAACATGCTCGATGTATAGAACACATACAGAAGATAAGATTTTCAAACTAAGAATATAATATGACAAAAACATCCTCTTAAAAACGTCTCCAAAACAAACTGCTTTGTTCTTTACCCTGGTTTTCTTCATTTGCTTTGAAACGTGGACTTCGCTTTGCCGACCACAACACCAAGCTGAAAAAGAGCATTTTTATATGGTTTAAATCGAGCACATTTATTTTCGACTCAAGGAAACGCATGTACATATCTACAAACAGAAACAACTAGACGAATATAAAAACATTTTAACATTTAGACATTTCAAACATGTCATCCCAATCGGATGTGATGCTCAATTATATTTCATATTATGGTATGTATACCTCTGGTCCATGTCTCTTCAATTTCAACATTTTCAGTACAATCCTTGGAGAGAAGAATCATATAAAAAAGTTGTCAATCGAACTTAAATCTTTCATCTCACAGATCACTTCTCCAGAAAGTACTTTAAAATGATTGCAAACCTTGTACTATAAGGTTTGTTGTTGCAACAGAAATGGAACATTATTATGAACATAACCTCGGAAACTGTGTACGCGATTTGGTCATAGACTACATTTCACCTGATGACCTTCCGAGATGACACATGGATCTGAGATCACCCTGCAAAACATAGTGATTATAATGTTGCTTTCAAAAGTAGTTTGCTTTGTAATGGTTCCTTTTGAATGTATCCTGCATCATGTAGTAAGTGTAATGTTGGTACCAAAAAAACCGAAAAGTTTCAAATAGTGCAAGGTTACATGCATTTCAGTCTCAAAGTATATCTTTTGTAGGATTTACTTTCATTGTAGCACAAACTGTTAGTACGCATACCTCATACTCTGGACCTGTTGCAAATGAGAAAGTGGTTGTAGTGGAAGTTCCAGCATCCCCCTATAACACAGAACTTGTATTAATACAGATCTAAAAGCAAAATTAAACTGAAGATGCAGACGATGGTCCATACCGAGAGTAACCCCTACATGCCACTTTGTGTAAATAACTAATTATACATAATCATTTTCAACATGTTTAAATTCCAAGTATGACATGCATGTATTCAGTCGACTATAAAGGACTAGTACAATATAATTACTTGATAGGTGAGTGTCAACCAACACATTTGCAAAACATTAGGCAACTTTTGAAGAGCACTATTGAAGCTTTTAGTAAGGGTCACATTTCAATGATTTATTGGTATCCCAAAAGCGGGGATAGAGAAAGTTGTCTAAAGTGAAACATTTTAAAAGTTCGGTAATTCTGGTAAATAGAGCAACTTGGGTAATACAATATTGAGGGAAATGAACACCTAAAACTCTGAAAGGTTCATCAAGTAAACTTTTCAATACACTATTTTAATTGATCGAGGGGTCAATGAGAAGACATATTTATAGAGACCACTGTCCTACATACCAATAAACATACATTTATCATCCACTACTCACCTGAGACAGTGTGTCAAAATTGAGTCGCTATTGAATTTTGAAGCAATTTGCAAAGAATTCTGCATTTACACTTTTTGGTGTACTTTGATTGTTCGTACATATTGACAAAAGGCAGGCTGTAGACGTGGAAAGATGGTCCCTGACGTCTCCCAAGACAGCGTGGGCTCTACTTTCAATCCCTTCCACTAGAAAACCACAATTTGTAATCCATGTTCTTAAACCTATATCCTTTGGGAATATATGCAGGACTGTGCCCAGAGTTTTGACATGGCTCACAGAAGGGCAACCAAAAATGATACATGAAGGCATTCTTGAAAAGTCAGTAAGATCTGTAGAAAAAATGTATTATAAATTTATGAATGTGAATAAAGCAGCTATTGCACAGCTTTGTCTGTACAGTTTGTTTTAAATCGAACACAAAGGGGTTACCTGCACTATAATCCCTGGTCCTTCAGGTAAATGAACAATAAGAATAATAGAGTGGACCAGTAAAAAAAAGGGATGACAAGGCTTTCTTAACTCAATACATTATATACACATGTTTTGAATCAATACAAAATGTATATATGTTATGTGCATTATAATAGTTATACATATCGAATCACATAAAATAAATATTACAAACACCGTAATCCACAGTCAGGCTCACAATCAAATAATGTCCATTCATTCACACTCATACTCATATATCAGCAATGGCTTTCCATCTTTCTGTGTAAACAGAAATTCAAATTACACCTTTATTTGACAACTACTTAACAACATATTTTGACCCTATCCTTGATACTGGTGCGTTTTGCAGTTTGTTACAATTCCAAACAGTTTATATAGTCTATACCAGTTTCGGTCATGGGACTAGCAATCTTGTCCCTCTTTTCAGACTCATCAGGACGTGTAGCCAAGATCAAATTATGTCTTGCTTTCATGGACTAGAGTAAGCCACATCCGTACAAAACATATAATAAAACCTATCAGTCTCTTGTCATCCTTATTTCTTTATCAAAACTATAATTGATTTTAACACAATTCTCAGTGGATGCGTGGATCTAACTCGCCTCCGCATTTCATATTTGGAGATGCGGAAGATATGATGGAATCAATCCCTCACTGGTACCTTTAAGTAACCTCTTTAGTCAGGTCCTGTGAACAAATAAAAACAGCACACACCCATTTATTCACTACTAAAATGTCAAACTCAACTCTTCTATATCTTATTCGAATAGCATGATTCAAAAGCACAAGTAATTTGAGGCTTACCTACAATGCTAGAGTAAGCAGCCATGCGCATGTCACATAGACTGTTCTTCTCCGGATATGTACACTTCCGCCGAATAAACAGATATGCATCCTCTCATTCCGTATCCTGGGGGCATAATAGTGAAGAAATGAAAATCTTTCACTTTATATGCATTATCATCTATCTAGATCACAAAAAGATTTCTCATTGGCTTACCCTCTCAGGGCCGATTGAACGGGTGAATTTTTGTCTTTCACTCTTATTTTTGTTGCAGTTGTATTTACTTTTCTAGTTAATTTTCTTTTCTGTTTGCATATCCTATAAACAAGGAAAACTACACGTAAGTGTAAAGACTCTCGGCTGCAACATATTCATAGCAATATACTGGCTAAGCATCTACAAATACATTCTAGTCCTACAGGGACAGATCACATGTTAATGTCTCAAAGCATGCCCTTATCGAAGATTAAATCTACCAAATGGAGTGCCCGTGTCATACTCAATCCTATGGCCCCAAAAATGGCGTCATCCATCGGCCACCCCAACATGCACACCAGGCTGCCATATCACTACTAATTGTAAACACGATTGGGAAAACAACATTCCTAGGCGTCTGCCGGTGTCCGGACATTTCAGCCAAACCAAATAGTCAAATATTTTTTTTTTATTTATTTATATCTATATATTTTAGGTTGTAGTTTAGGGAAAAAGGTTTTTAGAAAAAAAAGGGGTTTGGGGGGGACCTTGTCTATCCCCCCCGCACTCCCCCCCCCCCCCCCCAGGGGTAAAAATAAAAAAAATAAAAATTCGACCATTTGGTTTTCGACCAAATTGGTTCGACCATTTGTCCAGTCGACCAATTATTTTCGATCAAATGTCTGGTAACCGCGTCTGCCACCGTCCACTTTGACAATACCCTTCACCAAATACACTACTGACATTCAGCGTGCTTACCGCTCCAACAAGTTGCAGTGAGTCAAAACCTGCTCATACAAGCCTCCTACTCGACCGCTAGTTTTCTGCGATAAGGTCTTGTTGAGATAGAAAAGGGACTCAAAGTGGGCTGTCATTCTGGGAAAGGCAAATAAATTAAACAACAAATTAACCTCCGGATTGTCCTGCTAGACTGCTTGTTTTCCATGGTGCAGTCATTTTAAAAAGGAAAATGGAAAACTGACTGAATCCGGGCCGTCGTCCTGGGTAAGGCAACTCAACGGACTGAACTCCGAATAGGCCTACTAGACCGCTCGTTTTCTATGATACTGTCATATTGAGATAGAATCATATTGAAATAGAAACAGGACTCGATCCGTGCCATCATTTTAGGGAGAACTAAACTAAACAATGGACTAGACGGTGACTGCTGGCCAAATCGTTTTAGTATGCCGTATAATATTCATATAAGGCAATTCTTATTATCCCATGTCCTTGAACAGACGCCACTCAAACATTTGAACAAAGAATGTGATCACACAAAAAGTACTTATATACACACCCCAAATTAATCACTGAATCTCTTCCAATGAATCGAAATGGAAGGGATACTATATTCAGTTGCTGGCATGAACTGTGAATCTTAGTGGCATAGTTCCTCTTGAATCCAATTCCGCATGTTCTAAATGATCACCGCAGTCAAACTTCCTAGGATACCAATTGACACAGAGCAAATGAAAATTTCCCACACTTTGTGTATGCATTACCGCTGTAGCCCATCTCAGCTCCACATCATATTCAATCGTGATAATGGTGTTGTAACAGTATGAGGCTATACCACTCATAGGTGACATACCTGTGGGGACACACCTTATACACGGCTCCATCATTTTTTGGTAATCAAGTATTCCATTCCACAGTCATTCAACCCATGCCGCACCATGTCGAGGGTATATATCCAGCGTTGCTCGATGCGGTGGAGTGTGGTTCCCAGGTCTCCCCCTCTCATATTAGTTTTTACAGGCTGTAACATAAACCGTCTGATGTCCTTATGATTGTATTCTGCAAAATGGTCCACCAGTGGCTTGTCCACCACTCTATTTCTTAAACAGGACCTATGTTCAGATATACATCATCTTAGTGGTTTTACCAATATATATAATAATTGGCATGGACATGTATTTACATATATGGCATTTTTTTGAGAGACAATTGGTATGATATTCTAATTTCCAAACTATTGAAACTCGTGTCTGGTTTCTGTTAGTGGACAGGCCACAGTTTCCACACTTGCTATGCCCGGTGATGGCAGGTAGACCCCACTGGCTAAGGATTGTCTGTTCTTTAATAGCATCCTTATAGGCGTGTACCAGTCTTTCTCAGGTTCTGATTCCTTTTATAGGCAAACATTGGTTTCTTGAAGAGGGATCCAGGTTGTTTCACAAGATTCCAGTTCTTGTTTAAAATGTTCTTTGTCACAACTGATGGGATTAAACGTCGTGACACACACTGACGGGCCCGACCCAGAGCCTGGTGTGATCCACTAGACTGAAGACTACCTGCATTTTTAGCCATCCCTCGTCGTGTTGCGAACTTGCGGGCTGGAATACCCCAATACCCTGGGACCACGATCCATTGTGCGGTGCAGTGTCTTCCGATTTTTTTAATTGAGCTGAAACTTTGCTGGCATCCTGCTGGAACTCAAGAGACACGATTTGAGTCCTAAAACTCCCCTCACCAGAGTTCTGGACCTTCCAAGTGACAAGAATCTGACCACCAATATTCTGTCTTCTTCTGGGTCCTGTAAAGGATGCCAAAACCACAGAGCCGCATCCAGCTATGAAGAAACTTGCCTGGATCCTTTCCCATTGATCTCTGCTGCACAATCCCTTCCAGAGTCCTGTCCTCCATCTTCATGACAAAGGAAAACGGTCGACTGGGTTTTTGGCTGCAGATCCTGAAGAGTCTCCTGCTGCAACTCTTCTTCCGTGCTGAGGTACTGTTGGCAGGGGTATTTACCTACCTTTTTAAGCCTTTGTGATTCCCGTTTAGCTTTGGGACCTTTCTTTTGATTGAAGTCCTCTCATTCAGTTTACACAGGCCCACTGTTGGAATCCTCCTAGGGTGTCTTCTCAGAAGTCCTTGAACTCTTTCAGCCTCTCCAAAGTGTAATACTTGTTTGAGCAGTCTTCCTGAGGAACTGACTTTTGCTACTTCAGTGCCTTCCTGAAGTGTCTGTGGAACACTAGAAACCTAGTATTCCCCCCACCCCCTGCCACTGAGAATACTCCTGCTCCACGAATAGGGACATAACTTCTAAGCATTGGGCCTGTTGCCTTGAAAAGAGAACACTTACCTACCTTGAATGTGTGTTGTGCCATTCTGAAAAGTATATAGGTTATTTTACTCACCACTATAATTGGTTGTGCCTCTTCCCAAAAGTAATGCTGTTGGCGTCACTTGACTATTTCTTACAGAATATTAGTGTAGCTTCACCAACTTGGTTTTGCTTTCCCTGGTCTGTTCTTTACAGATTCTAAAACAGTCTCCGGTTTATACCTATCTTTAAGTTGCTGATAGCTCCTTTCCTAAAATAAGTGAGGTACCTCAATCTGTGTTCCACTGATCTAAAAAGCAACTGATAGTATATTACATTAGTTTAGAACAGAATTCTAATTCAATTAGCATCGTGCATACCATACTTAAAGAATGTTCTGTGGGTGTAGCTTACCTTGGTCTGCCTGGTGCAAACCGAAATTATGATGCCCTCCTCCCCACGCTCCTACGCAGCTCCCTCCGGCCCCCAGGCTGTGAAGGGGAAGACCTCTCCGTCCGTGCCTGGGTGTCTGGGTGCAGCCGTGATGCCGGCGCACGCTATGTGCACCAATTTCATCCCCACCAAAAATAATTTAAAAATGGCACAATGTTTTGCACTCATTTGCCCCAAGGAACGCAACAGAAAATATTTTGGCACACTTGGGGGCATTAGGTGGCTGGCCCTGTGACTGTGGGCCAGCCCCTCTCAGAAATCGCCCCCACAGGGATGGGCAGAATCTTGTGTCTTACCTGGCGGGGGCAAAATTCCCATTTTGCCACCCCAGGGCAGCAGCAAGGACCACTAGGCCACCAGGGATATAATCTTCGGGTGGGGGGACCTGGCCAATCGGCCCTCTGCATGTTTTGCCGCCTTTGGGGGCAAATTGGGGCCGTTTTGCACCAATTTGCCCTCAGGGAAGGCAAAACATTACATGCCACATCGCGGAACAGTTGGTGGTATCAGGGTGCTGGCACCATCCGCGTAGGCCAAGCCTCCTTAGTATTCCCCTCCAAGGTTGGGCTGAACTGCTTCCATGGGGGGGGGGCGCAACATTGGGGTTCTGGCCCCATTTTGCCACCACTGGGAAGCAGCAAGTAGCATTTGCGATATGATCTTGGGAGTGGACTCTGTGTGGGCCCCCCACATACCAATCCACCCTTCACCCCCAAAAATGCCAACAGGATGGCATAATGTTTTATCTTCTTTGGTGGCAAATTAGTGCTGTTTGCAACTATTTGCCCCAGAGGAAGGCAAAACATTGGGGCAATAGGAGCCCCGCCACCCCCCCCCCCCTGCCGTCCTGGACCTGACTGGGCTGCATTACAGAATTTCACACACGGCAGGGATAGAGACCCTGCCGGGGCGCCCTGGGACCGTGGCTGGATTTATGGGCGGTCGACCCACATTGGAGACAGGCACACAAGGCTGTGCGTGGAGCTCCGGTTGGGCTGCATTACAGCTTTTCCCTATGGGGAGGGATGTGGACCTTGCCAGGGCTCCCTGGGACTGCCGCTGCGCTTGGGGACGGTCAACCCACCTGGGAGACAGGTGCTCCATGCCAGAGGGAGCACCCCCATCTATCCTGAACCACTGGATGGGCTTCGTTACAGCTTTTCCCTCCAATGAGGGATGAGGACCCTACCTGGCCTCCCAGGGACTGTCGCTAGGCTTGGGGGCAGTCGACCCACATGGGAGACAGGCGCTCAAGGCCAGGGGCAGCACCTTCAGCTGTCCTGGAGCTCTGGCCCTGCCGCATTACAGATTTTCTCTCCGGGGGAGACCGGGTCCCTGCCGGGTGACCTCATGACTGCTGCTTGGCTTGGGAACGGTTGACCCATTTTCTTTTCCGCCCAGGTAACCGCACCCACATCTGTGAGGTACTGTTTTCGTCAGGACATGTGGTGTTGCCGGTTTGTTTCAGTGCTTTCATGTTGACAAATGTCTGAAAAATGTGTTTTTCTTTTCCCCCTACATTTTAGACTTTGCAGGGCCTTGTGGGTAATACATTCTAGGGCGATTGGCGCAAGTCAGACCTCTTGGGATTCCCACGAGTGTCTTCTTTTCAGAAATCAATGGGTTTCCTCGGTTTTTGACACCCCAGGCCCAAATCTGTGGGTTGTCCATAAAGCCAAATAGTCTTCCCCAGGGTGTTTGATGTACCAGTGGTTTAGCCTTTTCCCTTTGCACAAGGTCAGTGCAACCACATACGTGAGGTACCATTATTATAGGGACACCTGTGGGAATGTGGGATGGTAAGACATGTGGTGTTTTCTCTTGGTTTTTATAACGTTGTCATACATGTTCTACTGCAGTTTGTTACACAAACCTTCCATTTCCCAAATGTGACCTGCATTTAGTCGCTACTTTAGGGACCTATCCGCAAGTCACCTATCTTTCAAAAGGTCTGCCTATGCTCTTTCAAAAAAATGTATGCTTGCCATTCTTCACCACATTAACTTTCCTTATCTACAAGTAAGTGCGTCTGTTTAGGCCTTGACATATAAATCCTATGTATCATGGCTTTATTTTAGGCTTGTGGTATTGCCTGTTTTGTGAAACATTATGAAATATTTGTGATTTCCTAACTAGAAGCGTCTGGGTAATGTAGCAGTGGATTGCTTTTCTCGATATTCACAGAAGTCATTACCTTACAAGTGCAAATATGTCCAGCACATACTTTTTTTTCTGTCACTTTTCCTTGTTTCCCAACCTACGGGAATTTCAGGTACATAGTTGTTGCCTGATCTGCGCAAATGACCCCTTCCTGAACTTGGAATTTTGTCTACATTTCAGAAATGTATGCCTTTATTCGTTCCCATTGAACTTTCCTACCCTCTTCTTCCATTCCGTCCAAGCATGGACTATTAAATAAAAAAAGAGAAAAATCGCCTATCACTCACAACCTTATGAAAAATGTTTTTTTTGTTTCCACTCAACCTGTTCTTGAAAGCTTGGAAAATTGCAAATTCGCAACTGCACACCTTTTTTTCCTAGTTCTTAAAAGAAAAATACACAGGCTTCTTTGTACATAATTGTATTGACATTTTCTGAAAAAACACATTTGTCTTTTTTTTTTTTTTACATTGACTGCCTACATGTGTGAAGAAAAGGGTGAAAATTTGTACCGGAATATCACTTGTAGCAAAAAAGTTACAAGGGATTGAATGCGACATACAGAAATGTCCAAAAAGGACTCTGCACTGGGAGCGAAAACCCTCAGCAGTTAAGGGGTTAAGCTGCTATGGATTAAGAGCCGAGTCTGGCCTGCTGTGATTCAGACCTGTGACAGGTTGCGCACATTTGAGGTGAATGCTTGACTCGCTGAGCTATCTTATTGGTTACTGTACTGATTCAACAGCATACCTAAACATTTAAAAATTTTAAAAAAAAAGTTATTTACTAGGGGGTTACATATCTGTAAAAAAAAAAGGGGTAGTGGAAGGATTTTCGAAAGCTCCAATTGTAGAGTTCAGAAAGACCAATCTACACCCCGGGTGCACAGCATATTTGTGTAATACAGTTGAAGTAGCGTAAACCATGCGATGAGGCCCATGGAAACGCTGCACATTCCAATGGCGCACAAAGGTACAGATGAAGATGTGGTCTCCTGGGAGCAACTCTCTCTTGTATTGATCGTCGGTTTCCTTGCTGTTTTCTCATGCAGTCTGTTGAAGAGAAGACACAACCGGTGAAGAGATCTTAACACTTTTGGTTAAAGCCCTAAAATACTCCCTAAACTCCTCTTAGGGCCTCTGCCGTCTTGTGTGAGTTTGATGTCATGCATGCAGGTTAGGTGTCTGCAGCCTACGCCCGTCATGATTTTGTGGGGGCTCAAATAATGGTCTTTGCCTGGCTGATTTCTCAAATAAAACTGTGCAAGCGGAAAACAATAGCAAGATTCTTTTTCACCTTATTACACAATTTTGCTAAATGGGCCTCAAGGACTCCATTGAGCCTCTCTGTGATCCCGTTGTCCTGCGGGTGGTAAACCCAGCACAGCCTGTGCTCGATTCCCAAAAGTGAAGTAATTTCTCTGAACAGGGTATTAAAGTGGGTTCCATTGTCGGATTTTAAGACCTCACAAATTCCCAACCGTGGAAATAACTCACCAGAAATCTTGCTGCTGATTTAGCATCAGGGTGTACGCAGTGAGAGACAAGCATGGTATCAAGAGATGACGCAGACACCAGACAACGGTTTAAGTTTTAAACAGTACAATTCTTTATTTAATGTTAGGATGGTATAATGCCTAGCTTGCCCTATCTCAAAGTTCTTTGAATAGGTCACAATATTCAACAGTAGATTTCCTGGGCTCCTTGATAACTTTCATTGTTGGTTGGGGCCCTCTGGTCTAGGCGCTGTTGATAGACCGCACGGTCCACCAAGCACAAGTCGTGCAACCATATGCCCTTAGCTTCCCAAGCTCTCTTCATTGTGTCTTGCGCAAGTTTTGCTCACACTTGATTTTGCTGCTCGCGCAGTTTCTGCCCTTAGTCACTGAAGCCACTAGTGAGGGACAGCCTGTCTGCACGGCTTCCTCTTACTACTACTGCCGGTTCTCTGGAGACTCAATTCTTTCACCACGCTTCCACAGGCAACTTCTCTCTGCTTCACCACAGCGTCTTTCCTTTCCGGTTTCTTCCACTCCATGACATATCAGCTTGGGTCCTTTATGCTCCTCTCCCAACGCGCTCCCTTTACTGTCTCGGGTGTCTCCTTTTATACAGCTGCCAGTCAATAGGTTGCAGGTGTGCAGCATCAGACTCAATTGCCTGACTTTGCGTGACCCTATTATTGGGACATGCTTGGTTTGAGTAATGGTATTCTTCTATAGCCCTCTTCCTAAGGGAGTTCTGCATTACGCTTTGAGGCTTCTTCCTCGTCCCAGTACCTGATGTAAATTCAGAGCGTTGGACAGGATATGAATGGTAACAATCCTATAAAGTCTGAGGTAGAGTAGGATAAATCTGTTTTGGAAAAGGGGATACCATGTTTGACCCTCAGGCACCCTCTCTCCGATTCCAAAGGACCCTACTCGGGTGATCCTCCCCTGCTTGTCAACCCCCAGGGTTAGGATCCGAAAGCGAAGGCCCTTCCCAGGCCACCTGAACAGAAGAGCCCTATGGAGTGGAGGTGAGAATACCTTCAGGTTTCTCACATCCGGGACCAACCTAAAGCCACTGGGAGAATGGACAAGCAATCACAATTAAGTATCTGTAGTTATTACACCTCGTGT
The DNA here is from genome assembly GCF_040938575.1 of Ambystoma mexicanum. Lineage (NCBI taxonomy): Eukaryota > Metazoa > Chordata > Amphibia > Caudata > Ambystomatidae > Ambystoma > Ambystoma mexicanum. The sequence continues at coordinate 229,950,374 of NC_090936.1, forward strand.
TATGTCAGCAAAGTCTATATGAAGCTCCCTGAATGGCCCTGAGGGCCTAAGCAAGATTCTTCGAGCTATTCTTCCTGGAGCTCTGCTTTAGTTTGTTGCCGAAAAGTATGCAGTAATGTAGTTGTTCTATTCCCAAAAGAAGCAGCTCTACAGGCATTACTACCTTGCCCGTCAACTCCTGTCTCCACAGCAAATCCCTGGGTGAGAGGACACATCCTGTCTTTTCCCAGAGCTGCCGTTCTTCTCTAGTGCTTCTCCCTTGCATCTCTGATTTGAAGAACCGGGACTGCAGTGTTTGGGGCTGGCAAATGTACCTGCTGGGACACGGTTTCAGTTTGTTTTCTGGGAATCTGTTAACTGTAAATATGCCACTTCCTTTGCTGCTTTGTCTGCAGCATCTTTCCCAAGAGCTATTGGATTAGTACAGTTAGTATGCGCAGCCCATTTTACTAAACCTATCTTTCCGGACAAAGTTAATGCTTCAATTAGTCGAGACAGCAGCGCAGTATGCTGGAGTGGGTACCATCAGACCTCTAAACCCTTTTCTGTTACCTTGATCACCCTGAATGTACAGTGGATGTGATGTACATGGAATCTGAATAAATAGTGACTTCCTTCCCTTTACTCGTTTCTAGTTACTCTGTGCCACTAGTTCCGCCGCTTGCACGGTGTAATGGTATTCCCCATATACAAGGCCCACAAACGCTGCACCCATATGCCACACGTGTCCTGGTCGATGGTTGAAGACCCATCAACAAAAGGTATCTCACCTCCCTCCAGGGCATCCTCTTTAACATTTATGCTCTCTTGCCCTTCTCCCTCATAAGTGTCACAATCATTAACAGTGTTCTCGGGTTTCACTGGTTCAGCTACAAATTTCGCAGCAGTGACTAGGTGACGCAGCATGGGATGTATTGATGCATTTGATAAAATAACCTCATACCCTGAAACTCTGTCATTAACGTTTACTAAGATTTCTCCAAAACCGCAAGGACTTCATGCTCCACGTACAGTGTCACCGGGCAACCCTTAGTAATGGTCAAAGACTTTGGAATGGCAAAAGCTGCTGCCGCTAAAGCTTGCTCACAAGAGGACTGTCCCTGAATCACTGGATCTAGGGGTCTGCTGTAATATGCTAAAGGTTTGTGGCCTAGCAACGTTTGCTGGGTTAGAACTGCTGTCATCACCTGCCCATTTCAATGTGAAAACAAATAAAATGGGTTCTTGTAATTCGGTGTCACCAAGACCGGAGCATTGTTGTTCGGAGCCTTGAGTTCCCGAAAGCAAGTCCCAATTTCCTCAGACCACTCTATCAGACCTTTCCTCTCTGGCTCTTCCTTAAGCCCCTGTAGTAAGGAAGTTATATAACTAGAGTAATTGCAGATCCATGATCGGCTGCATCTCTTTCACTGTGACTGAGGCGTATTTTGAACTGCGGTGGCTCTCTCCAAGGCCAGGGTGTCGACCTTGAAGTGCTACTGCCACAAGTGGAAGTGTTTTGCCACGTTTTGCCGGTCACAGAAGATTACCCCTCTGAGGGTCACGTCCCCACAGATCGTTCCGTACTTGCTATCCTTGGCCAAGGCCAAACTGGCACACACATACATCTGGCGGCTATCTTCTGCTACACTGCGTGCCCAGGAAGATCTTCACCTTGGTCCCAATGACTCGTTAAGGAGTTTTTCGATCTTTCCCACCATCCGAGAGCCAACTCCACCAGACCAATCGCTGTGACGACCGCTTTCCCGTCTGGTGTGCCCCTGATGGACATCTGCAGGGCTGCTACATTGAGGTCCATGCACACGTCACAAAGTTCTACTGCATCGACAGGGATTCCAGGGAGGAGTCCAGAGTTGGCCAAGCACTGCTACGCGACTTGCTTGAGGTGAGCCTGTTCCAGAGGTAAGAGTTAATTGCATCCGTTGAGTCTTAATTGCACTGTTGAGCCTTGCCACCTCCTGTGGTTGTGTAATGTTGTACTTGTTGTTCATGAGCATGTGAATCCATGCGAGCGCCCATGCTGGCGAATGTTTGAGTTACTTGCCCGTAAATAATGTTCTCCAGCATGGGTCTGGCATGGATTCACATGCAAACCCTCCCTCCAACCCCTCTGTGACTCTTCTTGGTCATACTGCCACTTTACGTGCTTACCAAATCTGAAGATGGCTGCCAGAGGAGCTTCTTATGGAGAGGGCTGTCATTTGATGCTGGCATGTTTAACCCCGAGGACAGTGATTGGTTTAGAGGAGAAATACAGTTTTTAAGTGAAAGTGAAACTGTTTTTCTTTTACAGAGGATTCCCAGACTGACGGGGAATATTCATGAGCATGTGAATCCATGCTGGAGAACAATAGTTGGATAGTAGTAACTAAACAATCTCATTGGTCATCAGCAATCTTTACTACCATCTTCAGATCATATTCGTAGCACACCCCTGCTTGGGATTGGTCCATGGTAGGTTGTGACATTGTGAAATAATCGTACATTCACATACAAACATAATTCAACTGGCCTAAACCTTTTTAACCTTGCGTGTAATTGCACATGGTTTGCATGGATATCTTAGCAACATGAGGAAAATCTGAGCAAACCGGTTCTCTTGGAACTATCGATTGGTATCTCATGCTCCCTGTTAGGAAAGATTTCGTAATTGTAGGGAATTTTCCTTCCATGTGGCAACCCCTAAACTTTTTGCTATTGTTTTTAACCTTGTTGTTGACTTTGCCAGAGAAGTACAGCCTTCTGCCGCACTTCTCTGGGCTTTCGCTCCTTTCTTACGGGGAAACTGACATGCCCTTAAGACAGTCAGTACCGGGGAACGTGGTTTCCCGTAGTTTCTTTTATCGTGTCGCAGCTTTAGTGCAACACGACACAAGAGGGCACTGTAAGCTAAGTTACAGCTCTCTTGGGTCTCTAGCCTTCTACAGGCCCTAGATACTCTTTTAGGATGGTATTTGATCGGTGCAAGTCATTCAGGGACTCGAATGGTGGCAGCGATCGCTTTGTTTATTTTGAGCTCCTTTTGGCGTTCTGAGCACGTTTTTGCCCTGAACCCAAAATGGTGGCCTGGCTCCCAAAATGGCCAGGCCGCGAGGCTCCTTTGTCTTGTCCACTGACCGGCTTGCTCCCTTCACCTTCCCCAGGTCAGACGACCCGGGGCCTTCCTTATTTGGGCATGTACTTTCCCGCGAAACGTGGTTGCTTTCGCGGGCTTCTACATGTCGTTTGCGTGCCTCCAGGGTGTGGGCTGGGATGTCTGGTCCCAATACACATCCTGGGTGCCAGAGAGTCTGGGGTGGTGTGAATGCCTGGGACCACCGTGGTCCGTGATTGGTCCGCGTATGGTATGTGTGTTGATGTGCGGATCTCCCATTGGCTCCCCTCCGTTTTGGCGCGAAAGGAACCGTGGATAAGAGGGAGCTGGAAACACCACTGCCAGGTCGATCTCCTGAGTTCTCACGAACGAAGGAATACAGGAGCCAAGTATCCTGCAACCCAGAGGCTGGACCGAGGAATCGCTGGTGACCCGCTGAAGGAATCCTCCTTTGCACTGCTGTCGTCCTGTGAAACCCTTTCCTCCTTGGATCGAACCAGAAGGCCTGTACTGGTGCTTCGACCTTTGGAATAGCAGGAACAGCTATTCCCGGCGACTTCATCATCTCCTGCCAAGTAAGCCTTCGGAAGTGTCTCTGGGCCATCCAGTTGACTGACCAGCTTACAAGGGAGTCCTGCTCTGTAACTGCCGCCAGGTTGTGGTGTATTTCGAGTCCTTGTCACTCTCCCACGCTTCGTACGCTTGGCGTTCCCAGGTCTGAAGGGAGGAGGGTTCATTTGCCTCGAATACACACGGCCGCTCCGTTGTCCTGTGAGGCAACAAAACTGTGCTGGTTTCGTCGATTGGGACGTCTTTTTGCTCTACACGACTACAAAGCGTCTCCTGCTCTTCTGAACCTGCCAGCTGCTGAAACTATCGTGGAGAAGCCTGGGTCTGCTTGCTTCGGGGACCGGTGAGTAGTTTAGCTAGGATCTGGTCGCCCTCCTGCAGTATCCCATTGCTTTTCCCTGCTGTGTAAAAACAGCACCCTTTTGCCGTACTCGCGCTCTGCTTCTGCTCGCTGTGGAGGCTGCGCTTGAGTTGCGGAACCTGTTCTCCTTCTGCTGTGCACTAACCCGAACTGCCTGACTTCCTCCGAAGAGCTTCCCCTTTTGCCCGTTGGCACCGGCGTGGCAGGTACTTTGAGCACAAGGCTCCACTCTTCGCAGGGCTCGGACTTCCATCTAGTTAGGTGCCTCTAAAGGCGAACTGAGTCAAAAGCGTTATCGCACTGCCTGTTTTCCTTTCCTTTCAGGTGGACTACATATTTCGTGCTTTAAACGCTTGCGACTGTGTATTTGTATATATATTGTGTTGATTTGGTATGTGTTGGCTTAATACTGTGTTATTGTGATTTTCTCGCTACGGTCGTTGTTTTAAAGGCCTTAAAATAAATGTGTTTATATTTTTGATATAACAACTGTTTGGAGTAGTTTGTAAGCGCTCTTGCTTTGTGTGCTCATTGCGGGCTTTCAGTCACCCTCACCCCTCTTGAGACCTAGTCTTGACCGCCGCGATCGCTACCTTGATTGGTCTGGCTTGTCCAGAGGTTACCCTGTTCCAAGTAATTAGGTTGGCCTTCTGAACTTCTGCGCCACCAGGACAGAGTTCAGAAATCCGTCTTAACAAATTGGTGTACAGCGGTGGGATACGACTGAAGGTATCCAGTGTTGCGCTCGAACTAGGGCATTTCAGGTTATTCCAAACAGTACACGTAGTGAATTGTTGTAATATAACTTTAAAAAGGCCATAGTCCTATCAAACAGTATGGAAGCAAATACCTTGTTAACTTTAAATGCTTCCAAATCAGAAACGCTGAAAAAGATGTGTGCGGAGAGAGGTGTTTCCTCTCAAGGCACAAAATTGGAAATGATCCAGAGAATCGTGGCGTGGCAAGAAGCGCAGCTTGACGCTATAACTTCCGAGGACAGTGCAGAAGGTGGTGGGGCTGCTCTCACTGGCAGAACCGACGGTTCTGCCGCTGCACTGATCCATCGCGACCACGAGGACAGGGAGGATGTAATGTCTAATGTTTCCTCTGCCAGTGTTGATGGGGAGGCTATGCTTGAATTCAAGAAGCAAGAACTGCGGTTTAGGCAGCAGGAGCTTGAATTCAGCATAGCCGAACTAAAAATCGAACAGGCAGAAAAACAGAAAGACAGGGATCACCAGTTGGAACTGGCCAAGCTTCAGGTTGCAAATGGATCCAAGGGTCCTAGACATGGGTCTGGGGCTTCCTCTCATCCACGGTTTCCGAAAGATCTGCTCAGTGTGTATGAAGAGAGGAATGACATTATGGACTGGCTGAATGCGTTTGAGTATGCATGCGAGGTCCAGGAAGTTGACAATGCTGATAAGATTGCGTGGTTGCTCAGTAGACTGCCCCATTCTGGCTGTAGTGCCATTATGGAAATGTCGAAGGCTGAGCGGGCTGATTTCGCAATGTTAAAGCAGACTCTCATTTTAAAGTTTGGGAAGACTCCGGCCCAATATTTAAAGCGTTTTCGAGAGTATAAGAAAAAGGAAGGTGGTACTTGGGTATCTTATGTCGCTGAATCTTTGAAAAACTTTACTGGCTGGGTCGAAGGTTATAAGGTTTCTACCTTCGAAGGCATGATCAATCTGGTCATGCTGGAACACATTTTTGCTTCTTCTTCCCCGGAGCTTAAGAAGCATTTGGCCGATTCGAAGGAGATAGATCCTAAGAAGCTGGCCATTGCAGCAGACTTGTGGGTGTCACATCGAGTGTCCCATAAGGACAAAACTCATCCTGGTAAGCAGGAGGAAGGGAAAAAGTCCAAAGATATGGAGGGTGGGGAATCTGCTAAATCTTCTTCCCATAAGGGCCACAAAAAGAAAAACAAGGGTAAGACACAAGAGAACTCACAGGGTAGTGGAGGTGCGCCTCCGAAACAGAACTCTGGTTACAATAAGCCTCCCTACGTAAACAGACCCACTGGGGCTTGTTTTTCTTGTGGAGCAACTGACCATGTGAAGGGGGATCCCCGTTGTAAGGTTAGACCTTTGGGGGTCCACTCCGCTAATCTGGCCTTCTCCTCCTACGAGGAAGAAGAGATTACAGGAGCATCCTTCTCCTCAGACTCATTTCCCAGCGGAATAGAGGCTGAGGTAGTTTTAGTGTCCCTGGGTTCCTGGGAGCCTAAAGTCGCAGAGGCTTATGCTAGGATTCCGGATAATACCAAGCACTACTTTAAAGACAGTGTGCTGATCAATGGAGTGGATACTCCAGCTCTTAGGGATAGTGGGTGCAGTCGAACTGTAGTGGATTCTACCTTGGTAGACTCGGAGGAAGTTGCCAGAGCTACTCTGATGCCCACTAAGTTGGCTGACGGCCCCCTCCGTATGTTTCCCGTGATCCCTGTTAATCTTACTTTAAATGGTACAGCAGTCAGGATTCCAGTGAGCATTCAGAGAAACGTCCCGGGAAAGGTCTTGTTGGGCAATGATCTCAGAGCTTTAGGGCTCGTAGGAGACACTGCCGAAAGACCCTACACACGGTCTCAAGCACGGGCAGCATTGGCCAAGTCCAATACGCCGCCCCAGCCGAAGGGGAAACCCAAGGCGAAAGGAGTCTACAAGTCAAGACGAGGGAAAGAGAATATTCCCTCGAGCTCGCCTACCACTGCGGTGGAGGAAGTTGGTCAATCGCCCGGGCCTGACGAGGAGGTGGCGATGCCTGAAGTATTCGACCCCAACGATCATCCTGAACTAAAGGACTTGTTAGTTGAAGGAGGTCCTGATAGGGACGAATTCGGTAAAGGCCAACGTGAGTGCCCATCTCTGGAAGGCCTAAGGAGACAGGCCTGCTCCCAGCTTGAGGGTGAACCTCCTGGGAAGCATAGGATTTATTGGGAAGGTGGACTCCTGTATAGTGAGCCCACAGAGTCTACAGAAGGAGACCATAGGAGGTTGGTGGTTCCCCTTGCTGTTAGGCCCTTCCTCCTGCAGTTGGCGCATGAAGTTCCCCTTGCTGGTCACCTTGGTATGAAGAGGACCAAGCAAAGTTTATCCATGCACTTCTACTGGCCCAAGATGGGGGTGCAAGTAGAAAGTCACTGCAGGAGTTGTGCCTCCTGCCAGTTGTCTGGTAAGGTTGGCGCGACAATCCAAGCTCCGTTGGTACCGCTCCCAGTTGTGGGGGTACCATTTGAAAGGGTAGGGATCGACATCGTTGGTCCCCTTGACCCGCAAACATCCTCGGGCAATAGGTTTATCCTGGTGCTGGTCGACCATGCAACCAGGTATCCTGAGGCCATCCCATTGAAAACTGTAACTGCCAAGTCAGTTGCAAAAGCTTTACTCGGCATATTTACTAGGGTTGGCTTCCCTAAAGAAGTTGTGTCAGATCGTGGCAGCAACTTTATGTCGAAGTATATGCAGGCTATGTGGAAAGAATGTGGGGTCACCTACAAGTTCTCTTCTGCATATCACCCCCAGACCAATGGTCTGGTGGAACGTTTCAACAGAACGTTAAAGAGCATGATTGGGGCTCTGGAGGAGCCCCAGAGAAGAAAATGGGATCTTCTTTTACCATGCCTACTGTTTGCCTACCGAGAGGTACCACAGGAGGGTGTTGGCTTCAGCCCCTTCGAACTTCTGTTCGGTCATCCCGTACGGGGACCCTTAGCCATCGTCAAAGAGGGATGGGAGATGCCCACTCCCCCTGTTACTACCAATGTAGTTGATTATGTGCTAGGGCTCAGAAAACGGATGGTACTTCTGATGGGCTTGGCTAGTGATAAATTGAAGGCAGGGCAAGCGCTGGTGAAACATTGGTACGACCAGAAAGCTTCCCTCATCAACTTTACACCTGGTCAGCAAGTCCTGATCATGAATCCAATAAGGCCTCGCGCTTTACAGGACAAATGGTCAGGCCCTTACACAGTGGTGGAGCCCCTGGGTGAGGTGAACTATTTAGTGGACCTTGGAAGGCCTGGACAGGCTCCAAAAGTGTTCCACGTAAATAGGCTGAAGGCTTTCGTCCCAAGAGTCGAAATCGCAGCACTGCTACTGGCGTCAGACGTTGAGGAAGAGGAGTCAGAACCTCTCCCCGACCTGTTCCAGAGCGGTCCTTCAGATAGCTCCGTTGAGGGTGTCCGAGTGGCCCCTCACCTGACTTCTGATCAGCAGGCTGAGGTGAAAAGTTTGCTTAGGCAGTTTTCCCCCCTGTTTTCACAGTCCCCTGGTTTGACACCTTGGTGCAAACATAACATTGACACAGGAGACAGTGTACCTACCAAAAGTAGGGGATACAGGATGTCAGATAAAGTACGGTCTTATATTAAGACCGAGGTCAACAAGATGTTAGACCTTGGGGTGATTGAACCCTCTAGTAGTCCTTGGTCCAGTCCTGTGGTGTTGGTTCCAAAAGCAGGCACTTCTGAATTGAGGTTCTGCGTGGATTACAGGGCTCTGAATGCTGTCACCAAGACAGATGCACACCCCTTGCCTCGAACAGATGAGCTGGTGGATACTTTGGGTGCCTCCAAGTACCTCAGCACGTTTGACCTCACTGCTGGCTATTGGCAAATAGCTTTAGCAGAACATGCCAAGGAGAAGACAGCATTTTCTACTCCAGACGGCCTTTACCAATTCCGGGTAATGCCGTTCGGGTTGAAAAATGCACCTGCCACTTTCCAGAGGCTTGTGAATCATGTGTTGAATGGGTTGGACGAATTCTGTCTTGCATATCTGGACGATATAGCAGTTTTCAGTGCCACCTGGGAAGACCATGTGAAACACCTCAGGATTGTGCTCCAGGCTCTTCAGAAAGCCCACTTGACCATAAAGGCTAGTAAATGCCAGATTGGACAAGGCTCAGTGGTTTACCTTGGACATGAAGTAGGTGGAGGGAGGAGACAGCCTCTATCCAGTAAGGTACCAGCGGTACAAGACTGGCCTACCCCCACTACGCAAACCCAAGTGAGAGCCTTCTTAGGACTCACGGGTTATTACCGCAATTTTGTGGCAGACTATGGTACCATAGCTGCTCCTCTGACTGCCCTCACAACTCCGAAGAAACCCAAGAAGGTAACTTGGACCGACGAGTGTGAGAAGGCCTTCAATGGCTTAAAAGACTCCTTGTGCCAGGCGCCTGTGCTCAGGGCCCCTGATTATCAAAGACCTTTTATCGTGCAGACGGATGCCTCTGACACTGGGATAGGAGCTGTACTATCACAAGTAGATGAGAAGGGTAAGGAACACCCTATCGGTTGTATTAGTCGCCAGCTTAAGGACAGAGAGCTCAGATGGTCCACGGTAGAGAAAGAATGTTTCTCTGTTGTGTGGGCCCTAAGGAAGCTGAGGCCCTACCTCTATGGGACCCACTTCACTGTGCAGACTGACCATAAGCCGTTAAAGTGGCTAATGAACATGAAGGGGGAGAATACAAAGTTGCTTAGGTGGTCCATAAGTCTACAAGGCTTCGACTTCACTATTGAGCATAGACCAGGTGTCCAACATAGCAATGCTGATGGGTTGTCCAGAATGTTTTACCGACCTGAACAAGAGACTCATCCAGGGGTGGATTAGTTCCCCCTGTCCATAGTCTGGGAGGGGCGAGTGTTAGGAAAGATTTCGTAATTGTAGGGAATTTTCCTTCCATGTGGCAACCCCTAAACTTTTTGCTATTGTTTTTAACCTTGTTGTTGACTTTGCCAGAGAAGTACAGCCTTCTGCCGCACTTCTCTGGGCTTTCGCTCCTTTCTTACGGGGAAACTGACATGCCCTTAAGACAGTCGGTACCGGGGAACGTGGTTTCCCGTAGTTTCTTTTATCGTGTCGCAGCTTTAGTGCAACACGACACAAGAGGGCACTGTAAGCTAAGTTACAGCTCTCTTGGGTCTCTAGCCTTCTACAGGCCCTAGATACTCTTTTAGGATGGTATTTGATCGGTGCAAGTCATTCAGGGACTCGAATGGTGGCAGCGATCGCTTTGTTTATTTTGAGCTCCTTTTGGCGTTCTGAGCACGTTTTTGCCCTGAACCCAAAATGGTGGCCTGGCTCCCAAAATGGCCAGGCCGCGAGGCTCCTTTGTCTTGTCCACTGACCGGCTTGCTCCCTTCACCTTCCCCAGGTCAGACGACCCGGGGCCTTCCTTATTTGGGCATGTACTTTCCCGCGAAACGTGGTTGCTTTCGCGGGCTTCTACATGTCGTTTGCGTGCCTCCAGGGTGTGGGCTGGGATGTCTGGTCCCAATACACATCCTGGGTGCCAGAGAGTCTGGGGTGGTGTGAATGCCTGGGACCACCGTGGTCCGTGATTGGTCCGCGTATGGTATGTGTGTTGATGTGCGGATCTCCCATTGGCTCCCCTCCGTTTTGGCGCGAAAGGAACCGTGGATAAGAGGGAGCTGGAAACACCACTGCCAGGTCGATCTCCTGAGTTCTCACGAACGAAGGAATACAGGAGCCAAGTATCCTGCAACCCAGAGGCTGGACCGAGGAATCGCTGGTGACCCGCTGAAGGAATCCTCCTTTGCACTGCTGTCGTCCTGTGAAACCCTTTCCTCCTTGGATCGAACCAGAAGGCCTGTACTGGTGCTTCGACCTTTGGAATAGCAGGAACAGCTATTCCCAGCGACTTCATCATCTCCTGCCAAGTAAGCCTTCGGAAGTGTCTCTGGGCCATCCAGTTGACTGACCAGCTTACAAGGGAGTCCTGCTCTGTAACTGCCGCCAGGTTGTGGTGTATTTCGAGTCCTTGTCACTCTCCCACGCTTCGTACGCTTGGCGTTCCCAGGTCTGAAGGGAGGAGGGTTCATTTGGCTCGAATACACACGGCCGCTCCGTTGTCCTGTGAGGCAACAAAACTGTGCTGGTTTCGTCGATTGGGACGTCTTTTTGCTCTACACGACTACAAAGCGTCTCCTGCTCTTCTGAACCTGCCAGCTGCTGAAACTATCGTGGAGAAGCCTGGGTCTGCTTGCTTCGGGGACCGGTGAGTAGTTTAGCTAGGATCTGGTCGCCCTCCTGCAGTATCCCATTGCTTTTCCCTGCTGTGTAAAAACAGCACCCTTTTGCCGTACTCGCGCTCTGCTTCTGCTCGCTGTGGAGGCTGCGCTTGAGTTGCGGAACCTGTTCTCCTTCTGCTGTGCACTAACCCGAACTGCCTGACTTCCTCCGAAGAGCTTCCCCTTTTGCCCGTTGGCACCGGCGTGGCAGGTACTTTGAGCACAAGGCTCCACTCTTCGCAGGGCTCGGACTTCCATCTAGTTAGGTGCCTCTAAAGGCGAACTGAGTCAAAAGCGTTATCGCACTGCCTGTTTTCCTTTCCTTTCAGGTGGACTACATATTTCGTGCTTTAAACGCTTGCGACTGTGTATTTGTATATATATTGTGTTGATTTGGTATGTGTTGGCTTAATACTGTGTTATTGTGATTTTCTCGCTACGGTCGTTGTTTTAAAGGCCTTAAAATAAATGTGTTTATATTTTTGATATAACAACTGTTTGGAGTAGTTTGTAAGCGCTCTTGCTTTGTGTGCTCATTGCGGGCTTTCAGTCACCCTCACCCCTCTTGAGACCTAGTCTTGACCGCCGCGATCGCTACCTTGATTGGTCTGGCTTGTCCAGAGGTTACCCTGTTCCAAGTAATTAGGTTGGCCTTCTGAACTTCTGCGCCACCAGGACAGAGTTCAGAAATCCGTCTTAACACTCCCCTGTTTACTGGCTCCACTTAAGACATTCTAATTTATACGACTACCACTCCAGTACGTATGGCCTCTAGTTCCACCCTGAGAAAGAGCATCGGACACCATGACCTCGGGTGTCGGCTCACTCAGTCTTTATTGCTGGCCCAAGAAAATGGCCAAACCCCTCTGCACAACTTCAATGTGATGTGAAAGATTACATCTGTTCTCTGCGGAAATACTAAGCCATAAACCCCTCCGTACTGTTCAACAGCTGACCTTGTACTGACCTTGTACTAGATCACTCATTATTCCTCCATTAACCCCCAAGCTGGCAAAACAAGAACTGCTCAGTTAACTCAAATTCATCGTGCAACTGCTAGCTGCAAAGTCAGAATAAATTCACTAAACTTCATTACATGTAGATTTATATAAAACTCCTTTGTATGTTCCTCATTGTGCACATCTAATAAATATTATTTCTTCTTTACCATGGGTTTTCAGGACTGGACCCCGTCTTCCAGTTTTTAGGCACTTCTGAGCACCCCGTGTCTGGATCGTGTTCACGTTACATTTTGCGGTTTTAACATTTTATCTTTCTGTGCACATGCAAATATAAAATGCATCGGTTCTAAACAAAAAGTAACATATCCCATCCATAATTAACTACACTCTATACATATGAAAATGCAACAACGCGCTCAGTTCGTTGTGTTTCTAGTCATCAATATGGCGCGTGCAACAGGAACCCCTGGTGCTCATGGGGACCCTTCCTGACCACCCCGGAACAGGGATACATTATCCCCTTAACTTTTCTGTATCTTCTCATTTTAGTTACTTTTGTAATTTTCACTGAACAGGTGGGTAGTAGTGAAGCAGTTTTTACTCTTTTCCCGTAGCAGTAACTCGCATTTATTTTCATTTTCTACAATAATGCCTTTTTGAGTACTCAAAATGCCTGCTCCACATGGTTTAAGATATGCTCTGTCATCATCTGTGTTGTCAGTCTTCCTGCCATTTCAGGTCAAAAACGATCATGTAAAGTTGTGCACTTTTACCAGGGTTCCTCTGGACAATGCTTTCTGTGCCTGAATCATTTGAAACTTTGGGCCAGTCTCTGCCAGTTATGTTGCCCATCCTTTTCATTGGAGCATTGTGGGTCTCTCTCCAATCCTAAATTTGCTGTAAGGAGGGGCTGTGGAGCCACGCTGTGTTTTACACAGAAGCCAAGTGTTCTGTGTAAAAGGATAGCCAGCCGGATGCCAGAGGACTGCTGCTTTGAAAATCAGTGGCTCAGCAGACATCTGAGGAAAAAAGCGCTACGTTTTCAATGACTAGGGCCACCTGCAAGAGATGCCTCCCTCTCTTGGGCTGGGGACGGGGGACAATCAGTCTGACATCCTAGTTGCTGTCCTCTGTCCTGGAGCTCAGACAAATCCTTCTGCTGAATTCTGCCTGTATCCTCCTGGATGTGGACTGCCATGTTAAATTGCATGCCTTCTTTCTTTGGGGATGGTAACTTTGAGAGCACCATTCTTTCAATGGACAAATGTCTTCACCTTGCTGCTACTGTGCCTGATGGTGCAAAACCCGCATGATTCAGAAATCTGCCTTCTGATCCTCTCTGGGGTTAAATCTGTTGCTTCCATCTGCTGCTGCTCCTGAGTGAACATCCTGGGTTTCCATTGTAAGCAGTCTTCACCAGTCTGATCCGACCGTCGGAGGAACCCTCGAACCTGCTACCAGTAGACCACTAATGCAGAGTCCACCTTTTGAGCCCAATTTTGGCAGTTTTATTGTTAAAGACCTAAGCAATCAAGGAAATTGCAGTCTACCAAAGCTTTCCCATGGCGATTGCACACTTGCTTTTATTTTTAATTTAACTGGTTGTCTGCAATGGTTAATCCCGCTTTGTGTGGCTGCCACACAGCAAAGTGAACTGGTAATGGAGAAGGGATGATCTCCTTTTGCGCCAACCAGTTGTTAGGTAGGTCAAAATTCAAATAACATTCAGACAAATTTCTGTTAAAAAAAATGTCGTTTTTTTGTTTTAAATATTTTAATATTCTTCACTCAATCTCTCGACACATGTTTCACCATTTTGGGTTAAATGGCTCATCAGGAGAGAACTTGGATTGTTCTAAAAATGAACGAAAACAAATTAACATCCCATTATTCTGTTTTTGGAATGTTAATTCTTCATACAACAATATCAGGTGTATATTTTGCATTTTTCAGTGAATAAATTGACAACATTTATTTTTTGCATTCAATAAATAATAAATTGCTTGGGTGAAAGAAGGTAGTAAATTACTTTAAGTGATAACGCACCCATAAGTCAATTGTTCCTGGAATAGTATTTCCTTCAAATGGGTCACAATTTGGTTAATAGCTCTTCAAGTTGAACGAATTTCAGACTGGCAAAGTTTGGTGAATACCCCAGGAGGATAGATGCCAGAGAGGAGAGAAAGAGAAAATAGTTTGAATTTAAAAGTAAATGTGGAAAATAATCAATTTTGGGATTTTCGAGGTTAAAGGCATTAATTAATGTAAAGTCCTGGTTTAGCTTACCTTGTATGTCAGCTGGTTGAGGGAAAAAGAGGCTATGGGTAAGCCTTTCTGTGTCCTGATACTTCCTGTAGGATGCAAAGGAACCTATTGAAGATTTGCGCTATTTACCTGAGCAATCAAGCCTGCTGAACTCGAGTCCCCATTTAAAATCATTGAGGCATAGTCCACCTTGCCCTAAATGGTGGTAAATGTGCCTGGGGTGATTTCTGTTGTCCCCTTTAGACACCAAGGACTAGCTGTGTGCCTTTCTTTGCATGCACCTTGTTTTTTTTTATTGTATATGGTTTACAATTTCTGTCTAACAGACATGAAAAGGAAACCTTTAAAATTTTTATGCTAATAGCCAATACCAAGAATGAAAATTCTTCTCTAAAATCAATAAGTTAAAACAAACAACTTTCTTACCCCTCTTAAGGAGGGGAAAAATAGTGACTTTTGTTCCTCTATCAAGTATAGGGACTGGAGAAAGTTCACCACTGCTGCCGTTAGCTGGATCTCGTGGCCTGTGATTATTCTGTGCCAGGTGTTTTCCGATGTTAACCATGCGGCTCTCTACGAATCTTAGTTTTTTGAAACGCAGGCTCCATGTTGCCTTATATTCGATAAGCAAGTGCTTTAAAGTTTGATTTCCTGGGATTGCACATTCTTTACAGTAGATCACTGTCCTTACTGACTGTTTCCGAATGATCAGAATTTCCCCGTTAATAGAATGTTCATTCTTGCTCTGAGAAAGTTATTTCTGATTTTTTTCATCGGGAAATTTTTCTAGGTACTTTGGAAGTGTCCCTATTCTTTTGTCAACTGTCAGAAAGGTATTCCTTGATGTTGTGGATCTTGTTTCTTCTATCGTTTTTATCCAGTCTGATGTTACCAGCTCCTGCTTCATCTTCAGTGGATTTTCCATCAGAGTTTTCATGTTTGACTCTGTTCTTGATATTACGTCTTTTATTTTTTTTGTCCAGGATCTGTAGAATTTCAGATCTTAGTTTACTATGATGCTCGGTGATATCTTCATACAAGGAGCCTTTTTTGGGGTTTATAATTTCTCTATAGAAGGATGTTAGCTTCCAGTCTGCCATACAGTTCAAAGATTTAAAACCTAATCCAAATCATAACTGTCCCCCTGATGTACACCATGGTAGATTTAGGGCTTTTTTCCAGATTCTTCCTTCTATTTTGTCCCAATTAAAGTTCCATAGTTGTGGTTTGGCTTCTATTCCATATAACACCACTGGAACTATTTTACTCAGGTAATACTTTACCATTGAGACAACTGAGAATTTACAGAATCTGTTCCTGATTTTGATCAGGTGGGGGATTAACGCTTGAACTTAAGAAATGATGTGTCTCTCAGCTTTGTGGTTGGCTGGGCTTGCATAGATCATATATCCCAAGTATTTAAGATTTTCAACTTGGAATTCTTTGCCCATCCAGGGTCCAATACTTATATGATGTCTTTTTCCTTGGATGTTTGAATACTAGTATCCTTGATTTTTTTTTTTTGATTTTAGGATTTATTACCAGCCCGTTCTCCTTGGCATATTTACCCAGACCATCCAACAGTCTTTGCAATCCGATTGCTGTTCTATCCAGCAAAACGATGTCGTCCGCATAGGCAAGCCAGAATATTTTCCTGCCATTTATGACTGGGCTTGCCAATGCGGACAAGATCAAATGGTCTTCTATATCTGCTAGGAACAGGTTAAAGAAAGTGGGTGCTCCCAAGCAGCCCTGTCTTACCCCTCTTTCCACTGGAACTGCCTCGGAGAGGTGGCCGTTGTTATCTAAACGTACTCTTACACGTGTTCCACTGTGCAGTTCCATTAACATTGATAGCAGTGACTCTGCTATTCCCTTTTTTCTGAATTTATGCCATAGTCTCGTTCTGTCGATCTGGTCAAAGGCCTTGGAGAGTTCTATCCAGGCTCCATTTAGGGGTGTTGCTCCTTTGGCCCTTGTTGTTTCACTAAGGATGTTTAGTAAGGCTCTATTCAGAGCCGTTGATGAACCTTTTCTAAAGCCTGTTTGGCATCTGGATAGTACTCATCTTGTTCTGTCCAGGTAGAGAGCTTGTTTAGTAGCAATCTCATAAATATTTTACTATCAATGTCTAGGAGGGCGATGGGTCTATAGTTTGATGGATTTACCCTATCGCCCTCCTTGAAAAGTGGTATGATCACAGCGGTTTTCCACGATGGTGGAAAACTCTTTTGCTTCAATATCTCCCTATAGATCCTTCTCAGCAGCTTTGCCCACAACCTTGGGTTTTCCCTGAGTACCTGGTATGTGAGGCCATTTGGCCCTGCCGCTCTTGATAGTGAGGCTTTGGATATGATTTCCACAATTTCCTTCTCAATTAGCAGTTCCCAACCTTTATCTAAGGGCGTGCAGGTTTGTTCTTTTTGTCTGTCCAAAGCTTTTTGTAAGGTATTCCACCCAGGTTCTCTGGTACCAGATTGCATAGTGTACTGCTAGAATTTTATTCTAGTTCTCGTATCAGTGACCAGAAACTTCTCGAGGACGAGACTAGTTTTAGCATCTCCTCCCCCTCTTTTTGGTGAAGCATACATTTGTGGTTCTTTGTCCAAGCTTTGTAGTTTCGTCTAATTATTTTAATTTGCTGAGAATATTCTTTGCTGTTTTTGACTTCAGGTTTCTGATGGTTTTTCTCAGGATTCTTTTTCTTTGCCTCGTTTCTTCATCAAAACTATGGATATGTGTGTGTGTGTGTGTTCAACTATTTGATGGCACTTTTGGGGGGGACGAGTGACCAAAGAGCATTCACAAATTTGTCTGGGTTGCTTATCTCTTGAGCTGTCTTTTCCAGCATGTTTTGTAGTTTTTTGAGGTTTCTACCTCCTTGTCCATATTTTCTTAATCTTATTTTGCCTTTTTAATCCCATTATTTCTTGGTTATGAGCTAAATTTACTACAGCTGGCTGGCTTTTCCTTCATTAGTGCCGCAAAAGCCAGCACAGGCGGGCATCCATTTCACAAAATGGATGCGCCCATGTGCTTGCCCATGTGCTTTGCTTTTGAAATAAAAAATAGCTCAAAATTTTACATAGGAAGTTTTAAAAAAAAGTGCTAGTATTCTTTTTTTTAATGTTGCCTATCTATTTTAATTTTTTTTTTTACTGGACTATCCCTTTAAGACTTTGACTTTCAGTATAAAAGCCACTTCAAACCTGTTGTGTTCTATGGTCAAGCTGAAGGTGTGTGCTTGAATTGGCCTTCCTAACCCTGAGCAACTAGCGTCACTTAAAGTAATGTATGTGATAGTGTTGTACTTCTTCTTCAGCATTATAAGTGGTATGAATGCCTATAAAGTATTTGGCCTGTCATTTGTGCTGTATTATTTCACCCCACTTTGGGAACAGTTGGTGTATAGGCCTATCTAACTATGAAGATACTGAATTGTTTAATACATTTTGGGTTACCAAACCGAATGTTAATATTGTTTACTTCACGTTATTGGTGTGTTTAACTTGATTCAACACAGGAGTAAGTGTGTACTTACTGTGTGGGCCTCTGTTATTTAACAGTCTTTGTGAGTGTCACATTTTGGAGGAGGTAGTTAGGCATGATGCAAGATGCAACTAAGCCTTTCAAATGGATTGTGTCCTCCCACGTATTCTTCATTTTTTGATATCTCTATATCCAGCTTTAGCTGATGCTGAACTTCTTTCCAGCAGGGGGCACTGCGCATCGATGCCTGACTTCATGTCCATAGAGGACCTCCATCTTGATGACGTCATCACCGGTATGTAGTGCGCAGCGACCGTTGGCTTCAGTTTTTCTGCGAGAGCAATCACTACGGAAGATCAGCACGCTTTGGTTCCTTCGAGAAACCTGTTGAATATTGTGGATGATGCTATGGCAAAAAAGGTCTTCTCTGCGAGAAGCATGGCCCTTTAGTCTGCAAATGCCACATATACACTGGCTAAATTAATTTACCTTGTGGGAATGTATATCGATGGTGGCTGAACATATCTCCGAAGGGGAAGAAAGAGACGGATTCCTAAATATTAAGGATGGGAAGGACGCAATGTGAGAATCCCTTCCGACTGTTCTCGACTCGGCTATCCGTATCAGCAGAGCTATGGCGGCTAGCACTGTAATGCGCAGATTTGCCTGGTTGAAAGTCTGTTATTACTCCGGATGTGCAATTGAGACTTCTTAACATGCCCTTTGACGACGCACATTTATTTGGCAGCAAGGCTAACGAGAGCCTGGAGAAGCTGCAGACCTCCAAAGCGGCAGCCAAATCCCTTGGTGCTGCAATCAAAGCCACAAACTCGCCCCACTGGAAAGGCTTGGAGGGGCAGGTCCTTTCGCTAGTACTTCAGTTGGAAGGGGGAGAGGTTTGCTGAATCAAAGAGGTCAGAGGATTCTCCTGTGGTGGGTGGAGAAGAGGTGCTAATACCGTCCTGGCAACAGTTGCTTTACTCTCAGCCACTGCATCAGCCACCCCAAAATCTCTGAGGCCTTAGTACATAAAACCCAGGTGGGAGGCAGACTCTGAGCATCTCTAAGAATGGTAGGGTATTACTCAAGATGCATGGGCATTGGAAGCAGTAGCCCAGGGTTACTGCCTTCCCTTTCTAAAAAGGTCTCGATCATCCATTGGGGAACAACTTTCAAAAGTTCCAGATCCGCTGCTTGTGCAGGAACTTTTTATCCTACTGAAGAAAGGTGCTATAGAACCAGTACCTGTAGCGGGGAGCAACAAGGGCTGGTACTCCCCTTACTTTCTAATCCCCAAGAAGGACGGAGGATTGAGACCCAACATCGACTTAAGAGACTTGAACAAGTTCCTCAGGAAGGAAAAGTTCAAGATGGTTACTCTTTCTCTGATCCTTCAGGTGCTCCAACTTTAGGACTGGATGGTATCATTGGACCTTCAAGATGCTTACTTTCATGTGCCAATCCATCACAAGCGCAGAAGGTACCTGAGGTTTGCAGTTTTGAGTTCTGGCATTTGGGCTGACCTCTGCCCCAATGGTTTTCACCAAGTTGATGGCTGTGGTGTCAGCGAGTCTCTAAGGAGAGGGGTGGGGGATCACATCTGCCCCTACCTGGACGATTGGCTGATCAGGGGATGTTCTCCCGAACAGGTCCTGGAACATCTCGGCTCCACCGATCGCTCCCTCCAGACTGGGCTTCTCCCTCAACTTCAAGAAGTCCAACATAACATCTCCAAGGAACCAATTATTCAGGGCAGTCCTAGATGCATCCTTGGGGAAAAGCCTCGACACACAAGGTGAGGGCTCAAGACCTTCTGCAGATGGTCACCAAATTCCAGAGTGCCCAGCAGCTTCTGGCCTTTGATTATTTGAGGTTGCTCGTTCTCATGGCATCCTGCATTTTCCTGGTGCCAGATGCTAGTCTACGAATTAGACCTCTCCAATGGGCTTTCGGAACTCAATGGTCCCAATTCTCCGGCAGGATGTCAGACCTACTTCAGTGTTGGGGAGAATTCTCATTTATGTGCTAATTTCCTTCAACCTTAGAGACCCACAGCTCTTTTCCTGGACTTTAGGACTTTTTCAGTCTAACCCAGGAGTGAGTGAGCCCTTTTTTTCACCCTCATGTGTTTTTGGAGTCTGACAAACTCTGCAGGAATCAACTTTTTGTACGGTGACACACAACACCTTCAGTGCTGTGTCAGAGAAATACTTTAGATTTCTCCTAAGGTTTAACTACTATTCTTGAGAACTGTGGATCACCCAAGAAAAGGTAAAGTGAAATTGACTTTCCTTATCTTTTCTCTTTGGAGGTCTAGCACACCCCATCTTATGTGTAATGCTGGGGAGGGGGGGTTACTTAGTCTCCTCTTTTCCTACTAACTCATCTAATATTGGTTATGTTACTTTAAACAACTGGTGGCAGTGGTTTACGTTTCCCACCATTGTGCTTTTCTACCGCAGGCTGGATCCTCCGCTGCAGTATAGCACCCATGCGGTGACCATTTTGTCAAAACTGACCTGGTCGTCTTTTTGTGCCATTTTCTGTTTGTGAGGTCTTTCTTGGGTTTTACTCTGCACACCAAACTAGGTTTGACCCCTTTGTTCGTTTTGTCTTTGGCGGGCTTCAGTATTGAAATCTGCCTCGGGCTCCAGTGTGTCTGCAAGGCCAGGAAGTGAGCAAGGAGCCCGAAACTCCCCTGTCCTTTGTCTCCATGATTACCTGAATGCACCCAGCCCTGATTGGCTGGCTGTCCTGCTTCAAAAGCGAGGCTTCTTGGACTGAAGACAGTCAACCTCTGGGAAGGACATCCCAGCGAAGAAACCCTGACCGAAGCTTGCTGCATCCTCCTGGACCATTGAACTGCCCGGTGAAGCCCTGCTTCTGTGCTGAAACTTTTTTTTCTAATCGACAAGACGCTCTGGAAAGGAAGACTTCTTCCCTTGGGTTATTGGGACAAACTAACCCAGAGATTAACTTTGCTGGAAGACCATCCCCATCTGGCTGTACTTCTTTGGTGCTGCAGGAACGAGTGCCTGGGGTTGAGAAATCCGTCGTAGAGTGCAACGTCTGTAATGTGGCCAAAAGGTACTCGAGTCTCCCCACTACCGCCCAGAAGCTGGACGACCTAAGCTAGAGTCACCACACCAGAGAGCTGGACTAGAGGACTGAAGGACGCCCAACTGGTGTCAAAGATCCGCGGTGGTGCTATTTACCAAGCGCTGAACTGCGAATTGCTGCTGATCCGAAAATACCCTGTAGCTGCCGCAGACCATTGAATTGCTGGCACAGGAGTCCCCAGACGTCCTCTCTTGTCCCCACGACTGAGGCCCAGGAACACAGGATCTGCATTGCTGCAACTAGACAGAAGCCAGCTAGACCCTCTTCTAACAAAAGGTACTGTTCTGACTTGGGTTACTTACCGCAGTGTCTGTTGCTTGCTCTTCTCAGTTGAGACTTGCAATAGCTGCTTTTTCTAGATTTGATCTCAGCTCTAACTTTCACAAGTGTAACAGCTTGTGACCCCATAGTGATTTTTCATTCAACAAACTCTAACTTTGTGCAAGACTTTTGCTATCTAAGAAGTGCTCAGCTCTATAGACTTTGCTCCAATTGACTTTGGCTGTCCTGTTTTCCTGCAGACTCTTCTATTCCTTTGGCTTTGATTCTTACTGTCGCTCGTAGGTGATGCATTCGTTTTAAACTGATATTGTTTGGAAAGGTTTTTATCTAAACTTCATTGAAAGATTTAAAGTTCTCACACATGCTCTGAGAACCCGTTTAACCTTTTTCCTTCCTTTAACCTTTCCTTTCTACCAAGAAATTGCAAAGTACACAAGTGATATATAAATGCTATTACTCTCCTAATTAGTGAAGTCACCTCGGGGTGTAGGAAGTGTGTATGAAGCTTCTCTAAAGAGTATCTACTTGCTTTGTGTTGATTCTGAGAAAGTATGATAAAGTGCATTTGATTGCTACATATATTGCCCCTTTTAAAGAATGCTTCTTTAAAACTGACAGTTAAATAATTATTTTAACTAGAAACACTGAGTGTAAGTGTTGTTTGTATACTTGTATTGGTGGATTTCATTGCTACAGCTCACATGTATCGCTCTTCAGATCAGTCTGGCTGCTCAGTCACACTACCAACTTTGTGTAGTACAGTCCTATACCGATAGGTGGGTTAACTAATACCGAGAGGACCACAGGGTTACTACATCAATTCTTGCCTAACATTCAGTTTCCAAGCAGAGTCGCACCGGATCTTCTGTGGTGGGCCTGTGAGGAAAACATTCTGGAGGGAGAACCCTTTTGGCAACCATAGCCGTGGATAAAGGCCATTACAGACCCTCACTCGCAGTGTGGGGAGCACATGCCAACGATTTCACAATCGGCAGTCGTTGATCTCCATCACAATCCAAATAACACATCAACCTTTTGGAGCTGAGGGCGAGCAGACTAGCGCTGAAGGCCTTTCGGCCCATTTTACGGGGAAGGAACGTCCTGATAATGACTGACAACACAGTGGCCATGTATTACCGCAACACGATAGGTGTAGTGTCACTACCACTGTGCAGAGAGGCAATGCAGCTTTGGTTCTGGGCAATTCAAGAAGGAATCTCCAGAGAAGTCTACCACAAATGTGAACTAGCTCAGGAAGTCCTCCAAGAGATCTTAAACCTTTGGGGTACCCCTCAAGTGGGTCTGTTTGTAACTAGTGTCAGCCGGAAGTGCAAACTGTTCTGCTCCAGGGGATTTCCCACAAGAGGAGCTCTAGGGGATGCATTCGTAGTGTACTGGGAGTTTCTACTTCTAGACGCATTTCCTCCAGTACCAGTTAGTCCTAATGTGATCAGGAGGTTGAGAGTGCCGGTAATCCATGATCCTAATTGCACCAGATTGTTCCAGGAGGAAGTGGTAAACGGACTGTTAAGGCTACCAATCGGGCGTCGCACACCGGACCAGGACACTTGTCTTATCCTGTGATGTGGCGCTCAATAGGAATGCTTTTTCTTGAATTTCAATTAATTCAAATTGAGCCGATACCTGACCCGTTTCACACCCCCTTTTACAAATACCCTGGGTCACAATGGACCATGAACCAGGCCGGTTGGTGAAAATACAATATTTATTTTTAGAATTCACAAAAATCACCCAAATTTTAATATGGGGCAGCAATCACCATTGGGATGATAATTAAAATGGAAATGGAAGCAAAGCACTTGGTTCTACTTCTAGTAGAACATATCCAAAGCACCATTGAGAAGGAGAATTTTTTGAATTAGGATAGATAGCAGCCAAGTTAAGGTTTCCCCCTGCAATGTTCCCTCAACCCACAAATTCTGAGTGGATGGAAAGATGCAGCAGGTAGTCGGGGATAAGAGACAGCAAACAGAATCAAAATCTGACCTTCCCTCACAAAATAAGACTATTTTAAATCCCTTGCAATAGCATGAAATGACACTTGGAAATTGAGAAATAATTAATGTGCAGTTAAATCTTTGAGACAAATATGATTTCTCACAACAGGAATGCATAAACACTAGCAATCAAAAGCAAGGGATCAACAAGAGGCATACAATTCAAAAACAAGTGGAAAGTTAGAACAAGCTGCAGCCGAATTCACACGTTGGAAAGTTGCCTTTTCCCAATTCCTGTTTAAAATGGCATAAACAATTTTATGAAAAACGGGTGAAATACTTGGATTTTCAATGCGGTTTCTGGACTGAGGGATAGATAAATATGACGGGGACAATATAGAGGTGAAAGGAGGTCTCTAGCTGGTGAATTGAGAGAGATTTGGAAAGTAGAGAGATTAGTTTTGAGGAAAATGGAGTAGTTAAAAAGAGAAAATCGGTTTTAAAATGAACGGCAAATAAGGAACTCAGTAAGAGCCAACGTTGATTCACGATGTCAACCTAGTTACCCCAGCATTCAACTTTATGTGGAAATTAGTTTGATTACTCAAAATATAACTAAGGGCTTATGAACAGTTTTAACAAGTTATCAGGGTATGGATAGGATTGCTTAGAGTGGAATAAAGACAAAAGGGTCAAGATGGGGAGACTGTGTTTCTCTGGGATGGGGAAATACTCGCAGTCCACGCTTGAGTTTTGGGATTTTGGAACAGTCAGAGTTCTGGTCACACAAGATTCTTGTCACCGGATAGCGGACTCTCCTGGCAGAAGACAGCTGGGCAAAGGTCTGGTCACTGGATAATCAGGGCAGCTGGATGGTAGGGTTGCAGCGGGCATGCAGTTAGTGGGGGAAAAAAGCTGGTCTGGTTTCAGGAGGCTTCCCAAAAGAACACCACGCTTTCCCTTTGGTTACTGGAATTTTATGGTGGGATTTCAGAATTGAGGCCTTGCTGGGGATAGGATAGCAATGCTTTAGCCTTGCAGTGGGATCTGGAATCGGCTATGCTTCGGCTTTGCAGTGGGATCTGGAGTCTGGCAGGATGGATGTGGAAGATCAGAACGCAGGCGCAGGAAATTCAGGAATGAGTTTGTCTGGAGCTCTGTCAACCACTCTTATTTATAGGGCATGGTGACATCATAGACTTAAATGGCAGGGTAGGCTTAGCTAAGCACACCTCTAAACCCGGATAGGACAACCAAGGTTGGTTGCCTCCCCTGGGAGGTGACTGAGTTTGAGATGGTATTTTATGACGTGCAAAGACTTCCCACAGTTACTTTAGCTCAAATCCATTTTTGCCATAAATTGCACATTGGTACAATTGTGGCATCTTAACAAATTACATGAACAAGCTGTATATTTTATGCAGCACATGCCAGTCCAACTCTGCAGTCTGTAAGACATTGTTTCACCCTCCTAATAATTTGTGTTAATTTTTAGTGTGAAATATTCGGCCTAATATTCTATAACTTTATACATGTGTGTGGATGATCATTAGGCATGTCAGCCTTGAAATGTACAGTGGCATCAGGTATACTTTCCTTAGAATGCCCAATTCTCTGCCATTTCTGTTCCCAAGGTGGCAGTGAAAGCTACAACATCTTAAATTACACCTCAAAAAATGACATTAAAACTAACTTTTTACATTTTTGTGAATTTCTGCTGCAAAAATAAACTTCTTCAAAGTTTCTTAATAAAATAGTCTTTTGAAACAAATGGGCTGGCTTTTGTCCTACACTGGACCTTTTTTTTTTTTCTCTTCAGCTACCACCAACTGTCACTTCAGCCCTGTGTGGGATTGAAGGTTTTATGGCCCCCTCCACTTCACAGGTTAGTGTCCCAGAACTTCTATTGTCCCAGCCTGGAGCACAGACGAATGTGTGACAAGCGTGTGAACTTTCTTTGTCTTGGTCCATTCAAAGTTTTTCAAGCTAGCAATTATCACTTTCATGTCCTAGAAGTTTATGGTGGCTCCATTTGGGGGAAGGCCTCAGCTTAGCCAGCATAAACCTGTTTTGAAGCTCCCAAAGCAGCCAATGCATTTTAATTCCTTTATTTTGTTCCGAATCAAACATGTTGTATCAAACATTCCGTATATGTTCCCAGCAGCAAACCCCTTTACATTGTTAACCAAGGGCAGGGCCTTATGCAACATTATTTTTAAAACAGATATTTTTCCTTATTTTGTAAAAATACATTTAACATGTGGTGACTGAAAGTTGCATTTTTCTTGCAAATCCGGTTTTTCTCTTCCCTCTGAATTCCCACATTGTTTTGTAGCCATATTTAGCTCCTTGTCTGCAGCAATTTGTTTAAAACACAGATTCACAGAAATTGACATAGGCCCAGAAAGCCAGGGCCTTTGACTCCTTGATCCTTTACATTTTGTGGCCAAAAAGTAGTGTTTCCTGTATAGCTGAAGTACAGCTTTTTTGATTTCTTCAGATCTGAATAACAGTCTGTCATTCAGGAATACTGCTCTTGTCTGCTTAGAGCACAATGTGATTGTGCATGGCAGAGTCTCCTGAATGAGCATGATGAGGAATCTGAGGAAAAAGCATCAGAGCGGCATCATTGTTAATGTAAATATTTCCCTTTTTCAATGGGAACTGTGGGTTTGCAAGCAGCAGAGCAGTGCTGCTTTGATTCACTTCTTTTGGGTGCACCCCAGAACACACTGGCACCTTTCTCTGTGTGCTCCCGGTTCCAACTTGCCCATTTTGTGTTTGGCAAGATGGTGCAGCCATCCTTTTGTCGCTGCAAGGCGCAGTTTTGATGCAATGGTGCCCCAAGGAGCCTGCAGAGCCATTTTGCTGTTGACTGCCAAAGCGCAGCTTGGTTATGGAGAAGAATTCTGTTGAGTGGGTCAATGTAGCCCACAGGACCTTCTGGACATGTCCATCTGCCCTCCAATACGTCTTCCACCAAGAGGAGAACGTCTCTCGCAAGAGGAGGGTCGGGTTCTCCATCCAGAGGTCAAGACACTGAAACTTCACTAATGATTTCTGAGAGGTTGAGATATAAGGATTGGGACCTCCCCGGCGACTTAATGGAGATTTTGATTTTGGCAGAAGGCCAGCAACAAAATTTTAATACCACTGCAGTTCCGCAGCTGGTGCAGGGATGAGAATGTGGACCCTTTTACATGCAGCACACCAATCGTTTTATCTTTTTTGTTACACCTGGCTAATCTGGGGCACCAGGTTGGCACGATTAAGGCTATCTAGCAGCGCTATGTATTTTGAAGCACTCCCCTGAAGAGGCATCGTTCTTAATAATACTACTAGTATACAATTTCTGAAGGGATTGACAAATCTATTCCCTCTGATCCCATTTCAAGTCCCTGTTTGGGGTCCAGACTTAGTTTTGAAATTTCTTGTGTGCTCCATTTGAGCATATTCATTCCTGCTCTCTAAGATTGCTAACATTGAAGACCATCCTTTTGGTTGCTCTTACATCAGCCCGTAGGGTGAGTGTACGTCAAGCCTTGTCCTACAAGCCTCCTTACAGTCTTCTTTAAGAATGGCGTCCTTAAGGTTAAACGAAAATTGTGCCAGAGTTTCATTTAACTCAAAAAAAATCATACTTCCTTCGTTTTATGCTCTACCTCATCCTGGAAAGGAAGAGGGGAGATTACACAGGCTTGACCCACAGCGTGCACTTAGCTTCTACTTATCCAGGTTGTCTAATTTAAGACAGTATCAATTTTTAGTTGGTTACACATGCCATACGAAGGGTACGGCGGTCACGAAACGAACCTTATCCAGGTGGATCATTTTAGGAATTTCTGAATGTTATGTTATTTTGCATTTATATAGCACCTTATATACCATTGGTATGGTCTGAAGGCGCTGGTAGGTTGAACGCCCTTCGGAACCGAAGTTCAGGTCAGTAGAGAGTCAAAAGGTGCGTGTGCGCACCAGGTATGTGTGCAGCTGGTGCGGAATTCATGTGGTAGCTGCTTCTTAGCGGTAGGTGTGGTGGTTGAGACAACAGGAGTATGTGTTCACTCTGGCTGGAGTTATCCAGACCGAGTGTGGCAGTGTTAGGCCTGAGGGGAACGCCTAGCTGGGGGTGTGAAGCCAGCAATGTTTACTTAGAGTGATGGGGAGTGAGCGGCAGATGTTGATATGAGAACAGTTATACCGAATGGTGTCATAGTATCTCTGTGTTCTAGTTGAGTGGTGGTGTAAGGAGAGGGTAAGCATGGGGTGTGATATGAAGTAAAAATTCCCTGCATTTTAAGGCATATTATGTACGACACGCAATTCTGTCGGTCAGGTCAGTTCTATGCATTTTTGTTCATTTCAGGCGTTCAAGATTGCACTACACACTCACGCACTCTGGTTGACCTTGCGTGCTCTAGTCTATCCTTCATTCTCTAGTGAGCCCCATGCATGCTCTCAAGTATACCATATGCATGCACTCCTGTCCTCCTCGCGCATGCACTTCATTTGACCCCGCGCATGTGCTCCTGACTGCCTACGCACTCATCTGCTCTGTATACTCGTCTGCTCTGTATGCAAATCCATCCTGTACGCACGTCCGCTCAGTATGCTCATCTGATCTACACATTCATTCGGTCTGCGCACTCATCTGGTCTACATACTTATCCGCTTTATGTACTATTCATCCGCTCTGTAATTATTTGTTCAGCATGCTCATCCGGCGTACTCAGTAGGTTCTACGTACTCAGGCCGCTCTCTGTGCTCAGGCCGCTCTCTGCGCTCATCCGTCCTTCACCCTCATCCCTCCTCCACACTCATCAACACTCATTCGCTCACCATACTCATCCGCTCTCTATACTCCGCCCTCCACACTCGTCTGCCAACGGCATTCATCCTCCACACTCATCCACACTTGCCCTTCACACTCGTCTGGCCTACACACTCGTCCGCTCTGCACACTCGTCCGATCTCCATACCCATCTGCTCTCCAGTCTCATCCGCTCTCCAACTCATTCGCTCTCCAGACTCATCCGATCGTCCGTTTTCCACCCTCATCCGCACTCCACGCTCATCCGCTCCACACACTCATCCTCTCTACATGCTTGTTCGCTCTCCCGACTCATCCGGTCTCCAGACTCATCCGGTCTCCAGACTCATCCGCTCCACACACTCGTACTCTCTACATGCTCGTTCGTTATATACGTGCGTCCGTTCATCCTCTCTCCACACTCATCCGCCGTCTGCGCTCTTCCGCCCTCCGCGCTCTTCCGCCCTCCGGAGGCCGGCTGAGCTTGATCTTAGGGTGCGAGTGGGATGATAAGGTATTAGCTTGTCTTGGAGATATTGAGGTCTAGTTTTATGCAGTGCTCGATGGGAGAGGCATAGGGTTTTGAAAGCCACCCTACAGGCTACCGGAAGCCAGTGAAGTGTCTTAAGGGCTGGGGATACGTGGTCTCTTGGGCCGAGCGCAAGTAGCATTTTGGCCGCCGCGTTTTGTGCTCTTTGGAGTTTATTCAGTTGGTAGGCATGAATTCCGAGGTATAGGGGGTTTCCGTAGTCTAGTCTTGATATGACGATTGATTGGACCGCAGAGACTCTGTTGGGAAATGAGAGGTATGGAAAGATGCGCTTAAGGGTTTTAAGGTGGTAGTGGCAGGATTTCGAGACATTGTTGACTTGGCGCGAGAGTGTTAGGTCGGAGTCCAGGGTGCATCCAAGATTTTTTACTGTGTTGGAGGGTGTCGGTGAGTTGCCCATGGCGGGTGGCCAGGGTAGTGGGTGCGGAAGGAGATCGGAGTTGCCGCAGACCATGATTTCTGTTTTGGAGGGGTTTAACAGGAAGTGGTTTTGGGTCATCCAGCGTTCTATGTTAAGGAGGCAGGATGCCAGGTCAGGTTGGGCGTTGGGTTTCGAGTTCAGGAATTTTATAATTAGTTGAGTGTCGTCGGCGTAGTTGTAGCATAGGATGTTGTGTGAACGAATTATTGGTGGGAGGGTGGTCAGGTAGAGATCGAACAGGAGGGCGGATAGACATGCTCCTTGAGGGGACTCCCTTATCGACTGGTCCGGCTTGTGAGGTAAAGTTGGAGTGTGTCGTTATTTGGTGCCTGTCTTTGAGGAATGAAGTTATCCATTTAAGGGCGGTTCCACGAATTCCCAGGGAGTGGAGGCGGTCTAGGAGGATTGAGTGAGTGATCGTGTCAAAGGCGGCCGATAGGTCGAGCAGGATTAGTGCGGCGCATCCCTCGGAGTCTGCTGTCATTTTAAGGTCGTCCCAGATCGAGGTTAGGGTGGTTTCAGTTCTGTGACGTGTTCTGAAACCTGATTGGGCGGGGTCTAAGAGATTGTTGGCTTCGACAAAGGCATTTAGTTGAGAGTAGGCGATTCGGTCAATGAGTTTGGCAAGGAACCTGGTGTTTGAGATTGGGCTGTAGTTTTTGGGTTCGAGAGGGTCGAGCGAAGGTTTTTTAATTAGAGGTTTGACGTGCACTATTTTGAATGCGTCGGGAAAGAGACCGGAGGAGAGGGAGGCATTTATGATAGATCTTGCGTGTTCTCCTGCGCAGGTGGAAGCAAATATTTTGTTAAGGGTTGTGGCTGGGCAAGGGTCCAGTGGTGAGCCAGATGGTTTGCAGGCAGATAGAAGTTTGTGAAATTGTTCTGGGGATAATGGACTAAAGGCTTCGAACGTTGGTTGCGTATAGGTCGCAGCTGATGGGCTGGGAGGTACGGGCGGAGGATTGCCCGGTGGCTGTAATAGAGCCAGTTTGGTGTTTAGAGTTTTTGTCCTTTCGATAGCCGTGTTGTAAAAGTGGCAGGAGAGTGAGTCGCACAGTGATTGTGAGGGGGTTGGGACGGTTGTATTGCAAGCTGGATTGATAAATTCGTCGATGATTTTGTGGAGTTCTTTGCTTGGGTTTTTGCAGTTTAGGATTCGGGTGTTGTAGTGGGCTTTTTTTGCTTTCCGGATTTCGGCCTTGTACTGATATAGGTGTCGGGCCAAGGTGATCCTGCTCTCGTGGGTTTTTTCTTTCTGCCATTTGCGTTCTAGGTATTTGTAATGTCTTTTAGTGGTCTTCAATTCGGGAGTGAACCATCTGGGGAAAGGGCCACGGTGGGTTGATGGTTTGCACGGGGGTGTGAGTCGCAGCAGGGATGCGTTGAGCCATGAGTCAAAGGCCTCAGGGGTTAGTTGGAAGTCGGGACGGCAGGTGGGTGGTGGAGATTGTCGGAGTGCCGCGGCTAGGTCCGGGGTGATCATTAGTTTTTTCCAGCATTTACGTAAATTTGGGGGTTCGGATGCGGGTAGGGAAAGGGGGTCGGGTGAGTGGATGGCGAACGAGAGAATGAAGTGATCGGACCAGATGATGGGGGTGGGGGGTTTTAAATGAATTAGGGTGTTGGAGCTTAAGATGGCATCGAGAGTGTCCTTTGTAGTGAGTCGGGCCGCTTATGTGAGGTTGGAGATTAATTGCATCTAAGCCGTCAACCAGGGAGTGTCATAGGGTTGGCGGGGATGTCGAGCCATATGTTGAAGTCTCCAAGGAGGGTGAGGTTGGGATGGTTTAGTTGGAGGGTGGCGATAGAATCGCAGAGGTTGTTTGCGAATTGTCTATCGTAGCCAGGGGGCCTGTAGATTATTAGGAAGCTGTCTGAGAGCGACGGGGAGAGGGATAGTTTAACGAGGAGAGATTCGCAGGATGGGATGGTAGGTTGGTTGTCAATGATTGAGGCGCGGAAGAGAGATTTGAAGACGAATGCTACCCCCCCCCCTCCTCTGGACGACGGTTCAGTGGGATGAGGGAGTAGTCGGGGGGGGGGGGGGGGGCGATTGGCCCGAAGTCATCAGAGAACCAGGTTTCAGTGATGAAGACTAGGTCTGGTTTGACAGATGCGAGGACGTCAAAGATGTCTGTTTTTTGCTACAGATCGGGCGTTAAATAGGATACAGTTCAGATCGGCAGGCAAGATAGGTCTCGGAGCTGGAGCGGGATGGGGCAGAGGCGGAGAGAGTGGGGGGGGGTTAAGGAGGGTGATGCTAGAGGGGAATAGTGGGCGGGCAGAGAATTTGGTACGTTTCGGACGGGGTTGGGTGGCTGGATATGATAGGATGATCAGGTTTGGGTCGGGGGATTTGAGGGAGGGGTGTGGACGGATGGGAGTTTCAGTAGTAGTTGATGAGAAATCAATGGAGAGGGGTTTCAGGAAGGGAGAGGCCACGGGGGAAGGAGGAGATTGCGGGTGAGAGGTGGTGGGTCGAGACAGGGGAGGCAAGGAGAGCTGAGTGATTGAGGGCGACCAGGAACGGTTCCTCTTTAGTTTCTTTGCTGCAACTGGAGTGTGAGAGAGGGTAGGGGGGGGTCAGAGGGGGAGAGGGTAGCAGCTTCGGTTCGTGCTAGGGCTAGGCGCTCCGTTTTTAGGGAGGGGAAAGGGTGCGGTCGGGGGGGAAGGTGGCAGGGGTGTGAGGGCATGGCGGGGGGTGGGTGATTGCTGGGTGAGGTGTGCCAGGTGTGATAGTGAGGGGAGCGGGTATGGGCAGTGCTGGCGGGTCGAGGGTGGGGTTAAGGGGACGGGTGGTCTTGGGGTGAGAGGCTCGCCATCGTGCCGCCCTGGCTTGGTGTTTGGATAGGGTAGTGGCAGCGAGTGCGGAGGAGGGTGGGGTGATTTGGGAGGGGTGGGGCGGGAGGGCAGGCAGATCGGAGATTGGAGGTGGTCCACGGTGGTCGTTTCTTACAGACGCTGGTGGCGTGGGTGCACTCATGATTGGTGCGAGCTTTGGGAGCTTTTGGGTTGATTTGGGAGGGTTTTCTGATTGTAGTTATGAGGTCAGGCTACTGGTTACAGCTTCTGAGTGCAGTTGGGTATACTTCTAAATGCAACTTTCTCAGAGATGTTATTGGTTACAACTTCTAGGTGCAATTGGGTACATTTCAAAATGCAATTGAGTACGACTTCTAAATTCAACTTTTCTCAGAGTGGCTATTGGCCACAACTTCTAGATGCAATTGGGTACTCTACTAAATGCAATTGGGTACACTTCTAAATGCAGCTTTCTCAGAGAGGCTGTTGGGCGCACTACTAGATTCAGCTTTCCACAGGTATAAAACAGGGTATCTAAATGTAATTATGCCGCAGAATAACGAGTTTGCAGGGGTGAGGCTTCCTTAGTTGGGTGGTAGGGTATTATGGCGTGAAGTAATTGCTTCTGGCCCCGCCCTTTCCACACTTACTTGATGATGGCTTCTTGCTTCTCCTGCGGATACCTGCAGATACGACCTGGAGCCGTCACTGTCGGAGCCGTCCTTTGCCTCAGGTCCTTAGCCGATGGGCTGCCGGGCAGAGGGCTGCCCTAGGAGAACTTGTAATGGAGGGGAGTCTTCTCGGCTGGACCAATCGGAGCGGGATGGGCGGGATAGGAGGCGGGAGGGATCCGAGTCAGGAAGTGGGAGCGGGGTGGGGAAGCAGAGGGAGATGCACTGGAGGAGGGCCTGGGGCCTTGATTATCACGGCCTAAACTTATGATTTGGGCAGGAAAACAGTGAAGTTACACTCACCGGAGCACAGGAGCAGAATGCGATCCTACGGTGCACACGGGACACAAGGCCTGCACTATGAGCAGCAGGGGCCAATCACGGAGGGGGGGGGTGGGCGGGATGGGAGGCGGGAGGGATCCGAGTCAGGAAGTGGGAGCGGGGTGGGGAAGCAGCGGGAGATGCACTGGAGGAGGGCCTGGGGCCTTGATTATCACGGCCTAAACTTACGATTTGGGCAGGAAAACAGTGAAGTTGCACTCACCGGAGCACAGGAGCAGAATGCGATCCTACAGTGCACACGGGACACAAGGCCTGCACTATGAGCAGAAGGCGCCAATCACGGAGGGGGTGGGCGGGATGGGAGGCGGGAGGGATCCGAGTCAGGAAGCTGTAGCATTGTGACTCAATGCTACAGCTTAGTGGGAAAATGTCCTCCTGCATGTCTCATCATCCAGGAGCATGTCTACTCCCTCTGTCTTTCCAATTCAGGATATTTGTACGGCGGCCACATGGTCCTCTGTCCACACATTCACAAAGCATTATAGTCTGCACTCTACCTCAGGCCAGGAAGGTGGATTTGTCGAGGCAGTGTTACATTCGGTACACACAAGCCAATAAGGAACTCCTAAATTCTTACTTGAAACTGAAAATTGTGACTCCCTCCTCCAAAAATGCAAACATTGCTTTGGGACTCTTATCAAAAGATGAGGAATACGTGGGAGGACACAATCCATTTGAAAGTTACTTCTCCAGCATGGGTTCTGGCATGGATTCACAAGCTCATGAATATTCCGTCGTCAGGCCGGGAATCCTCGGTAAAAGAAAAGTTTCACTTTAACTTGCAAACTGGTATTTCTCCTCTAAACCAATCACTGTACTCTGGGTCATACTGCCCGCAGCCAATGACTGGCCTCTCCCCAAGCCCCTCCTGTGGCAGCCATCTTCAGATTTTTACTGCACGTTCAAGTGTTAGTCCACGAGTTTTGCTCTGTGCGCTATTCTACGCTTTTTTGCACTTTCTCAAGAAAGTCCTATTTTTGTCAAACGGAGCCTGTGTGCTCTTCTCTCCATCGGCTGACAAGCGGTGGAACCATTTGCCAGTGAATTTCAACGTCCCTCAAGGACAAGGGTTGTCGCGTTTCATTGAAGTTTCCAGAAGGCCATCGGGCATACTCCGCATCCCCAACCATGTCGGAAGAGAAGAAAGAGGAAAGCTCTCTCTTCAAGCTTTGCTCCAGATGCGGACTGCGGAACTTGTTTATAGATGACAAACCCCTTTAGTGCCTCTGTCTTCACCAGGACCACAAAGAAGGGTATTGCGAAATCTGCCTCGGGTTCTGTAAGAGAACGAAGGATTGTCACAGTAGACTGGCGATGTGGCTCATCACCAAGGCCTCTGTCCCGTGCCCCAAGATGGGTCATGCCTCACCCAGGACAGTCCACGAAGCGGGCTTCTAAGTCCTTTGAGGGTGCGCCATCTGTGGCGGCCAAAGATAAGGCCAAGCACCGCAAGTCTGTTTCCGTCTGGTTCGCCACGCAAGCGGGTCCTGCGATGGGCAGGGCGCGATCAACCTCACCATCGCCTCCATCCCAGCGATCAAGCTTCTCAAAGAGGAAATCGGCCAACCCTGCTAAGCTGTGGGAGGAGCCCGAGAAGGCTTGGGTGGATGAAAAGGTGGCCGGCGTGCTCAAGAAGGCCCAGGTGGCACACGAGCAATTGTCATACACGATTGAGATGGTGGTTGCCGCTCTCGCAAAGGCCAAAGGGGTGGACCCAGTGAAAGCGCCGACTGTGCCCAGGGTGTCCCTACCCCCGAGACAGGAGAAGCCTTGGCCAAGGTGGTGGAGAAGACACCAGAAAAGAGGATGCAGTCGCTGAGCCCGACTCCTACCCCGTGGGATGCAAAAAGGGGGGGGAGGCTCGGATCAGCCACAGGCCGTACCCCACTACACGTATTATCCTCGCAGAAGGAGGACTAGGAGACCATGCATGCGGTCCACGAGTACATGGAATGGAGGACGATGATGGTGGGAATGCGGAGGGAGACGACGCCAGCAAAGGTGCAGGGCATAGTAGGCCTACCGCTCCAACTCCGCCGAGAGATGTCACTGGACATCCTTTTGCCCCTGCACACGTTGGTGTTGGAAATCCAGAAAAGGATGCCTCTGGCCCCGGTAGCCCCGGCAGCCCCGGCCCTGGTGGTCTCAGATCAGCCTCTGGCAAAAAAGAGGAAGCAGCACCCATCGCCGCCGCATTAACCATCAAACCTGCGTCATGTGCCCTCTTCCCCTGAGGCAACCTGACACAAGTATGGACACGATGACATAGTCATGGCGGGCGGAGCACCGCAGCAGAAGATATCACCACCAGATGAGGTGGAAAATTCCTCTACTGGCTGGCACCACAGATCTGCCTGCACAAAGTAGGAAATCGATACTTCTTCTGACTTCGACCGTTGCAAGGCTTACAGTGGAGAAAGTATGGGGATTGGGGCGAGTCATTAAACGACACGAGAATTACTTAACTTTAACATTAATTTGCATTACTTGGCTGCCCCAAGTTGGTCTCTCCTAGTGGAGAAAACTCCATTTATAAATCTTCTCCAGCTGTAAGTCTAAGTTCCCTTGGTAGGACAGCCACAGATGTGCAATCACTGCCTCATCAGGTACCATGCCAAAGACAAGTGTTCAGCCAGTAAGAAGCCCAAGACCCTTAAGAATCATACAGTAAAGCGATGGGCGTCGTATGCAATGGAACCTGAGGCCTCGGATCATATTCAAACTTCTGCTTCATGGAGGTCATAGAAGTCGAGCAACTAGAAATGGGACTAACCTGATCCTGAACAGCCTTTTGGGTAGGGTACTATAGCAACACCCTCAGTCGGCCCGAGTTCCATTGGGCCTACTCAAAGCCTTCAGAAGTAGACTTGTGCTGGTGTCCATGAGACTGCAAGAAAATCCAAAACTCCCATCAAAACTAAATCACTTTCCAAGGCCTCGAAGGTCAAGAGGCCGAAGTTTTTTTTCTTCAACGTATATTTTTGTTTTATACAACAAAGAAGAAAAAACAAACCATCCCGCCTGGAATTACCCTAACCCAACCTCCCTGTCCCCTAGACCCAGATCCATGAGAAAGCCAATTGGACTCCCTCCTGTTGAGTATAAAGAAGTATTGTCACTTGTATTGTGGAGGTTCCCCTTGAACATGGTGACTAGCATACAGTGCATGTCTAAAGTCCATATGTACATTTCCTCATGGTGGTAGATCATCCAGGGATGTTTGTGTCATTTAGATGAGTGCCCCACTCCATTTCCATGTCATTTGATTCCTCTCCCCTCCTGACCCAAACGTTAAGCGCTGAAGACTCCAAGCCATGGAGTCTCAATGCCTTTGCAGGCTTTGTAGAACGATGGAGCGCTCAGCCCACGTTACATACATGTCAAAGGCATCTTGTGTCCAAAGCTTTTCAAGGGATTGGAGCACCAAACAATCTACTCCGAAAGCATCTTTCCCAGGTGGTAATGTAGTCCACCACTTCACATGATCCATGTAGCCATACTACTTCGACGCTAGTTCCTTTGGCCCTGAAACGCACAGTATAAAAGCTTTTTTCACAGCCAGGACAGACCCTTTCTTTAGACTTGGTCAAAAGGAATACAATAGTTCTCTTCATCTGCGGAAGAAAAAGAATGGGAATTACAAGGACAAATGGAACAAGAGGATATCACTGGTCCCTCCTTAATATGTTGTAGCACGCCATGGGGTAATTTAGCATTTGTGTCCAGGATGACCAAGTTTGAACATTTTCTGCTATTCAGGTATGTTTGGGCCCATTTTCTGGATAAAAGGAGATGAGCTGTGCCCAGGGACCAAGACAACCACTGAAGGTATCTAAAGATGAAGACGCAAGAGGACTGCTGCATAAATCGGCAACTCTGCTCAGCCAAGACCCCCACGGTGCACACCTAGACCTTCATATTGATATGGAGGACCTCTGTGAGGTGCCTTCATCCCTTCGACTGGAATTTTAATTTCTTGTGCCAATTCCCCTCAACCTGAGACCCCCGCACTTTGGCTGGACTTCTGGTGTTTGTTGATCTGTTCTCCTGAGTGGGAACTTACTTTACAGTTACTGTAATTCTTTTTCCTGTGAGTCATGCTTTCCTCCATGTATTTTAGTACAGCATCTGTAAGTGATTGTTGTAGCACACATCACCCTATGTGCAGCTCTGCTGGGGAGTGTCTTGGTCTTCCTTTTACATTGTATTAGTTTCCCCCGAGAACTACTTTTGTTAGGGGGGTAGTAGGATACTTTTCTTTTGTGGGATCAGCACACACCACCTTATGTGGGGTACTGAGTGGTTACACAGTAACTACTTTCCCGCTGCTGCTCTAACCTTTTAGTTACAGTAACCGACAAACCTAAATGGCTGGTGGCACTGGATACATTTTTCTACCCTTTGTGTGTAAGTTACTCGCAGGCAGTTTCCACAGCTGCAGTACAGCACCAGTGACCATTTTCCCAAAACTTCCCAATCACCTTCTTATCACCTTTTTTTTTGTTTGTGTTCCTTCTTGGCCCTTCTACCATTCCAGGTGGGATGGTTCCTCTTTGAGTTTTACCTTTGGCAGGATTCCTTTGTGACGGCCCCCAAGGCTGACACAGGAAGTGAGGGAGGAGCCCGTAACATCTCTGGCCATTGGCTGAAGGTATACCTGGCTGAAACCAGTTTGAACTGGGCGGCTGGATTCCCTGCAAGGACAGCCATTCCCAGGTGATTGGCAGGTCCATCTGACTAAATTAATGGGTTTCCTCATGAAATATGAGGTTTTGTGGGACCAAAGGTTAAGTCGACCACTGGAACTGAAGCTCTGAAGATGACGAAAGACTCCTGCAGCACCTCAAGCACTCACAAAAGCACCAATGCTGTCCTGACCCAGTCAACAGGGAACCTCCACCAACTACTCCCTCCTTTGGGCTGGTGGACATAACCAACCTCAGGACCACCTTCAATTTGATCCATCCCCGATGTCCTGCGACCTTCCTGGGCTGCGGAACCCCAATACCCAGGGTACCTTGACCATCTTAGAGTGCATCATTTTGCCGTTGACGAATCTCGCAACTTCGGTGGCATCAGTGTGAACCTCCAGAAGCAAGAATGGTCTCCTCTGAGTCCCCTCACCA
Source organism: Ambystoma mexicanum (assembly GCF_040938575.1). Classification (NCBI taxonomy): domain Eukaryota; kingdom Metazoa; phylum Chordata; class Amphibia; order Caudata; family Ambystomatidae; genus Ambystoma; species Ambystoma mexicanum. The sequence continues at coordinate 229,988,239 of NC_090936.1, forward strand.
GAGTGCAGGACAGAGTAAATGAGAAAACTCTGACCGACAGGGACCGTTAGCTCCTGGTGCTGATAAAAAGCACCAAAACCAGACACAGAATACAAATTCCTTGCTGTCGAGTCCCTCTCTTGACTACTGTTGAAGGAGCCCATCTAGGCTACCCCCTTTCGCCACCACAACCAAGGACTAGGAGACTGGGTTTGCACCCGTGCATCGGGAAGGCGTCCAAATGCATCATCTTTGCTCTCAAGGTACTGTTGGGCTATAGGTGAACTTATCTTGAGTCAAATGTGTTGCTCCTTTTATTTATATTTTATTTATAGATTGAAAAGGCGCCTCAGCTCGCAGGCATCAGGGCGGCAACATGGAGACAGAAGACAAACCAATGTGACACGAGACACACAGAAAAGAGGAGGGGCCAAAACAGTCTATCCTTGTGATTAAAAAGGCCAGTTTTTAAAGCACAGTGGAACTTCAGGTTATTTTGTTAGTCTTAGAGCAGTTGGGCGTTTGTTCCAGATCTTAGCCGCTCTAACAGGGAAGGAGCTGCCCAGGCCGTTGGACAGTTTGTGGATAATGCTATTGATCTGGCCCTGGCTTCCTGAATGCAGGGATCTGCTTGGGATGTGTGGACAGATTAGTGTTTTCAGATAGAGGTGAGTTGTGCCAAAGAGACAGCGGTGTACCAGTGTGCTAGATTTGAAAGCAATTTGGTCTTCCACTTTCAACCAGTATATGTACCTTCTACAGTCCGAGAAGTGTTCTCCTCTCAATATGTTTTTAATGATACGAACGGCGCCGTTCTTGATTGCCTGACATTCAGTCAGACAAGCAGTATTTGCCCCATTAGAAGCACGTTGTTGTAGTCCAGCCTTGAGAGTAAAGTAGCTCGGGCAATTGTGGCGCAGTTCTATTCGCTGATCAGAGGCCTGATGTGTCTAAGCAGGCGTAGATGATATTGACAATTTTTGTTTATTTGATTAACCTGGGCTTCGGCGCTCATTGAGGATCCCAAAGAGATGCCTTAAGTTTTTACTTTGCCTAGGACTGGGATATTATTGTTCTTAATATTAAAGGTAGTGAAATATGTGCTCAGGTTAACGCGAGCCTGCCTGGTGCTGAAAATAAGGAGTTTTTTTTTTTTTTTTTGGTGTGTGCATCCATTTGATGCTCATCCATGCCTCATTGATGTTTTAAACACCTGAGATTTTACTAGAGTCCTGAGAGTATTTGCCACTCGGCTCTAGGACCAGCTGAGTGTCATCAGCGTAGTTAGTAAAGACTGTGCCAGTGCCCTCCAAAAGGGCGCAGAGAGGTCAGAGGTATAGATTAAAGAGCACACGTGAAAGACTGGCACCCTGTAATACTCCTCAACTAATGGGAGCTAGAGACGAGAAAGCGTCCCCCCTGTGAATTTTGGACGTTCGGTTGGCAAGGAAGGAGTGAATCCAATCGACTGCCCCCTTTGAGAAGTTTCCTGCCTGTTTGAGAGCTTGCAGTAACTTGTGGTCTAGCAAATCAAAAGCATCAGACTAGTCAAGCAACATGAGTACGCCAGCTTTTCCTTCATCTAATATCGTCAACATGTGGGTCTGCAGGTCGATCAGTTCTGTCACCGTGCTATGTGTTGCCTGAAACCTGATTGTTTGTGCAGGATGTTTTTTTCTTCCACAAAGTGCTGAAGTTGCTGTTGGGAAGAATTCTCAGAAATGTTGTAATTCCCTGTACTTTAAAGACCCCCAGCAACTTTGCTGGATTTTGAGGACTTGATATTTTTCACCTGGAGAGCGTTGATTATTTATTTATTTATTTCTCCGCTCTCCCGTGTATTTGTGTGATTTCGGAGCTTTGTTTCTTTTGGTTGTGGACTCTGACAAACTCCATAGGCATCATCTTTTACATTGGGTCACACAGCACCTTCAGTGCAGTGACACAGGGAAGACTTTCAGATTTCCCAAAGGTTTAAATACCTTCTCTGGGATACACTACTGTTTCCCAGAGCAGTAAAGTGAAATTGACTTTACTTACATTTGTAACTTTCTAGACCCAGCACACTTATCTCACAGTAGGGTGCTGCAGGGGTTACCTAGCATTCCCTTTTGTGTAGCTTCTCATGTAACATTTTTGTGTTACCCATTCCTCACTGAATGGCTGGTGACAGTGGTTTTGTTTTAACTACCATGGTGTGCATTTACTGCGGGCTGCTTTCGCAGCTGCAGTAAAACACCCAAGGGTGCCATTTTTGTCAAAATGGCCCTGTCTTTTTTTGACATTTCTTTGTTTTGGTCCCTTTGTTCATTTTGCCTTTGGCCGGATTCACAAGTGAAGCCCGCCTCTGGCTCCAGGGTGTCTGGCTGGGGCAGGAATGGAGGGAGGTGCCAGAAACTCCCTCTGCTTTAGTCTCCTAGGAGACCCAAATGCACTCTGTGGTGATTGGCCGGCTGACTGTCCAGCATGGACAGCCACCCTGCTAGGTGAGTGGCAGCTAGGCTGGAATGAAAGGGAGCAAGCTACATAAAAGGCAAGGCATTTTGGCTGGGAAGGCAGTCGACCACTGGACGAAGAAATCCGAAGAGAACTTGAAGACTCCTGCTGCAACTCCCGGACTTGGTCTGCCCAGTCAAGCCCTGCCGCTGTGCTGAAACTCCAAATTCGTATCGACAGAGAAGCCCCTGCAAGGACCACGTCTCCCTTTGTGTTGGTGGGACCAATCAACTCCAAAGTAAGCCACCTGGAGATCCTCTGAGCTGGTTGCATTTCCACAGAGTTGCTGCTGGAGACCAGATAGCCAGGGAGAGGACCACCAGTTTGTGTGCATTGCTTTTAAGCTGGCCAATAGCTCTAGGAATATACTCCCAAGAAGCAGGACTGACCGAGCCTGAGCTCCCCGAACAGAGTGCGGGATCCCAGATGCAAGGAAAGTCGATTGCGGTTCCTGGCTGTCCAGATGTTGCGATTTGCGGTAGTTGCGAGGAGCTGAAACACTGAAGTGCCACTTGTTTGAAGCTTGCCGGTTGCGAGCAGTGACTGTCCCTTTGCAGTGCAGGAGTCCCCAGAAGTCCTCCCTCTTGTCCTCATGACTGAGGCCCAGGAACAGTGAGATCTGCAGAGCTGCACAGGAACAGAAGTCATCTGCTGCACTTTTTCTTCAATCCAAAGGTACTGTAAAGTCTGAGAGAACTTACCTCTTATTGTAGAGTTGCTTGCATCTTCTACTACTCACAAGTCCGAACAGCTTGTGGCCTACATTGATTCTTCTTTTTCTACAAAGACTTCTAAAACATTGTGCAAAGACTTGTCTTACTTACCTGCAAACAAGTGCTTCTCATATAGACTTTTGCCCATTGACTTTGGCTTAGCCTGTTTGACTGAATTACTCTTATCGGGGGATCTGAAAGTATTTGCCTGCTTAAGAATATTTTTGATCTCTTGTTTGTTCTAATAACCTTTTCTTCGAGGGGATTGGGTCCTCCGACGTATTCCATATCTATGACATGTAATCACCACAGCTGTGCTGCTTCGGAAACTTTTTCAGCGTCCTGCGTCGATGACGTCGATGCGTCGTCGAGGACCTCCTCCGATGTCATCCGATGTGATAAGTAGGACGCACGACGCCCGTAGCCTCAGTTCCGTTTTTTCCGCTAACGTGTTGCTTCGTGTTTCTCGGTTTGAACGCCTCGACTCTTTGGAGTTCTGTTACTTCTCGGTTCTTCGAACCTGTTCGTTTGTGAAAATCCTTCTGAAGATGTCTTTTACTTCGTCTTCGACCCCGCGTCCGGGTTTCAAGAAGTGCGGGGAGTGTGGGTCCAAGATGTCGGTGAGGGACTCGCACGACGCCTGCCTCTGGTGCCTCGGGGAGGCCCACGACACGGATGACTGTATCGACTGCCAGTCGCTCACGTCCAAAGCCTTACGCGAACGTAAGAAGAAGTTGTCGGTAGGTCGGGTGTCCAAGCCCCGGAAGTCGAAGTCTGCGGGGCTTTCGACGGATGATTCGAGGGGTGACTCTCCGCGTCATCGTCGGAAGTCTCGTGGGTCTCCTTCTAGGAGTCGGTCTCGCCACTCCTCAGCCTCTTCGAGGCATTCTCGGAAGCGCCGACACCGGTCGTCTTCCAGGTCCTCTTCGGAGGACTCTGCCCGGCACGTCGCTTACCCCACCGGCCGTGCGACGCCGGAGGAATGGGCTTCCTTCGGGAAGAAGATGCTGGCGATTCTTGAGTCGCAGGGTACTCAACCGTCCGCGCCCCTGAGTGGGGTCGGTCGTGTGAGGTCGAGAGACACCGCTCGCAAGAGTGGTCGGCACGAGTCACGGGAGAGGTCCCGTTCGGACAAGGGGACTCGTTCTCGACGTACCCGTTCCAGGTCCCGGTCCTCGACGCGTTCGAGACCGTGTGCACCTGTGAGGTCTTCGAAGAAGACATCGACGTCTGAGGCGTCGAGGGCGTCGACAGGCTTTCTCGAGGCTCCGGCTCCGAGGAAGTCGTCGATGCCGTCGACGCTCAGGTCGTCGAGGGACACGCTCGGGGCTCCGGCCTCGAGGGCTGTGTCGACGCCGCCGATTCTGGAGGCGCTGCATCTGACGTCGACGCCGATTTCCTCGACGTCGACGCCGATCCTCTCGGCGCCAATGCCGGTTCTCTCGACGCTGGCACCGATTCGCTCGACGCCTTTCGTGTCGGAGGTACCCCGTGGCACGGGTGGATCCCCTAGGAAGGCTCTGGTTAAGAGCAAGCACTCTAGGGTGCCTTCTTTTCGCCACCTGGACTATATTTCAGAGGCGGATGAGGATTCTGATGGCCTGGTTCCTAGTCAGGTTCCAGATGAAATTGTCTCGGGCCGTAGTCAGTTTGACGAGTTGAGACAGTCACTGCATGATGCCAGTGGACTGGACACCTCTCCGGAGGTGGAGTTTTGCAGGCCTGAGCCTGGCTCTCATGCTGATTCCTCGTACCGACGCCTGATGGCTAGGGTTTCTGAGTACTTGGGATGGTCTGCTCCCCCAGGGGAGTTTGTGCAGGATGATCTGACGGACATCCTTGATGTTGGTCCCCCAACTGACCCGGTTCTGCCGTTCCATATGGCTTTACAGAGAAGGGTGGCGGCGGCTTGGACTGCTCCGGAGAGTGTCCCGGCGGTGGGCAGATCCTTGTCGCGAAAATACCGTCCAGCAAGTGGCGACCCCTGCTACTTGACCAGGCACCCCACTCCGGAGAGTTTGGTGGTTCAGGCGGCCACGGCCCCGGCGAAGCAGGCGTCGTACCCTACCATCCCTCCTGATAGGGATGACAAACGTTTTGATGGCTGGGCGAAGAAAGTGTTTTCTTCTGGTGGTATGGCGCTTCAGGCAGCCAACTCCATTTGTGCCTTGTCGCGTTTCACGCACACTCTGTGGAACTGTGTTGCGTTAGCGGCTGAACATATTCCCGAAGGGGACGAACGGGATGGTTTCCTTGCTATGGTCCAGGATGGTAAGGATGCCATGTGTGAGTCCGTTCAGTCGGGTTTGGACTTGGCTGAATGCGTCAGTAGGTCCATGGCGGCGAGCACCGTGATACGCAGGTTTGCGTGGTTGCGGAAGTCGGGGTTTGCTCCGGATGTGCAGTCCCGGCTCCTCAACATGCCCTTTGACGGTGAGCACCTTTTTGGCAGCAAGGCTGACGAGAGCCTTGAGAGGTTGCAGACCTCGAAAGCTGCAGCGAAGTCGTTGGGCGCTGCAGTTCGCCAACCTCCGCCTTTTCGTCCTAGGGGACAGCAGTGGAGGGGTGGTTCCTTTCGCTATTACTCGTCCTTCAGTAAAGCGAGAGGAGCTGGCAGTCAAAGAGGCCAACGCAGGGGTACCAGAGGTGGACGACAGGGTACCCGTGGTGCCAAGGCCGCTCGGGCTGTTGCCTCTTTGCCCTCAGGTAACGCCGCAGCCGCTCCCACTCAGTCATGAGGCCATGTCCCATGGTTCGCCGTTTGGGGGAAGGCTGGCACAGCATCTTGTAGAGTGGCAAGCCATTACTTCAGATGTGTGGGTTATGGAGATCATAACCCACGGCTACTGTCTTCCCTTTCGGCACAGGCCTCACGACAATCCACCGGGGAACCTCTCTTTGCGGTGTCCGGATCCGCTCCTTGCGCAGGAAATTCAAGCCCTGCTGGAGAAAGGCGCCATAGAACTGGTGCCTGTAGCGGAGAGGAACAAGGGATGGTATTCCCCTTATTTTTTGATTTCCAAGAAAGACGGGGGATTGAGACCCATCATGGACTTGCGCGGTTTGAACAAACTCCTCAGGAAGGACAAGTTCAAGATGGTTACTCTCTCTCAAGTCCTCCAGGCCCTTCAGCTTCAGGACTGGTTGGTGTCACTCGACCTCAAGGGTGCTTACTTCCATGTGCCGATCCATCCCAAGCACAAGAAGTACCTGAGGTTCGCGGTTGGCGACTCGCACTTTCAGTTTCGGGTCCTGCCGTTCGGATTGACCTCCGCCCCGAGGGTTTTCACCAAGCTCATGGTGGTGGTGGCAGCGCATCTCAGGCAAGGGGGGATTCACGTCTACCCCTACCTGGACGATTGGTTGATCAGGGGGAGCTCTCCCGAGCAAGTCCTGAATCATCTATCGGTCACCTGTCACTCCCTTCACAGGCTGGGCTTCTCCCTCAATTTAAAGAAGTCCCATTTGACGCCAACACAGCGGCTCCAGTACATCGGAGCAGTGCTCGACACTTCCCTGGGGCAGTGTTTTCCTCCCCAGGTGAGGGCTCTTCACATTCAGCAGATGGTGCACAAGTTTCAGCATGCCCAGATGCTCCCAGCGTTCGAGTTCTTGAGGTTGCTCGGCCTCATGGCATCCTGCATTCTTCTGGTGCCAGAGGCTCGCCTGCGGATGAGATCTTTGCAGTGGGCACTCAAGACGCAATGGTCGCAGTCCTCCGGCAGGATGTCGGACTCGATTCAGGTGCCGTCCTCGGTCACCCGGGACCTTCTGTGGTGGGCCGTCGATGGCAACTTGATGAAGGGGGCTCCATTTTGGCTTCCCTGGCCGGAGGTGACGATCGTGATGGATGCATCCCTCACGGGATGGGGAGCTCATGCCAACGGGCTGACAGTCAGCGGTCGTTGGTCTCCGTCGGAGTCCAGACTCCATATCAATCTGTTGGAGCTGAGGGCCGTCAGGCTAGCCCTGAAGGCTTTTCTGCCGACTGTGCAAGGGAAGAATGTCCTGATCCTGACGGACAACACAGTGGCCATGCACTACCTCAACAAAAAGGGGGGGGGGGGGGGCAGGGTCACTTCCTCTGTGCAGGGAGGCGATGGAGCTCGAGTTCTGGGCCATCCAGCAGGAAGTTTCGATCTCGGCAGTTCATCTGGCCGGAGCCGAAAACGTGACGGCGGACGCTCTGAGCAGGCAGAGCATGATCTCTCACGAGTGGGAGTTGGCTCAGGAGATTCTCCTGGAGATCTTCGCCCTTTGGGGGACCCCTCAAGTGGATCTCTTCGCCTCCAGTGTCAACCGGAAGTGCGAAAGGTTTTGCTCGCGGGAATTTCCTCCAAAAGGAGCTTTAGGAGACGCGTTCGTGGTGGAGTGGTCATTCCCGCTGCTGTACGCGTTTCCTCACAGTCCCCGTCATCCCGCAAGTGCTGCGGAGGTTACGGAAGTTCGGTTCCCGGATGATCCTCATTGCTCCGGCGTGGGCTCGGAGGACGTGGTACCTGGACCTTCTCGACTTGTCCATCTGCCCTCCACGTCGTCTTCCCTACCGAGACGATCTGCTCTCACGGGAGGGGGGTCAGGTTCTCCATCCAGAGGTCAGATCCCTCAACCTTCACGCTTGGCTTCTGAGAGGTTGAGGTATAAGGATTGGGACCTCCCTGAAGACGTGATGGAGGTGTTGCTTTCGGCCCGAAGGCCAGCAACTAAGTCTCTGTACCGTTGCCGTTGGCCTAAGTTCTGCGACTGGTGCAGAGTTCAGAATGTGGATCCTTTTGCATGTGACATCCCCATGGTTCTGTCCTTTTTTACTTTCTTTGGCCCACAGGGGTTTGCAAGTGGGTACCATTAAGGGTTACCTGGCGGCGCTGTCCATCTTTAAGCGCTCGTCTGAAGAGTGTTCTTACTTTAAAATCCCTTTAATTTCACAGTTTCTGAAAGGGCTCACTAATGTGTTCCCTCCGTCGCCTTTCCTGGTGCCCGGTTGGGATTTAAACCTTGTTCTTAGGTTTCTTATGGGTGCTCCGTTTGAGCCTTTACATTCTTGCCCTTTGAGGCTGTTAACTCTGAAAACTGTGTTTTTAGTTGCGGTTACTTCCGCTCGCAGAGTGAGTGAGTTACAGGCACTTTCAGTTAAGCCACCCTTCACTGTGTTTCATAAGGACAGGGTTGTCCTTAGTGTTCGTCCTTCTTTTCTTCCGAAGGTTGTGACGGAGTTTCATTTGGCCCAGAAGGTTGTTCTTCCGGCATTCTATCCTCCTCCGCATCCTGGTAAGGAAGAGGAGAGGCTCCATAGGCTTGATCCTAGGAGAGCTTTAAGCTTTTATGTTTCACGCATGTCCCGGGTCAGAGTGGACGATCAACTCTTTATTGGTTACGCTGGGAAGCGTTTGGGGCAAGCTGTGACGAAACAGACTTTGTCTCGCTGGATTATTTTAGCCATCTCGGAGTGTTACCATTTGGCGGGTAAGGACCCACCGGCTGGCTTGCGGGCCCATTCTACCAGGGGTGTGGCTGCATCTACTGCCCTGCAGAGGGGTGTTCCTATTCGCAACATCTGTGATGCAGCCACCTGGGCTTCAGTACATACATTTGTACGTCACTATTCCCTCGATTCCATCCGAGGGCAGGATCTGGCCTTTGGCAAGGCGGTCCTTTGCTCTGCTATTTGATTGGCTATTCTAAATTTTGATTCTAAATTCTTTCCCTCCTCCTTGCTCTGGTACTGCTTTGGGAGTCTGTCATAGATATGGAATACGTCGGAGGACCCAATCCCCTCGAAGAACAAGTTACTTTCTTACCTGGTAACGTTATTTCGATGGGATGGTCCGACGACGTATTCCATATCGCTCCCGCCCTGCCTTCCCCGCTGCAGAATTTCTTTTGCGATTGCAGCTTACGTTCCGCAAGGCTTTGTGTCTGACTGGCAGTTGACTTAGGTCAGACGTTCTGGGGGAAAAAACTACAACTGAGGCTACGGGCGTCGTGCGTCCTACTTATCACATCGGATGACGTCGGACGTCGGAGGAGGTCCTCGACGACGGCGCATCGACGTCATCGACGCAGACGCCGAAAAAGTTTCCGAAGCAGCACAGCTGTGGTGATTACATGTCATAGATATGGAATACGTCGTCGGACCATCCCATCGAAAGAACGTTACCAGGTAAGAAAGTAACTTGTTCTTTTGACCTATTCCTAAGAATATTCTAAATGCAACAGTGATATATTAATGTCCCCAGCACCCTAACTATTGAAGTCACCTGAGGGTGTATCTTGTGTCTGTGGGCCATCCCAAAAGGATACTTACTAATTTAGAAACTTAAGAATGTGTGTTTTGAAAAATATTTGTGTTACATTGCTCCCTTCTGAAGAAGGCTTATTCTAACCGATAAATTAATAATTGTTTATTCAAGAAACCTTGTGTGTTTTAACTTGAATAATTGTCACTGTGAATATCTGTAACTCCCCTACAGCTCACATTGACCTCTTGAGATAAGCCTGGCAGCTCAACACGCTGCCAACCTTTGTAGTACATACTTATACCAAAGGTTGGGTTCCTATTGCCAAGAGGTCAGGGTTGTTGTAGTGCACCCGAAGGGTACTGCATGTAATCTTGCCTAACGGTTGCCCTGTACCACACTTATCAAGGATTTCCAACAGAAAGTGGCAATTTGTGTTTGGTCAAAGGTTACTTTGATCTTTTGGGTCAAACACAGGTTTTTTTTTTTTGCAATGGGGTGACGTCACGATTCTAAAAGATTCGGGTATGTAGCTGTCTCTGAAAGCGGTGTTGACCATGCGGGTAAAGAATGGAACAAACAGTTCATGGTGAGTTGGCAACTGGAGTAAATGCAATCTCTCATGGTAGCTCAATATGGTTTGTTTGGAGCCCCGCTGTTGAGTCCGAATGGGACAAAGCCTGACTAATTTTTCTCTGGCTTTGAGCATTTTAGCTTCAAACACATTTTGCACTTGCCGAGGGCTGTACTGTGATGACCAAAGCCTTTGAAATTCTTAGATCCTCCGAAAATCCAAAGAGTTTCCCTGTGTAATTTTGTGCACTATGCATTAGTTATAAAAGTATTTCTTGGTGTTTAAGATGTTTATCTTGTAAATTCTTTCTGCTGCCTTGCAGTTATTTTCTACTGCAGCAGATTTTAGCAAGATGTCCTCCAGCCTCCCTTTGTCCCTCTTAGGTATTTTAAGGAATGGTGTGAACCATTTGTAGTGGCCTGAGTTCTTTCTAACGAATTTGGAATGAATGGGAGCCATTCTATCCTCCAACTCCTGGAATGTGGATGAAAAAGCGGTATCTGGTAATATCCCTACATATATGGTTGCTGTATGTAATATTGCTGGAAAAAAAGGTAGTGGTAACATTATATAGGTGACCATATATATATATATCTCTGAGGCTTGTGGAATCTGCTTGGATCACATGCTGTACATAGGCCGACATCGAGTGGAAGCTGCGGAGTATTAGTTTGTTTTTCAAAACTCGAAAATGGGCGTCGACACAGGGCGTGCCAGTAATACTATCCCTAGTGTGACGTCCACTGTTCCCATGATCCCTCACGCGTGTAGGACCCTCAGATTGTTTTTTTCGGCCATACTTGTCGGAAGCATTTCGTGGAGTTCCCTGGCTTTCAGCCATATTTTGCTAAATATCATAGTATTTCCCCGTTTCTTCCACTCCCATGTCGAGACATTGAAGTTCGAAGATAGACGCTGGCCCGGAGAAGAAACAACCGTCGAGAGCTGCACAACAGACTTTGGGCCTGGGAAGGCCTCCGGCCTCGGCTCGGGCCTTGGAAGGCCTCTGGCCTCGGCCCGGCAAGTAGGTAGAGTGGGGGGTGGAAACATATACTCTACACTCTTATTTTTCCTACACACACTAGCCCGCTGCCACAGGGTGCGTATGGAGGGTACCCCTTTCAAATTTTGCCCCAAGTGCAACTGCAAGTATCCTTGGGTTGACAAACACGCCACCTGTAGCCTCTGCTTGCTGAGGGACCACCCAGAGGCGAACTGTAGAGCGTGTAGCCGGTTCAAGGCTAAGACACTAAAGGACCGCTCGACCAAACGTTGGGCCCACCACGCCAGGCAACTCGAGGCCATGGAAGTGGAGGGCACCTTCAGTGATGGCAGCGACGCCGTACTTTCGGACGTGAGAACAAGGAGGCGTCCAAAGATGCCCAAGCGCAAGTCCCCGACCTTGGAAGACTGTCCAGCAGTGCAGTTATGGCACACGCGGCGACACGAGCTCTACCCACACCACTTCCATACCTAAACACTCGAAGTCCAACCGAGACTCGACGCGCGTGTCGAGTTCTCGGAAAGAGGCACACAGCGAGCGGTCCACCGTATCGGTGTCCTCTGGGCGTTCTCGGTCAAGATCGCCACACGACACCAGGCAACCGTCCAGTTGCCAAAGGTGCCTCACTCACCAAAGTCATGGAGATCCGCTCGTCAGACGAAACTGACCGCCAGCCCCAGGCTGCACACCAGGAGTCGGCTCTGGCAGACCGTTCGGCGGCTGCTTCCGAATCCCGACGTCCTCACCCAAAGGAAAGGGACACTAACCCTGAATCTCGACACCAGGCGTCGAAAAGCACTGAGAAGGTGAAAACACCAGGGAAACACTCTTGTACTCACGGGGAAGGGGGTAAACAGCAGAAGAAACCATCTCGCCCTTCTTCTGCACCACAGTTACATAAAAACAGTTCTAAGTCTTCAGATAAGCATCTAGCCAAGACCCCTCTACAGGCCTATAGGTCCAGTCAAGTTGTAGAAGGCGAACCCTCTCAAGAAAGGGTCATTCCCAGCTCCAAGAAATGGACCAGTGAGGATATAGACAGGGTTATGACTAGAATGTCCTCCCTAGCAGACTTCTACTCCAAGAACCCAGAACACTTCCTCACCTATACCCCTGACGGTGCTACTCCCTCAGGATCTAGGGACCCGCAGCCCCCTGGTAAGAAACCTTGGTTTGAGACTCCAACGCGAGGTCTGTCTTCAGACCCTTTTAACATCCAGCCTTTTTGCACAGTATAGTGAGGATCCACTACAGGATGAGGAACCAGACTTGGTAACGTTGGATGACCAAACTGGGGGGGGGGGGGGAGAGACTATTATGAGGACGACTAGGACCAAGATGAGGAGGAATTATGACCCAGAAGTCTACAGAATAGACTCCCCTATAAGCAAAGAACCTCAAGTTACCGACTCTCTCCAGTCGACAACCAGCCCCTCCTAGATGAGGTCTTGACTAGAGCGGCAGAGCACTTCCGCATACACACTCAGGGAGCACAGGAGGAGAGGGACGTTGCTGAGGAACTAGTGGGAGAAAAGAAACCCATTGCCCAAGCCATTCCAATTCTCAAGTCCATCCAACGGAGAATTGACCCTTCCCTTCTCACTCCTAACCTCACCCCCCCACCCCCCGACAAGGAGAGCAAGAAAATGTACAGGTTGGGAAGGAAGGTAGCCTCCACTTCCGCTTACCAGGCAAGGATTGCCAACTCCACCACTCTGCTGGCTAGTTACAACTGCCACCAGTGGGAGCAGGTAGCTGCCCTCATTGACTCCGCACCAGAACCATTAAAGGCCCAGTTGGCCCAGGTCGTGTCTAAGGGGAGAGCCGTGTCCGGTTGCATCCTTAAGGCAACCTTTGATGCCGCAGATAACGCGGGCAGGCTAATAGCAGAGCGCATTGTCATTAAGAGGGATGCTTGGTTAAGACAGTCCGGGTTTAAACCCGAGACACAAGCATCCTTAATCGACATGCCGGTGGAACCTAATCTGTTTGGCAAAATGGGAGAGGACGCATTAAAGACTGCCAAAGATAAGTATGATAGTCTGAAATCCCTGGGACAATTGACCAACAAGCCCCCTAATCAAAGAGGCAATGGTAATTTTCGTCGCCCACGCGGCTAAAATTCACAAAGGGGCTCCAATTATACACAGGGGCAGGGTACATCATGGGGTAACAACCTACATCATGGGGTAACAACCAGCAGACTACCCAAAGTTACGGCAAAGGAAACAAGAGGGGCCATGGTAAGGGTGGAGGCAACCCTAGCAAAGGCGACACGCCTCCCGCAAAACAGTGACGCTGCGCTCAGGGTCCCTTCTCACGCATCCCCCAGTAGGGGGACGCATTTCCAACTTCACCCAAGCTTGGGAAGGGATAACATCAGACAGATGGGTGCTGTCCGCTGGATACTGTATAGAACTGCTCGAGCGTACCAGAAACCACCCTCCACGTCAAAAGTTGCATTCCTTGGACCACCAAAAGATCCTCCTCGAGGAGATCGTCCATCTTCTAGCAAAGGACGCGATAGAAATCATCCCGGGCAACTAGGTAAACAAGGGTATTTATTCAACTTACTTCCTTGTGCCAAAAAAAGATTTGACAATGCGCCCAGTATTAGACTTACACCCTGCAAACAAGTATGTCAAGCCCCAAAAGTTTCGCATGACTACTCTCTAAGAGGTAATCCCCCTCCTAAAAAAGGGGATTACATGGCAACATTGGATATGAAAGATGTCTATTTTCATATTTCCATGTTCCTAGCGCACAGAAGATTCTTGCGTTTCAAGGTGGACAGTCAGCACTACCAGTTCAAGGTACTGCCCTTCGGCATAGCCTCGGCTCCAAGGGTATTCACCAAGGTACTGGCGGTGGCGGCGGCACACCTGCGCAGGGAGGCAATCCCGGTTTTCCCCACTTACCTGGACGACTGGCTCATCACGGGGGAGACCCCAGTAATTTGCAGGTCAAACATTCAAAGAACGATCGACCTCTTCGAATTGGGTTTCTCCATAAACGAGAAAAAATAGTCTGGTGCCAAGCACCTCCAAACAGTTCTTAGGAGCTGTGTTAGACACTCAAGAGGGTTAGCCTTTCCATCGGAGGAAAGAATTTGGAATCTACTACTGCAAATTCATTTTTACCAGCCCGGTCGCCAGATAAGGGTGTGCAAAGCGATGCGTTTGCTAGGCATGATGGCGTCATGTATTTACCTGATCCCCCACGCGTGCCTGTGACCCATGCAAGAATGGTTGGTGTAACGGTGGTCTCAGGCAAGTGGTCAGTGGGACGATCTAGTGGTCGTTTCGCCAACACTTGTACAAAGCCTTCACTGGTGTGGACAAGAGAGAACCTGTCAAAGGGGAAACCCTTTTACGATCCAGAAGTACAGGCTGTAGTCACTACAGACGCATCCCTGTCAGGGTGGGGAGCACACCTCCTCCACCACAGAGCTCAGGGTCTCTGGTCTCACACAGTAGCCAAGAATCCTATCAATCTGCTAGAGCTTCTGGCAGTATTCAGAGCGCTTCAGGCATTCGAGCCCCACCTGTTGAGCCTGTCAGTGCAGATCCTGACGGACAGCACGACGGCGATGTTTACCTAAACAAACAGGGAGGGACTCGTTCGCCAAATCTGCCCAAGCTTGCCCAGAAAATTTGGAAATGGGCACTCAGACGGAACATTTACCTGTCATCTCAACATGTTCCAGGGGATCTCAATTCGCTAGCGGATGCTTTGAGCAGAGATCCCCTCCTAAGAGAACACGAATGGTGTCTACTCAGAGGTCGTAGAAGACCTCTTCTCACAGTGGGGTTTTCCCACTACAGACCTATTCGCCACAAGCGAAAACAACAATGCCCAGGATTTGCATCCAGGTTCCCCCAGCCAGACTCCAAGGGGAACGCCCTGTGGATGAACTGGTCAGGGATGTTTGCCTACGCTTTTCCACCAACCCCTCTCATGAGGAAGGTGGTGAACGAGATGAACAGGGAATCGATGACGCTCATCCTAGTTGCTCCCATGTGGGCATGGCAACCGTGGTTCCCACACCTACACAGACTAGCGGTGTGCGAACCCATCAGACTCCCGTGCTGGTACAACCTACTGTCCCAGCACCAAGGTCAAACAGTGCATCCTCAACCCAGCTCGATGAACCTGGCAGCATGGCTCCGGAAGTCATAGAGTTTGGACATCTCAACTTACCACAGAGATGTATGGACATCCTAAAGGAATCTAGGAAACCTAACACGAGGCACTGTTACTTTGATAAATGGAAAATATTTGTTATCTGGTGCCAGAATAAGCAAATCAACCCGGTTGATTGCACTCCTTCCAATATTGTCACATACATGCTCCAGCTGCTGGATGCAGGGCTGGTATTTAACTCACTCAAGGTACACCTGGCTGCGCTGTCAACATACACCACTTCCCACAACAAGGTTTCGTGGTAGAAGGTACCAGTGGTTAAAGCCTCATGGAAGGGGTAAAGAGACTCCACCCTCCAATTTCAAACCCACCACCTGGTTGGGAACTTGATGTGGTGCTTGCTAAGCTCATGGGCCCACCCTTTGAACCCATGCATAAAGCAAGTCTCAAAAGCCTCACCTATAAAACTGCCCTCTTAGTAGCCATTACATCCATAAGAAGGGTCAGTGAAATTCAGGCTCCGTCAGTGCAAGATCCTTTCTTTACTGTTCATAAGGATAAACTGGTTCTACGAACACACCCTAGGTTCTCACCGAAGTTCATTTCTAAATTCCACATTAACCAGTCCGTCAAGCTTCCGCCCGCCTTCCAAGAACCCTAAAGCTCTGCTGAGGTGAAACTACACACTCTAGATGTGCGAAGAGCGGTCCTCTACTATGTAGACTAGACCAGACCGCTAAGGAAAACAGACCAACTGTTTGTCCGTAGCTACAGACAGAGAAGGAGATCGTGTCTCTAAAGGTGCCATCTCCAAATGGATAGTCAATTCTATCCAATTATGTTACTCCCTTTCTGAAAACTCTGCCTTTTTCGCCAACAGCCCACTCTACAAGAGGCATTGGGGCCTCTCTGGCTTTCATTGCAAATGTACCCCTTGACACCGTTTGCAAAGCAGCTACATGGAGCTCTGTTCACACTTTTACTCAGCACTACTGCATTGACACTCATTCCAAGACAGATACTCGAGTGGGACAAGCGGTTCTAAGACATCTATTTGCTCATGACCCTTCTCACATCCCACCTCCTTCTTCTAACACTGCTCGCGAATCTATGCACAGCATGTGATCTAAGCAGATTCCTTAAGCCTCAGAAGGGATACATTACTCACCGTAATCGTATTTCTGATGCTTGTATCTGCTTAGATTCACATGCGACCCGCCCTTCCTCCCCTCTGAGAGAAGGCGCATGGATGCTTGTAGTTTTATCTTTCTATCTGCTTGGATAATCTGTACTCGCGCTACTCCTCATGCTACCTCATGTCACAAAAAATACAATCTGAGGGTCCTACATGCGTGAGGGATCATGGGTACAGTGGACGTCACACTACGGATAGTATTCCTGACACGCCCTGTGTCGAC
The DNA here is from genome assembly GCF_040938575.1 of Ambystoma mexicanum. Taxonomy (NCBI): domain Eukaryota; kingdom Metazoa; phylum Chordata; class Amphibia; order Caudata; family Ambystomatidae; genus Ambystoma; species Ambystoma mexicanum. The sequence continues at coordinate 230,004,801 of NC_090936.1, forward strand.
ACCCATTTTCGAGTTTCGAAAAAAACAAACTGTAATACTCCGCAGCTTCCACTAGATGTCGGCCTATGCACAACATGTGAATCTAAGCAGATACAAGCATCAGAAATAAGATTACAGTGAGTAATGTGTCATATATATCTATCCATCCACACTCGTCTGCACCGACTTCACGGTGCAGTCCTGAGCCGCACTCCCGGAGTGAAATGCCACTTTTAAGTTGCACACAATCATATTCCACAAATCTTGCCACAGCCCAAGTGGATTTTAAAAGTTTTATCCTTTATTTTAACAAAATGTTTAAAAGTTCGTATGGACACTTCCAACCCTCGCCCAGCCAAACGGAAGTCCACCGACGATGGCGTGTTTCGCTACTACTCATAGCTTGGTCACATGATTTTGCCTTCCAAATAGACACACCTTTTATCCCTTTCCCGCTGTCATTTTTTCTCAAGATGGAAATGGAAATAAAAATGGGACTGGGACCGCTTTAGCAGCACTCCTGCTTGCCATCGTAATGCCGCCCGCCATGATGAAATTGATTCTTAGTGGGACCCAATCCTCCCTCTGAGTAATCCAATTGCCTCTACACATATCCAGTTTAAATAAATGTGTGAGCCCTGTACTTGCACTCAAAATTTACAGGTACATACATAGGGGGGGGACGTGCCTCAATGACATTGCAGCATTAGTTGGTATGTATGGAGATCGCAACAACTGCCTAACTGTATATTCCGTCTATTCCCTATGTCAGAATACCTTTAAAGTGCATAGTGCAAACTTTCGTAGTACCAGCAACGATCCTTGTTCCTAATCCTCGCCTCATAGTGCATAATGCAAATCCATACTAAGAGAATGGTGGGCAGTAATATGATCTATTGTCATGACACACGCTCAATGTGATCTGTCTCTCTCTGTCTCTGTCTCTGCACAAATGGCAAACTCCAGATTCACAGACAAAAGCTCAAACACTTTTGTAAATACGGATGTTTTTAATGTTTAAAAAAAAGTGGTACAAAATATTAAGCACAACAAGCAGCAGCAACACAAAGACAAACTGAGGAGGGATGCCATGGTGCACGACCTGCAAAACAACACGTTTCGCGCTACAGTGAGCACTTGATATATAGACGGGGAGAGCGGGTGGGCGGGGGGGGGGGTTCCTCCGCATTTTCCATCACATTTATTTATTTATTTTTGCATGGTGTTATTTTTGAGGGGACATTATTACATGGAACTGAAAAAGCAGACACTTATGAGTCACACAAGTCATTGTCCGAAGTTTGGGCAGAAGACTGTGTACTAGTGCTGATATCAGCAGGAAGGATCTTATGACTTTTTGGGGGTTATTGGGAGCCCGTGGTAATGGGTCCTGTAGAAAGGTATGTAAGTGTATGCAGTAATGATTGGACCAGGTACAGGGCACTGTTATCGATGAGTGTCCACGTTTTGGGACACCACCCAGTCAAGTGTTTTTGTCAGTTAGGTTCGTTGTACAGCGCAGTACAGGTTTAGGTCTAAAGCTTCCTTGTCCGTGGGGTCCCCCTCCATCGTTTCAGGTCCCCCTCCATCGTTCCAGGTCCCCCAGGAAAAGAATGGGTCGATTGGGTGTGCTAAGACCACTCAGTAGGCTAACTGTTTCTTTGTTGAATCCTGCATTGATGACTGTGGGCGGTATATCAGGATAAAGTCGACACACTTCTGATTGGATGGTGTTATTTTAGTTTGCAAGATTTCGCATAACTGGCAAGAGCATGGGGACTGGAAGAAGTTGTACTTGGTCTTAAAGATGCCTCCCCCTGCCCCACACCATGTCTGTGTTCCCTTTTGCCACAGAAGATGGAGAAGTCCTCTCAATCACGGGAGCACTGGAATCTAAGATCCAAGTTTCCGTGAGACACATGTCGTCGATATCTCTGTCCAGAATAAGGTTGTGGATGTCATGTGCATGTTTATTTAGTGACTGTGTTTAGGAGACTCTTGATTTCTTCCGAACCTCTGGGTGAGTGGTTTTATTCTCTGTACCCGTTTGGGTTGTGCTAGGGGAGTGTGTGAGAACTGTGCTGGGGTTGCATTGAACCAACTGCACAGGTTTAGGTCCAGGGGAGGCAGGTATGAGCAAGGGGACATGCTGGCCCACGCTTTGATCAGCCTTAGCCAACCCCGCCTGTACATAATTCACAATGCTCGCCTCCCTGCAGGTGTGTTGGAGCTCCAGCCATGGATTGAGTGGCTCCCGATAACACATCCAACCAGTAAGTCCCATGCTATGAGTGAGACTGAGTATTGCATAATGCTGAAAGTAGATTGATATAGGAAGGGGGCAGTGGTAGAGTTTCTGTGGAAATGGGCAACTGCAGACCTTACCGACTCTGGTGCGCCAGTGCTGGTGCATCTGGTCACCCAATTTGTCAAGCGCTAGGGCTGCTGGGAGATGTAGTTCCCAGACCAGCACGAAAAGAATAAGGCTGGAAAAGTAAACCTAAAGACTACTTTTAAAGTGAGCATCCAGCCACTCGCATGCAGCAAGGCGCAGGGTTCAGCACAAGAATGGTATTTCAAAAAATAAGAATGTTATTTTAAATTTACTTTGCAATGGCGCATGCGCACAGTGTGAGTAATCGAGCAATCAAGCACGGTTACAAACACACTTCTTTTCTCAAACTAAATTCTAAATATAGTGCAGACAGTCTATCGTTTTGGAGTACAGTTGTTTTCTGTTTGGGTGTTCACCAAAATCCAGTAGCCCAGGCCTAACGGCTTGTGCTCCTGCAGGAGGGCTTCTCCAAAGGCTTTACCCTTGCAAAGAACTAGCTACATACCTGTACTAAGATTTTCATCTGAACTGTTGCATTCCCCTTGACTTTGACATTGCTCGATCCCTTAAAGTCAATCTTCTATTCCTACTGACTTTGGCACTGCTTGTTTCCCTCCAAAACCTGAACTGAAGAACTTTTTCTAGTTAGGGAAAGATTGCCTTATCCTTGCAAACAATTGCTAGAGTGGTGCTTACCTGGTAATGTTGCTGCTTTACATTCTATAACACAGTAATGCTGAGTTAATTTAGTGCTTTTACTTACTTGACTGAAGTCACTCCATGTGTGGTAAGAAAAGTGCATTGTAAATTACTCGTCTGCTTTATCTCTTCTTATCCTGATGTGCATTTAATGTTATTAGTTTATACGGTATTTATTTAGTTAATTATTGCCTTGTGTGTGTATTAAATAACTAGTTTTGGTATAACCAAAAGTGTTTCTTTGGATCTATGTATATTCTTATTTCTTTGTACTGATTTACAGCTCACGTTCCTCTTAAGATGAGCCTGGCTGTTCTGCCATTTTACCAACCTTGGGTAGTACAGGCCTATATTAAAAGTTGGGCCCTGTGAAATCCACAATTGGACTTTAGAAAAACATACCGAACAGTGGGAACAACCAGTCACCGGTCTTTCTTCGAGGTACACGCCATACATCGCTCAGTGGTTGGAAACCAACAATACCGTGACGAGGAGGAAGGAGCGAGTAATGAAGAGTGCTCAACTTGAAACAAATCTGGTCTATATAGTTCTCCACTGATATGGCGTTTGTAATGTGCCTACGCAAGTGTTTCAAGGCGCAACGAGGTAAGGAAGGGAGAACAGAGGGAAGACGGACAATGATCTTACTAGGACAAGTGACCTTGAGATCGCTCAAGTGCAGGGGAGGGAGCAGGGGTGAGGGGAAAAGTGCCAGGGTAGAGGGGGGGCAGTGTTTTACATGGGATCAAAACAATAACAAGAAGTGTGGCCCGCAGGGGGCAGGTGCAAGGGTAAATGCAGACAGTAGGTGTCCAAAGTACAGTTGGGGGGGGACTGTAGGGGTACAGAGACAGACCCATGTGAAAGGGTTGCCGGGAGGCAGTGCGGGCGTGCAATTGGGTGGGCAGGGATGTGGGCCCGAAATCAGAGGGTAGCCAGGTGACCAGTGTAGTGTCAGACATGAAATCGGCAGGGGAGAGGAAGAGAGGAGGCAGAAGCAAAGAGGAAAGTCTTGAGGTGCTACCGGAACCAGAGATGATCAAGTTTGAGAGGCAGGGAGGCTGTTACAGAGGGAGGCCCCAGCTGAAGAAAGAGATCTACCACCAACTCGTTGCTTGGAGAAGTGACTGACCCTGAGGGAGTTGGAGGTGGAGTAGTGAAGAGCTTGAGTAGGAAGTTATTTTACGAAGATTGAAGGAGGTATTGAGGAACCAGACACCAGAAGGCCTTGTGGACAATGCAGAGGGTCTTGAACTTAACCACTGGGAGCCAATGCAGAGATTTCAATGCTAGAGAGATACTATCCCGGGGCTTGAAGCCAAGGACAAGTGTTGCAGTCCTGTTCTAGATGAGTTGCACAGGGTTGAGAGTAGACGCAGACAGAATTAGAAAGGGGCTGTTGCAGTAGTCCACCCTAGTGAGAACTAGAGCTCTAGAGATAGTGAGCGTATGAGGAAAGGAAGAATACCTCTGAGGTGGTACAGTTGGAAGTTTGACTTCTTGGAGACGTCCGAGATGTGAGTGGAAAAGGAGTGATGACCCTGAGGTTCTTAGCCTCACAGGTGGGAGCAGGAAGAGGGCCAAGAGAGGCCGCCCAGTGAGTGACAGGAAAGGAGGGTGCAGGTGTGCCGATGAGAATCTGTTTTACTGGCATTAAGGCAGAGATCGTTGGCGGCACACCACTCCTGGATAGCAGACAGAGATGAGAGAAGAGGAGGTGGCAGAGGGGAGCCTGAAAACAAGCTGATTATGTGCATAGCACTGAAAGTTGGAACATAGAGCAGCAATGCGGTGGGCGAGAGATGCCAGGTATTGGTTGAACAGCCAGGGAGAGTGGTTAGACCCCTGGGGAACACCACAAGTAGAGAGTGAGATAGAAGAAAGGAAGGACCCAAGTTGGTCCTGGGAGGGTCGATCAGAAAGGAACGAGGTCAGCCAGGCCAGGGCCTGATCAGTGATACCCAGGTTATCATCAAGCCGATTGAGCAGAATGGCATGGTTGACCATGTCAAAGGCAGAAGAGAGCTCGAGTAAGATGAGAACAGAGGGGAGATTAGAATCAAGGTTAGAGAGCAGGTATTCATGGATATTCAGAAGAGCAGTTTCCGTGCTTCTGGCTGCTCTGAAGCCAGACTAATGGTCTTGGACACAACCAACCGATTCAGTGTGAACATTAAGCTGGGAGATGGCCAGCCTTTCCAAGAGTTTGCCCAGGAAAGCAGGGAAAAATAATTTTAAAAAAAGTCTTCCAAAAGCACATGAGTAATCTGTTGCAGGGAGGACCCAGCAATGTAACATACAAATGAAAAAAGGTCTGTCAGGGAAAAGTGAAACCCAGGATTTTCGAATCGGCAGCATAGTGAAAGCTGAGCGAGAACAGGAGATCCTCCACGGGCAGTAAGTAACCGGCTGGCGTGTGCCAGAGGTTCCACAGGAGCTGAAGGAAGAAGAAAGCAGGCCTAGAGAACCACAAGAGAGAACCAGTTTTGATGTGTGCAGTGACCCAGGGGAGGTGGACTGTTCAGTCCAGCAACAACTCATAGACCGCTATAATGCTAGTCCCGCAGAGTAGAAGCAGGGAGATGGCGTGCAAGCAGAAGCAGTCCTGAACAACCAAAGCGAGATCCTGATGGTAAGCCTGGTGATGCTGACTATTAGAAGCAAGGTAACTGGGAAGGCGGGAGTCCTGGGAGGGAACATGGGGAATAACGTCCTAGTAAAGACAGCAAAATATATCACGGGACTCATTCCATCCATCCTAGTGAGACATTTCACAGGACCTATACTCGTCCCAGTGATATAAGAAAGAACCAAGAGAGTGAAATACATCACAGGACTCATCCTACTCATCCCAGAATTACGAGCCAGGCCCAAAAAAGTGACATATATCACAGGCTTAGCCTACCCGTTCTAGTGATGTGAGAAAGAGCAAAGCGGGTGAAATAAGTTGCGTGACTCATCCTACTAGTCCTGGTGATGGAGAAAATAAAGCAAGAGACTGAAACTCATCTAAGGACTCATCCAACTAGTCCGAGTATAACAAGAAAAGGTGAAGAGTGAGACTTAGAACACCTATCCTACTCGTCTCAGTGGTACGAGACAGGATCAATACAGTGAGAAAGCAAATCATAGGATTATGGGAAACGGGGACCCCATAAAGCGGAACTCTATTGTCCCAGAGATATCGATGGTTAAAATATTCTCTCCACTCCCAGGTGTAACTGGCATGGAGGCAGAGGGGTCTTGATCTTCCCGAGTGTATCCCTGCCACTATCATGCCCACTCTTTCCTATTCCTCCTTTAAATGCCTCGCCTGCAGGCTTGGAGTCACCCCTACCCTCTTTGACTATCGCCCGTATCTATAGACCCCCTGGTCCTGCCGTCCTCTTCCTCTCTTCTGCCTTTCTTGCCTCTACCTCTTAATGTCTCCTCATGGGTGATTTCAATATCCACCTTGATGCTCCCACAGTGGCCTCTGGGCTCTTCTGCTACCTTTGAGAAACTCTCTCCCTCACCATTCATCATTCGGACCCAACAAACTGCCTGACATACCCTGGATGCTCTCATCGCCTCGGACATTCATATCTCCAACCTTCTCACTACTCCCCTTTCCTGGTCAGATCATTCCCTTCTGTCTTCCTATTGGCACCTCTTTTGGTCACCCTACTAAGCCTCTGCCTTCACTGCTGGTCTCCTTTTCTGTCATTCGACTAATGAAGCGAGTGACAGTTGATGCCTTTCCTCCATTTACATTCCCACTGAAAAAGCACTCTGCTGATCCCGCCTGCCCTGCTAACTATCTCCCCATCTCTATTACTCCCTTCCTGTGCAAACTCTTGGAGAAGCTGGACATCTCCCAACTGACTCAACACACAGAATCGGTTGGCTGTCTCCACAATCACCAGTCTGGCTTCAGGGCAGCTAGAGGCATGGAAACTGCTCTCCTTCAACACCCGTGATGACCTACTTTCTAATCTAGACTCTAACTGTCCTTCTATTCTTATCCTCTTAGATCTTCTGCCATTGACACGGTCATTCATGACATCCTGATAAATGGGCTCATTGACACGGCCTGGTACTGGATTGGCTGACTGTTTCTCTCCAACAGACCTTCCCAGGTTCAACTTGGCCCTTTTCTCTGCCTTATTTCACTCTCCACCTGCAGTGTCCCTCCTGGCTCTTTCCTCTCGCTGTGGCTTTTGAAACATCTGCCTTGCCCCTTTGGCCCACTTGATCTCCCTTCTCTTCTCACTTCCAATGCTATGCAGACAATCCTCTACTTTCCTTCAATCTTCCATCCTCTTCCTCCTCGATCATCCCTAACTGTCTGCTATTCAGTCATGGTGTGCTGCCAACAATCTCTGCCTTAATGCAAGTAAGACTGATATCCTTCATTGCAACCCCTGCTCCCACCTTTTCTCCTTCCCATTGGCCCCCACTATGGGCCCTGCACCTCACCCTCTCGAGGATAAAAGCCTCAGTGTCATCTTTGACTCCTCCCTATCCTTCTCTCCTCACATTTCGGACCTTGCCAAGAAGGCCCATTATCAACTGCACCTCCTCAGAGCCCTTCTCCCTTTCCTCACCTTCCCCCAGAAACTCAATGTCTCTAGAGCTCTAGTTCTCTCTAAGCGTGACTACTGCAACAGCCTCTTCATTAATCTTCCTGCATCTTCCCTTCGCCCTCTTCAACTACTCCAGGATAGGACTGCAAGGCTTATCTCGGGAGGATAGCCCAGCAGCAACATGCTCGCCTTGGAAGCAAGAAGACCAGGAGCAACACAGGTTTGATCCCCGGGTCCGCGCTTAGAAATCTCTGGGTATTAAGCGTGTTATAAATAACCTATCATATATCATATCATGCTTGGCATCAAGCACAGGCACCACATCTCTCCAGCCCTTATTTCTCTTCACTGGTCCCGAGTGGCTGCTGCTAGGATCAAATTCAAGACCCTCAGCATCATCCATAAGACTTTCTTGGGCCTGGGATCTCGTACATCCAACTCTTTCTCTCTCCCCCTAAATATCTCCCTTCTAGAGTCCTTCGCTCTGCTACATCCAACTCTCTGCATGCCAGATGCTTTTCGAAGCAAAGAGTAGGGGGAAGAACGGGTTGATCTCTCTCCTCTGCAGGTGCCTCCCCCTGGAATGCTCTCCTGTCCCCTCTCAGGCTTGAGCCGGATCACCTTAAGTTCCGGAAGCTCCTCAAGACCTTCCTTTTTTTTCCCCCCCTCTCCTTCACTCTCCCCCTCCCCTGCTAACTCTGCATTCTTCATCTGCGACTGGCTGCCTGGCTCCTTCTGAATGTTAGTGCTCCAGCCCTCCCCCCTCCCCACACTTATCTGCATCCCACTGCACATGCCCTTTGGCCTCTCCTGTTGCACTTTCCCACTTCTCCCCCTTTCCCACCCACCTAAGCACTTCTTTGCAGACGGGTACTTCTCCCCCTCCCACTCCTTTTCCCTAGCACTTCTTTTTTCAGCACTTGCACATTCCGAATGTCACAAGGCCTAGTAGCACCGTTATTTCTCCCTTGTTCCCCAACCTTTTTATCTTGTGACGCCTTGAAACACCATTTGTTGTATAGGCACCTTACAGATGACCAATAAATGAATATCAGAAAAGGAGAGACTTTCAGAGACACTCGAGAAAAACATAAAGAGAAAATTTAACATAAAGGGTGCCAAGGAGGAGAAGGCTGCAAAGCCCAGAAAGGGGAACCCAAATAGGTGGACCAATCCCCTAAAGGAACTGAATAATGTAATGCAAGAAATAGCCAAAGACTGTGTAAGAATCATATATTGAGGCTGGTGGAAGCCTATCCAGGAGAAGGGAGTCATTCTCCTGGCCTTTTTGGAATTTGTCTTGGTGGTAGGGTCAGTGTAGTTTAGCTTTGGACGGAGGTCAAACCTATTGCTTTGAACTGTCTGACAGACGACTAGCACCTTAGTTGTGCTTGGTAGGGAAACCCATAGAATAGGGATAGTGTGAGGCCTTTTCAAATATTTAAATAGAATATCTATACAAATGGTAAAACTGCAGTCTCCTTATTGAGACCTACCACAGTGCACACTAAAAATAATGCAAACATTGTAAGAATTGATAAGCTGCCAACTGCTTGTCTTTAGGCAAATATAGAAGTAGCCAAAAATCCCAAGTTTAAAATGCTAGATTGATTTTTTTTTTAAAGTACCCCCTTTGCACTGCTTTGTAAGGTGCTGTGCGCAATTTTTAAAAGTCTCAGCATGCAAAAAAAACAGTTTCCCAGTACTGATAGTCTAAATGACAGTAACAAATGAGCAAAAGCAAAGCTGAACGTTTTCCCTATGGGAGAAAAAAGCAATTTTGAAAAAAGAACAGGGGAGACAGTTTCTCCACAACACTCCATGTAAGATATAAAAAAAAAGGGGGGACTGGGAATCTCTCTACCAGCACAAACACAGCCCAATGACCTGTTCTTGGGTGAATAACGTCTGGGAGAGACTCTACCAATAGCTCACTGTCCCTTTCCCAGAGAAGAAATGTCCCCGCAGATCAGTCTTTGTCTTGCCCAGGAGCAGTCCAGCACCGAAATGCAAGGCAATTCCCCACTGAACAAGAGTACCAACAGCAACCCCATGCACGTGTTTCAGCCTTGTTGGGCATCATCAGTGAGGTGAAGCTGTGCCTCTCTAAGAACAGTGAGCTAGATGTAAGATGGCTTGTGCGGCAATGGAAAAGAATAACGCAGGTCATAGACAGGGGAGGCCTACTCCTGTACTGGTTGGTAGGCCTAATGTCTATCCAAAATCCCATTGATAAAGGGACAATAGGGGATCACTGGCAGCCCCGGGAGGTGGGGGTGCTTCCATTGAAAAGCATGGAAGCTAAAACAAAGCAAAGCATTGTCCACACTGGAACCTTGAGAAAAGGGACCAATGTTCCCAAAGCATAAGTGAATGCAGGAGGTGAATTGTACTCCCATCCAAAGTCAATGGAATCCTCCCAGTGAGTCCAGCAGTAGTGCTGGGAGGCTCCATACAGGGAGGTTAAGATTTGCAAAGGAAATCTACCCAACACCCAGGACAAAAAGAATGTCCTATAAATTAATCTAGCATTCCGAAATGAGGACACTAGCAACACTAACATTCCTAACTAGTATCCCACTAGAGACTTTGCAAAGCTGTAAAATGGATTTCAGTTAACACATTAACAAAAAAGCTGGTTTTAATATACAGGTGGGCAGATTAACAGGCGAGTCAAAAGTTCTGTGTAATTTGTTTTCTACTATGCCATCTACAAACCCATCTGCAAAGGCACTGCTCGCTCATCTATGCCTAGCATGTCAATCTAAACGGGTACACAATCCCCATGAAAACAAATCTATAAAAGTAAATCAATGTAACATTCAAATGAAATCACCAAGACAAAACATGTAGTACAACATCAAGACAAATGTATAGTAAAGTGCAAATAGTAAAATACATTTTCCTAAAAATATTATTCCAAAATATTTGACAATCACACTTAACTGGCAGTATTTCTTCTGAGGTGAAATGATTTCAGAGAAAACATTTCCGATGTGGTAGTTTGTGTAAGGATTGCATAAAAGTAATAAATATGAACTGGCTTTATATTGCTTAAACCCTTCCTTCTTTAGAAGTGGTATGATAAAACAGCTTCAGAGGTTCTCATGTATGTGGGAGAACAATCATGTGAGCTGCCGTCTCAAGGTCACCAGATCCACAGTAACTTATTTTATTAGCTTCCTTTTCCCCCTTAAATTCCATTTATTCAGCAATGGCAAGATGCCCCAGCAAAAATGTGTTCATGCCGGTCTTCAAAGGTGGGTATTAAATTGGATGTTCCCTAATACCATCTGATGGGGTAATGGGTAAATAAGCTTTCACTACCATTTTAAACATGGCCAATTCTTTACATCCATAGGTTTTAATCGACATGATCAGATGCACAGACTCACTTTCACTTATATAATTGGGTATAGTATATACTATGCTCCAACATTTCCATATTCGAACGATTTTAGGGCATCCATGAAATGTTTGTTCCATAGTCTGCTACTAACAGGTCCCCGAATATCAAAAGCCTGTGTGACTTTGTTTCACCATAGATCCACAAGTACCAAACACTGGACTGCCAGTAAATTGCACACATTGTAGACCTATTTCCAAATGTATAATATATGCACATGTTGGGATTGAAATACCTAATACTGCACAGAAACCTACTGCAACCTGGTCTAATGTACTCGAACTCTAGCCCCACACCTCAGTTCTCCTCCATTTGTCTTATGCCGATCAAGACTGTATTTTACTGGCCATTGGGAAACCTTGATCAAATCAAAAAAGGCCCCAATTAGTCTGCTTCTTCTCCACAAACTTACTATGATTGTCATTCCATGAAAATTACGTTTTAGGTCCAAATAATCAAGTTGTACATTTTCCTCTTGCAAATATAAATCTACCTTTCTCCCGCATGGGGTCTGGCATGGATTCACATGCTCATGAAAAGTCCCCGTCGTCAGGCTGGGAATCCTCTGTAAAAAGAAAAAATCAGTTTGTTTCGTTTCTGAACTGTCTTACTCCTAATAACCAAACACTGCTCTCTGGGTCATACTGCCCTAGCCAATGACTGCCCTCTACGTAAGCCCCTCCTGAGGCAGCCATCTTCAGATTTTTACCGCACGTTCAAGTGTTGGGAGTCCTTGTGCTTAGCTCTCGAGCTTTTATTGCGTTTTTCTAGAGTTTACTCTCATTTTTTCAGTCAAAATGAGCCTCAGGCTCCAACGATGCATCTTGCGATTAACGGGGACCCATTTCAGAAATCTCTACACCCCTCAAGGGCGTTTTTCTTTTACATCGCATTTCACATCTTGGGGGATTCCAGAAGATCTTGGAGGCCTACTCCTCGTGGTCATGGCCGAAGACAAAGGAGACTCAACGCCTGTGTTTAGGATCTGCCCAGGATGTGGACTACAGAAAGTCTTCAAGGAGGATGGGCACTCCCGGTGCCTTTACTGCCTGCACGCGGATAAATCGCACGTCGAGGAAGCCTGTGCGTTCTGCAAGGACATGTCCTCGCGGACCACGAAGGACCGTCGCAAGCGACTCGCTGACTGGCTGGAGTCGAAGAGCCCGGCGGCAGGTGAGCCCCAGCAAGGTACTTCTCCCAAGAGGAAATCCGAGCGGTCTTCTAAGACCTTTGAGGGCACTCCAGCGACGGGGGCCCAACATAAGGCAAACCACTGCGGGCACCGGGAGTGCTGTTGGTATGGACTCCTCGGCTGCCAGGCCGGGCGCGATGCTGTCAACCACGAGCCAACGCTCCGGCTCGAGGAAGTTGGACAACCCGGGTAAGCTTCTGGAGAAGGCCCCGGTTAGTTCCGACGGAGAAAGCCAAGGGGAAGTGAGGCCCCCCCACAGCGAATTCCTCAGACACGCTTAAAGTCGTGAAGGCCCAGATTCTCCTGGCTAAGGCTACGATTGAGGGGGTGGCAGCGTCCCTGGTGAAGACCGCGAGGCGGCCTCAGTGGAGACGGTCCCCAAGCAAAGAGTTTCTCAGCCCAACCGGAGGGAATAGTCTTTCACACCCATCGATAAGACCCCTGTGAAGCCCCTGGGCGAGAAGAAGGGTAGCTGGGGGGGGGCACGATAATCCTACCGGACTCCGATATCTCCTCATAGGACGAGCTTTCAGGCCTCAAGTCAGTTCTTGACAAGCAGTTTGCTGAGGTCAGATCCTATGGGAAGGACCCTGACGAGGCGGCCATGGAAAGCGATTGGGGGAGATGGCGAGGAACGGCAGATGGAGGAGCCGGTGGACACTACACCGCTGCCGAAGCTCCCCTCGCAACCGTTGCCACCACCGACGGACAGGTCGGAGGACATCTTGCTAGCCTTGCACACGCTGTGCACAGAAATAAGGACAAGGATGCCTTTGCCTCCGGCGGACGATCCAGCGCTGCCTGGACTGTCGGGTGGGGGGGTTAGGGGGGGAGGGAAGGCCCTCCATCCAAGCGGAGGTGGGTCCATCTACCCCCGCCCTACCATCCTTCACCTCCATCCCCTCCACGAGGGACGAGACAGGGACAGACGGCGATGACAGGGGCAGACGGCGGAGACGACAGAACTGATCTCCTGTCGCCTCCCCCAAACCCCCTCCCCCCCCCCCCCCCGACGAAATTGGCTTCTTTCACGCCATGTTTGCTAGGGCCTCAGAGCTTTTTCAGCTATAGCCCGAAGAGCAGAAGGAGGGATTCCATTATCAGCGACGAGAAGCCAAAAGGAAGACTGTGCTCTCAGTCCTGCTGTTAGACGACATATGGGACGAAGGGTTTGCCCTCCTGAAGAACCCAGCCTAGGCCCTGGCGAAGAGAGACCAGTACGAGAAGAAGTACCGGGTTCCAGACTCTGCACCTATGTGTCTCAGGGCACAGCCATCCCCGGACTCAGTGGTCTCCGGCGGCAAAGAAGAAATCTGCTGGGGCGACGGTGCTGACCTCCACTTCTCCCCAGGACAGCGAGGGAAAGAAGCTGGACAGCATGGGGCGTCGGGTCATCTGGTCGGCGGCGATGACCATTAAGGCGGCCAACGCTATCGTGGCTCGCTACGATAAGGAGCTGTCTCCCCCTCCTGGACGACAAAAGGGCGGAAGCCCTGGAGCTCTTGCAAGAAGGCGCAGTGGCGTCAGACCCACGCCATCACGGTGCCCACAGAAATCTCCATGGTTGGCTCAGGGCCACTGATTTCCGTCAGGACGTGCAGTCTAGGGTACTGGACATGCCCTTCGACGGGAACAAATTGTTCGGCAAGGCAGTGGACGAGTCACTGCAGGCCATCAAGGCAGACACTGAGGCGGCCCGTGCCTTGGGCACGCTCCATCGACGGCCGTCCTTTCGGCCCTCCGGAGGCAAGTCACAAGGTGCCTCAAAAGGATTCGGCGGTAGCACGTCGTCTTACCATCAGGTGGCCCCTTTGTCGTCCCAGGAAGCCTACAGAGGCTGCAACAAGACCGGAGGACGTCCTCGCCGCCAAGGGGCCCAAACCGGTAAGGCATCGACCAAGCAGGACTGAACCGGCCGTGACGTCAGCATCCACCCGAGCACCCCGGTGGGAGGCTAGCTGGCTGGCTAACTAAGTCGGCGTGTAGAAGTCCATCTCCATGACCGTTGGGTCTTGGATGCCCTGGCCCACGGACACACTCTGGAGTTCCCTGTTTTCCACCTGTGGCCAGGAAGGAAAACCACATTCCGCAGCTTCTGCTGGAGGTGCGAGCAATGCTAAAAAAACAGCGCAATAGAACACGTCCTAAAGAGCCTCTGGAGTTTACTCGCAGTACTTGCTCGTCAGAAAGAAGACTGGCGATTGGCGGCCCATTCTAGATCTTCACCGCCTCAAGTACATAAAATACCATAAGTTACGGATGGTCACCCTCCAGCACGTGCTGGGACAGCTGAAGGAAGGTGACTTCTGGTCGTCTCTGGACTTGGAGGATGCCTAGTTCCACACCCCCATTCGTAAAGGATATCGAAAGTTTCTGTGCTTCGTGGTCCAAGGGCGGCACTACCAATTCAAGGCCCTCCCCTTCGGGTTGAAGTCGGCCTCAAGGGTCTTCACGTGCCTAGCATCGGTGGCAGCGTGGCTACAGGGATCAACATCTACCCCCTACCTGGACGATTGACTAATCCGTGCGAAGTCAAAGGAACTCGCCGTCGGACACACAGTGAGGACCGTCCGCCTGCTCACGGAACTGGGGTTCTCGATAAACTATGCAAAAGGCTCAACACAGTGGCACGCCTAGCGCACCGTCGGAGGACAGCATAAAGGCCATCCTGGGCAAGGTGCAACAGCTGTTGACCAAGAAGGTTGCCAGGGTGAGGTCCATCAAGTCCCTGCTCGGCATGATGTCATGCATCTACCTCATCCGGCTGTGCAGGTTGCGGATACGGCCGCTGCAGGAGTTTCTCGACGCCCGCCGGATGCAAGCGGCGGGAACCTTCGAGGACAAGATCGCCCTCAATGAGACATTCCGTCAAGCGATTTGGTGGTGGGGTGTCCGCGTGCATCTCGCGGCGGGCACAGACTTCCAAACCCTGGGCGCATCAGGAGATGGTGACGACTGACGTTTCCCTGGAGGGATGGGGCGCACATACCGGAAATCTCCATGCAGGAGGCCTGTGGCTCCCAAAGGAGAGAATGTTACACTTCTCCAGCATGGGGTCTGGCATGGATTCACATGCTCATGAATATTCCCCGTCGTCAGGCTGGGAATCCTCGGTAAAGAAAAAACCAGTATCAGTTTCGTTTCTGATCTGTCTTTCGTAGTAATAACCAATCACTGGTCTCTGCGTCATACTGACCACAGCCAATGACTGCCCTCTACCTAAGCCCCGCCTCTGGCAGCCATCTTCAGATTTTTACCGCACGTTCATGTGTTGGGATCCTCGTGCTATTGCTCTCGAGCGTTAGTGCTATATTTTCACATTTTTTCTCAAAAAACTTCGTTTTTTCGGTCAAAAGAGCCTCAAGCTCCACCGATTCACCATCCGATCAACGGGGACCCGTGTCGGATTCGTCTGCACCCCTCAAGGGTGAAGATTTCGTCGAGCTACGCTTTTGGAGGACTCCAGAAGTTTCTCAGGCCCGTCCCGGACATGGCCCAGGAGAAGGGAAGCTCGACGCCCGGAAAGCTGTTCAGGGTCTGCCCTGGATGCCAGCTGCAGAACGTCTTTAAGGAGGACGAACACTCCTTTTTGTCTTTACTGCTTACATGAGGACAAGACGCATGTGGAGAAGGACTGCGCGTTCTGCGACATGTCGGAGCGGACCATGAAGGACCGCCATCAACGTCTCGCCAACTGGCTAGAAGGGAAGAGCCCGTCCGGCGAGAAGAAGAGGAAGAAATCCGAGCCGTCTTCTAAGACCTTTGAGGACGCCCCGGCGACGGGGGTCCAACACAAGGCCAAGCACCGCGAGTCCGCTGGTACCGGGAGCGCCGAACGGTCGGGCTCTACGGGCGCCAGGCAGGGTGCACCCTCCCCGGCACCATCAACCACGAGCCAACGCTCTGGGTCGGGTAAGAGGAAGGCCGAGCACCCGGCGAAGCTCCTGGAGAGGCCCCGGTCGAGCTCGAAGGCCCCATCGGAGGGGGAGCGAGGCATTGTCCCCCCCCCTCAAGGATAAGGCGGTGAGCGCACCTAAGGTGGTGAAGGCCTTAATCCATCCGGCCAAGGCCTGTATCGAGACTGTTGCGGCGGCCCTGGCTCAGACTGTGGAGGCTATGCCAGTGGTGGCGACCTCGGGGCTCAGAGTCTCCCTGCCACCTCGGAGGGAGTCCTCTTTTATGCCCATCGATAGGACCCCCGTGAAATCTCCGGCGGAGAAGAAAAAGGGGGGGCAGGGTGTCGTCGCAGATTCGGCTTCAACCTCGGAGGAAGAGCTGATCGAGGTCTTAAGCCACGGCCTCGGCGTGGAAGAAGACCGGCCCGTCGGGATCCATCCCGACGCAGGGGACGACGACATCGTCGAGGGCGCCGACGGGGCCCCTGATCGCCTGTCGGATTCCCCTCTGCCAGCGCCGCAAGACAACTCGGCGGCCATTTTTTTGGCTATACAGTCCTTATGCTCGGAGATAAGGACGAGACTACTGTTGCCAGCGGAGGAACCACTCCCGTCGGGGGACCCAGAACCGGGACCTTCTGGCGTTCCTCCTCCCAAGAAAAGGATTCACCCTCCACCTCCTTTTCAGCCGTCGCGCCCCGTCCAGCCCTCCTCCCCGTCCACGACTCGAGGGGATGATACGGGGACTGACACGGCCGCGACGGGTACGGACGACAAGGTCTACGACGAGGATCTTCCGTCGTCACCTCCCACCAGGGCTTCTCCGCCCGACGAGATTGGATCGTTCCACTCCATGATCGCCAGGGCATCCGAACTTTTCCAACTCTGCCCTGAGGAGAAGAAAAAGGAAGGATTCCTTTATCAACGGCGCGAGGCCAAGAGGAAAACGGTCCTCGCGGTGCCTCTACTGGACGACATTTGGGATGAGGGCCTCGCCCTCCTCAAGAACCCTTCCACGACGCCAGCTAGAAGAGACCGGTACGAAAAGAAGTACCGGGTCCCGGACGCGGCCCCCCTGTGCCTCCGGGCGCAGCCTACCCCAGACTCTGTCGTCTCCGCGGCGGCCAGGAAGAAAGCGGGGGGGGGGGGGGGGTGCGGCCTCCACATCGACTTCCCCGCCAGACGGCGAGGGAAAGAAATTGGACACTATGGGACGTAGGGTCATCTCGTCTGCAGCGACGACGATTAAGGCGGCCAACGCCTTGGCTATCGTGGCCCGCTACGACAGGGAGCTATGGTACAAACTGGCTCCCCTGCTGGACTTCCTACCGGACGACAAGAGAGCGGATGCCCTGGAGATCCTACAGGAAGGTGAGGTGGCGTCGGACCACGCCATCACTATTGCGACGGACATCGCCGACACTGGATTTCGCCAGTTGGGCAACGGCGTGTGCCTTAGTGTGCCTTAGGCGGCGTGGATGGCTCAAGGCTACGGACTTCCGTCAAGACGTACAGACCAGAGTCCTGGACATGCCGTTCGATGGGAACAACCTGTTTGGGAAAACAGTGGACGATTCCCTTCAGGCCATTAAAGCGGACACGGAGACGGCCCGGGCCCTTGGGGTTCTGCAACAACGACGGCCGCCCTTTCGGAGCAGCGGAGGCAAGGGCGCCTCCAAAGGTTCCGGCGGCCGTTTCTCCACCTACCGTCAAGCGGCCCGCTCGTCGTCTCAGGAGGCCTATAGGGGACGAGGCAAGTCGGGCGGACCCCGCCGTCGTCGCCAAGGAGGTCAAGGCGGCAAAGCCTCGTCGAAACAGGATTGAAACGGCCGTGGGGTCGGGCCCCCACCGAAGCACCCCAGTGGGAGGCCGGCTGGCGAACTTCGTCAGCGTGTGGGAGTCCATCTCCACCGACCGTTGGGTGCTGGACGCCTTAGCCCGGGGCCACGCGCTCGAGTTTCAAAGAAGGTGCCCGCGCGTCCCCCCCGTGGCCAGGAAAGAGCTTCACGTCCCTCAGCTTCTCCTGGAGGTAAAGGCGATGCTCAGGAAGGGTGCCATCGAACTCGTCCCAAAGAGGCTTCGGGGCTCCGGAGTTTACTCGAGATACTTCCTCGTGAAGAAGACGACGGGAGGATGGCGCCCCATCCTAGACCTGCGACGTCTGAACAAGTTCATCAAGGCACAGCAGTTCCGGATGGTCACCCTCCAGCACGTCCTGGGTCAGCTGGAGGAAGGAGACTTCCTGTCGTCGTTGGATTTGGAGGATGCCTACTTCCATATTCCCATCCTAAAGGGGCACTGAAAATTTCTCAGGTTTGTGGTCCAAGGGCGTCACTACCAGTTCAAAGCCCTCCCCTTCGGACTACGGTCGGCACCCAGGGTATTCACCAAGTGCCTTGCACCGGTGGCGGCGCAGCTGCGCCGAGAGGGGATCCACGTCAACCCCTACCTGGAAGACTGGCTCATCCGAGCCAAGACGAGGGAGCTCGCCGTGGACCACACGGCAAGGACCGTCCAACTTCTCACGGACCTGGGATTCTCCGTGAACTACGCCAAATCCCACCTGGTACCCGCGCAAGACGCACTGTTTCTGGGAGCGAGGCTCGACACAGTGTCCCTTCTGGCCTCCCCGTCGGAGGAGAGGACCAGGGCCATCCTGGGCAAGGTACAGCGGATGTTGGTGGCCGACGCGGCCAAGGTGAGGTCCATCAAGTCCCTCCTCGGAATGATGTCTTCCTGCATCTATCTCATTCCCCTGTGCAGGCTCCGGATGCGCCCGTTGCAGGAGTTCCTGGACGCGCGCTGGATCCAAACGACGGGCAACTTCGAGGAAAGGATCTCACTCGACGAGAGTTTCCGACGAGCGATCCGGTGGTGGGGCACCCGCGCGCATCTGACGGCGGGCATGGACTTCCAGACCCCAGCCCACCAGGAGACAGTGACCACGGATGCCTCCCTGGAAGGTTGGGGAGCGCACACCGAAAATCTGCACGCAAGAGGCCTTTGGCTCCCGACGGAGAAATCACTACATATCAACGTCCTGGAGCTCCGTGCAGTGTTTTGGGCCCTCAGGTCCTTCCTTCCGTCCCTCAAGGGCAAGGTGGTGAGGATCTTCACCGACAACACCACCACCATGTTTTACATCAGGAAACAGGGCGGAACCAGGTCCCCAGCACTGTCCAAGGAGGCGCAGGACCTGTGGCATTGGGCCGTCGCCCAAAGGATATTTCTGGTGCCGTTTCATCTGGCAGGGATAAAAAACACCATCGCCGACTCACTCAGCAGGGAGCTGCGCTCGTGCCACGAGTGGGAACTACGGCAGGATCTAGTGGATCGCCTCTTCCGACGGTGGGGCACACCCCAGATCGACCTGTTCGCGACGGCGACGAACTCCAAGTGCCGGAGGTTCGCCAGCAGGTTTCCCCAGGCGAGGAGCATGGGCGATGCTTTCTCGTTCCCCTGGGAGGGCCTGTTCCTTTACGCGTTCCCTCCATTGCCACTGCTAATCCGGCTCATCAACCAGCTCAAGAGGTCACGGTGCAGGATGATCCTCGTCGCACCTGCGTGGCCGAGGCAGATATGGTTCCCGGACCTTCTGGACTTGTCAGCGTCCCCGTCATTCAAGCTGCCGATGGACGCGGATCTACTCTCCAGGGAAGGAGGCGCCATCCTCCACCACGACCCGAAATCGCTGAACTTGCAGGCCTGGCTCCTGCAGCGCTAGAGTTTGGAGGATACGACATACCGGCCGACTGCAGAGAGGTTCTTGCGAAGGCCAGGGCGTCCTCGACTCTTAAATGCTACGGACACAAATGGAAGAGGTTCTCTGTCTGGTGCCACGCACAGAAGATTAACCCTCTACGGATTACGGCTCCCCAAGTACTGCCGTACCTGGTGACGCTGGCCAAAGCTGGACTGGCGCACGCGTCCATCAAGATTCATCTTGCTGCGATCTCCCGATACACCAGAACCACGGGGCGGACGTCCTTGTGGTCTCATCGTCTGGTGAAAGAGTTCATGAAGGGACTGTTCAGATCGTTCGCGCCGGTGAAGGCTCTGGCCCCGGCGTGGGAGTTCAACGTGGTGCTGACCAAGCTCATGGGACCTCCGTTCGAGCCTCTGCACTCGGCCCCGTTGAAGTTTCTGTCGTGGAAAACAGCGTTTCTTCTGGCCATCACCTCCGCACGACGAGTGGGAGAGATCCAGGCCCTTTCCTGCAAGGCCCCGTACTTGACTTTTCACGACACGAGGGTAGTGTTCAGGACGCACCCCTCCTTCATGCCCAAGGTGCCGTCGGACTTCCACCTCAACGAACCCTTGGTGTTGCATGTGTTCTTCCCGTCGCCTTCGTCGCCGGCTGAGAGGACTTTGCACTCGCTGGATGTGGCTAGAGCGCTGAAGTTCTACGTGGACCGCACGAAGTGTTTTCGGAAGACGTCACAACTCTTTGTGAATTTTGGACCTGTCAATCAGGGGAAGGCACTCTCGAAGGCTTCCATTTCCAGATGGCTCTCCGGCTGTATCATGTACTGTCATCGGTTGGCTAACCGACCGCTGCCTGGCCGTCCGAGAGACCATTCCACCAGAGCGATCGCAGCTACCACGGCGTTCCTTTCTGGTGTGCCCCTGCTGGACATATGCAGGGCTGCTACGTGGAGGTCGACGCACACCTTCACGAAATTCTACTGCGTCGATCGGGATTCCAGGGAGGAGTCCAGGGTCGGCCAAGCAGTGCTGCGCAACCTGTTCGCCTGAGGTGAGCCTGGTGAGGAGGTAAGATGCTTAATGTTGAGTGTGATGTAATGCTTAATGTTGAGCCTTTGCCACCTCCCGTGGTTGTGCATGTGTGTACTGCTATGTATTCTTTATTCATGAGCATGTGAATCCATGCCAGACCCCATGCTGGAGAAGGAACAAGTTACTTACCTGTAACTGTTGTTCTCCAGCATGGGTCTGGCATGGATTCACATGCGAACCCTCCCGCCTACCCCTCTGCGGCTCTTCACTTGGTCATACTGCCACTTCACGTGCTTCCAAATCTGAAGATGGCTGCCAGAGGCGGGGCTTAGGTAGAGGGCAGTCATTGGCTGTGGTCAGTATGACGCAGAGACCAGTGATTGGTTATTACTACGAAAGACAGATCAGAAACGAAACTGATACTGGTTTTTTCTTTACCGAGGATTTCCAGCCTGACGACGGGGAATATTCATGAGCATGTGAATCCATGCCAGACCCATGCTGGAGAACAACAGTTACAGGTAAGTAACTTGTTCCATCAATGTTCTGGAGCTCCGAGCCGTGTTTTGGGCCCTCAAGTCTTTCCTTCCGTTTCTCAAGGGCAAGGTGGTGCAGGTCTTCACTGACAAAAACACCACCACGATGTTCTACATTCGGAAGCAGGGGGGCACCAGATCCCCAGCTCTCTCAAAGGAAGCGCAGGACCTGTGGCACTGGGCCGTCGCCCAGCGGATGTTCATGGTACCCTTTCATATGGCAGGAGTGAAGAACACTGTCGCTGACTCACCCAGCAGGGAGCTGCGCTCTTGCCACAAGTGGGAACTTCGGCAGGATTAGGTGGACCTACTGTTTCAACGATGGTGCAATCCCCATATCGATCCGTTTGCGACAGCGACGAACAACAAGTGCCAGAGGTTCGCCAGCAGGTTTCCCCAGCCGGAGATAATTGGGGGATGCATTCTCATTCCCCTGGGATGGCCCGTTTCTCAATGCATTCCCACCGTTGCCATTGCTACTGCGACTCATCGGTCAACTCAGACGGTCCCGGTGCAGGATGATCCTCATCGCACCGGCGTGGCCGAGGCAGATATGGTACCCGGACCTTCTGGACATCTGTGTCCCCTCCAGTCAAGCTTCCGGCGGACGCAGATCTTCTTGCCAGGGAAGGAGGTGTGATTCTGCACCATGACCTGTCGCTGCTGAAACTGCAGGCCTGGCTACTGCAGCGCTAGAGTTTGGAGGATACGAGATCCCGGCAGACTGCAAGGAGGTACTTGCCAGGGCTTCTTCGACTCTCAAGTGCTACGGACATAAGTGGAAGAGGTTTACCGTCTGGTGCCGTGCACAGAAGATAAAGCCTGTACGGATGACGGTCCCTCAAGTGCTGCCGTACTTGCTGTCGCTGGCCAAGGCAGGGCTGGCACACGCCTCTATCAAGATCCATCTGGCGGCTATCTTCCGCTACACCAGAACTCCGGGGCGATTGTCGCTGTGTTTGCATCGCCCGGTTAAGGAGTTAATGAAAGGACTTTTCCGCTCATTCCCGCTGGTGAAGGCTCCGGTCCCAGCATGGGAACTCAACATGGTGCTAACTAGGCTCATGGGTCCCCTGTTCGAGCCTCTGCATTCGGCACCCCTGAAATTCCTGTTGTGGAAGACGGCGTTCCTGGTGGCCATCACCTCCGCACGATGAGTGGGAGAGATCCAGGCCCTCTCCTGTAAGCCTCCGTACTTGACTTTCCCCGCAACGAGGGTCGTGCTGAGGACACACCCCTCTTTCATGCCCATGGTGCCGTCGGACTTTCATCTCAACGAGCCCTTGGTGTTACCCGTTTTCTTCCCGTCGCCGGCTGAGAGGACGTTTCACTTGCTGGATGTGGCTAGAGCGCTGAAGTTCTATGTGGACCGCACAAAGAGTTTTCGGAAGATGTTACAGCTGTTTGTGAACTTTGGCACTGTGAACCAGGGGAAGGCCCTCTCCAAGGCCTCAATTTCCAGGTGGTTCTCTGGCTGCATCACACACTGTCACCGGTTGGCAAACCGACCGTTGCCTGGCCGTCCTAGAGCCCACTCGACCAGAGGGATCGCTGCAACTACGGTGTTCCTTTCTGGTGTGCCCCTGTTGGACATCTGCAGGGCTGCTACGTGGAGGTCGATGCACACCTTCACGAAATTCTACTGTGTCAACCAGGATTCCAGGGAGGAGTCCAGAGTCGGCCAAGCAGTGCTGCGCAACCTGTTCTCCTGAAGGTGAGCCTGGTGAGGAGATAAGAGATGCTTAATGTTGAGTTTTTGAAATGCTTAATGTTGAGCCTTGTCCCCTCCCGTGGTTGTGCATGTGTACTGCTATGTATTCTTGTATTCATGAGCATGTGAATCCATGCCAGACGCCATGCTGGAGAAGGAACAAGTTACTTACCTGTAACTGTTGTTCTCCAGCATGGGTCTGGTATGGATTCACATGCGAACCCTCCCACCTACGCCTCTGCGGCTGCTCTCTTGGTCCTGCTGCCACTTTACGTGCTACCAGATCTGAAGATGGCTGCCTGAGGGGCATAGGTAGAGGGCAGTCATTGGCTGGGGCAGTATGACCCAGAGATCAGTGATTGGTTATTAGAAGGAAGACAGTTCTGAAACAAAACTGATTTTTTTCTTTTACCGAGGATTCCCAGCCTGACAACAGGGAATATTCATGAGCATGTGAATCTATGCCAGACCCATGCTGGAGAACAACAGTTACAGGTAAGCAACTTGTTCCTTACCCTTCTACCTCCTTGATACTCCTTTAATAGGCAATGTCTTAACATTGACTTCCAGGTGACTGGCTGACAATTAATTTGTATAAGTTGTTACCAGCTATTGAAGAGCTATGAGGGCATGCACTGTTAGGGAGAATTCTCATTTCTATGCTAATTCCCTTCAACCATAGAGACCCCAGCTCTTTTGCTTGACTTGGGACTTTTTAATTTTAACCCTGGAGTGAGTGAGGCCTTTTTCTCACTCCCTCGTGTGTTTTGACCTGATTTGGATTGTTTTCACTGTTTTTGGAGTCTGACGAACTTCATAGGCATTTACGTTTTGGATGGTGACACACACCACCTTCAGTGCAGTCACTGAGAAATCCTTTAGATTTCTCATAAGTTTTAAATGCCTTTTCTTGTGTGAACTACAGAATAGTAAAGTGAAATTGACTTTCACACACCATCTTATGTGGAGTGCTGGGGGGGTTACCAAGTAGCCCCTTATACTACGTTCTCGTGTAACATTTTTGTTACCCTTACCACTTTAAATGGCTGTGGCAGTGGTTTACTTTTTCCTACCATTGTTCTTTTCTATCCCAGGCTGAACCCTCAGCTGCAGCACAGCACCCATGGGTGGCAATTTTTACAAAACAGCCCTTTTCTTCTTTTTTCACCATTTTCTGTTTGTGAGGTCTTTCTTGGGTTTTACTCTGTGCGTCGAGACCAATCTGAGCCCTTTGTTTGTCTTGCCTTTGGCAGGCTTCAGCCCTGAAGCCCGCCCCTGGCTCAAATATGTCTGGAAGGACAGGATGTGATGGAGGGTCCCACAACTCCCCCTGTCCTTTGTCTCTAGGAATGCCTGAATGCAACAAGTCCAGATTGGCTGGCTGGCTGTCCTTTTAGGACAGCCACCCTGCTGTCTGACAGTGTAGGCTGTGCATAAATGAGAGAAACCTGCTTAAAAGGCGAGGGTTTTGGAAATACAGGCAGAGTCGACCACTGGGAGAAACACCCGACGAAGAAAACAGTGAACAAAGCTTGCTGCATCCTCCTGGACCTTTGAATTGCTAGGTGAAGCCCTGCTGCTGTTGCTGAAACTCCTTCACCTCGACAGAAAAGCTTCAGACAAATGACTTCTCCCCTTGGGTTAGTGGGACCAACTAACCATGAGACTGAGTCCACTGGATCACCATCCCTGAATGTCAGTGCCTCACTCCGTTGCTTCAGAAGCCCAATGCCAGGGATCAAGTGTCCGTATTAAAGTGCAACATCTGCCGCGTAACAAATCCGACCTGAAGCTCCAGGAGACTCCTAAGGACCATCCCCAAACAGGACCTCCCGATCCAGAGTCTCCTCACCAGAGTGTGGGACTGAGGGAGCGAAGAGTCCAATCTTTTATCCGAGATCTGCATCGGTGCTGTTTGCTCCGAAAAGAGCCCGTGGCTGCCGACAACCTCCCAAGTACTGCTGCAAGAGCCCTCCAGACGTACTCCCTCTCGTTCCAACGACTGAGGCTCAGGAACAAGGGTCTGCACCGCTGTAGCAAGACAGAATCCAGCTGGACCACTCTTCTAACCAGAGGTACTGTTTAGGATTGGGCTACTTACCTCGCGGCCTGTAGCTGTGCCAATTGCCATTGCATTGGCTTGACTTCTTTTCTTCTTTGATTCCAACTCCCTTCTCACAAGTTTACAGCTTGTGCATGGGCAGAGATATCCCAGGCGAAGGGGGAGGTCTACCACCCAACAGATAAGTGCAGGGCGTAAGAAAATCACCTGACAGGTGGGTGTGGTCCCAGAGGGCAGTGCTGGGGGCGATTGGGCAGAAGGCCAGGACCTGATTCGACTCTGGAGGGAGCCCCATCCGACAATCTCTGCAATGAACTGATGGTTGTCACTAGAGGGGAGAGGGAAGAATGAGGAGAAGAGAAAGCTCTTGAGTTGTGTGCAGTTGAAGATGGCGAGAGATGGACTGTTTCATAGGATGGAGTCAGCTGAGGAGAGAGCTGCCCCCCGCTCTCTTTGTTTGGAAAAGCGTTTGATCAGCAGAGAGTTGGAGCAAGAAGATTACTGGGATCTTGAAGGTGAGTATTTAGTAAGAGTTGCAGGTAGCCTGGTCCCAGGCCCCGACAGCCTTGTTGAAGATGCAAAAAGTCTTGAATTGGATCCTTGCACCAACTGGGAGCCAGTGGAGAGATTTTCGAGCTGGAGAGATACGGTCCCACGGGTTGAGGCCCAGGCACTATTCTGCATACGTTGAAGAGGATGGAGCGGAGAAAGAGGCATATTAAGGAAGAGACTTACAGTAATCTAGCCTGGAGAGGACCAGAGCTCTAGAGACATTGAGATTCTGGGGGGAAGGTGAGGAAAGGAAGAATGACTCTAAGGAGGTGAAGTTGAAAGTGGGCCTTCTTCGCAAGGTTCAAGATGTGAGGAGTAAAGGAGAGAGAGGATTCGAAGATGACCCCAAGGTTTCTGGCCTGAGAGGGAGGTGAGGTCAAAGAGGGCGGCCACAGTGCAGGAGGGAAATGGGGAGCAGGTGTCCTAATAGGTAGGATCTCTGTTTTACTGGCATTAAGACGGAGATTATTGGAGGTGCACGAAGACTAAATAGCAGACAGGCAGTCAGGGATGATAGGAGGAGGAAGAGGAGAAAGAGGGTAGCTTGAGAGTTGGGTGCCATCTGGGTAACACTGGAAATGAGGAGAGAAGGATGCAATCAGGTGAGAAAGAGGTGCAAGGTAGATGTTGAAAAGGTAAGGCGACCAGATAGCCCCCTGGGGAACACCACATGTAGAGAGAGTGGTTGAAGAAGAGCAGGAGCACCTGGGAAGGGTGGTCAGTGAGGTAGGAGGTCAACCAATCGAGTACCCAGTCTAAGATACTAGTATCTTGGAGCCGCTTTGAGGATATAATCGTTGACTGTGTCAATGGCGGAAGAGAGGTCAAGGAGAATGAGAACAGCAGGAGTTAGTCAAGATTTGTGAGCAGCTATTCACGGGTGTTCAGGAGAGCAGTTTCCGTGCCTCTGGATGCTCGGAATCCAGGTTGATGGTCATGCATACAACTAATAAGGTCAATGTGTTGGTTCAGTTGTGAGAAGACCTGCTTCTCCAGGAGTTTCCCAAGAAGGGTGTAGTAGAGCTAGGGCGTTAGTTGGCCAGACACAAGGGGTTGGTTGAAGCCCTTTTTTAGGAAGGGGATGCACAAGGGAATGCTTGAGAGAAGGTTAAGAGCCAGATGCTAAGGAGTAGTTGCAGAAGTCTGAAGGAGCTGGAGCAAGGGAGATGTCCTTAATGTTTCTGAAATAACAGGGAGATGCCTGTTTGGATGAGACATTCAGAGCGGACAACTCTAGAGATCCTATTTGTTGTGATGGGTGATAAGGAGGAGACGGTGGGTGGGGGTGGAAGAGAGGCAATGGGAGGCAGGGAGGAATGGAGGGAGGTGAAGGAGAGAGTTCAGAATGTTCTGAGTTTTTGTTGGGACTCACCACCGATATGGCAACCAGATTGGAGGGAGCCCTGAACAATGAAATAGCAAGTCGCTGAATAATTCTTCCCACTATTGTATCCTTCTGCTGTGTAATACTAACAGACAGAGGGATCAAATATTTGGAAGAGGAGACACACACCCACGAATCGCCAACTGAGGAAACAAGCAAAGAACTATCAATACTATGAAAGATGTTGGGTACAACCCACCCTCAATCATGAAGGCAAACCAACCTGGTCAGTGGGACCCAGCGGATTGTTCCAGGTGAGTGGGTGGATGTAAATGGTCCCCAAGATGTCACCGATGACCCATCACCGAAGTATCCAATTACAAGAACAAACTATAAATTAACTGGAACAGTGTAAGTTGATAAAGAAGATGGAGAGGTACAGAAGGAGTCGTACCACTGTTGACTAGGTATCCCTGAAGTCTGAAGTACCAGGTCTAGGTAACCAAACCACCTACAATGACGCCTAGGTAGAGAAAACCACTCACAGCAAGCGTCTCCAGTCCTTTCTGTGATTTCCCACTTGTTTCTGTTCCAGAGGTCGAAAGGATGAATCCACCGTGTGGTTGTCTGTGGAAAAGCAGTCTGGGGTTAAGGAAACTTTGTTCATAGAAATGGGTCAAGAAACTAGCAGGTAGTAGCAGGAAGTGCAGGGTATAGCAAGGCAGTCCGTAAGGCAGAAATGGGTTGGGCAGCTTGGGTGGAGAAAACCAGATCAAGGAACCAAGACGTGAGGGCTAAGCAAGACAATCCAGTGAAGTAGGCAAAGGTCAAAAATAAAGTCGAAGCACAGCAAAACAGAATGCAAGTCTGTAGCACTTCAATCAGAAGCACTGGATTGCGGTTTGGGGGCAGTCTTTATTCGCCCATTGTCATGTGTACCAGTATCGCATGATTTCCTACCGGCGTTACGACGTGTAGGGAATAGCTGAACACGGCGCCATGGCAACAGCTAGCTAACTAAAAACTGAGCTCTCCATTGCAATGGATTGGATGAGGTCATACTGTTTTTAGGAGGCATTTTCTTTTTGTGAATCTGCTGCAGGGGAATTAATACTGGTAGGACCCTTAACGAGCACCTGCATGCAAGTTCCATTCATGACAGTTTTAGAGTGGAAATGGGTGTGGGTGGCCAGTGTAGTACAGAGGGCCTGAGAAGGAAGAAGCGAGATGGAGAATGCAGATGGATTGGCTAGTACCTTGCAGATTTTGAAGAGTCAGCCGTGTTAGAGGCTCTAGAGATATAGGGCTGGACGTGGTTCCTGTTCTTGAAGCGGGTAGAGAGATGGCATTGCCTTTGGCGTAGGCAACAGGCATTTTGTCTGAGGATGAACCTGAGGTCTGCTACTTCCATTCAGCAACCCTGCACTTGCGTTTCAGTGCGGCTAGATCAGAGTCGCACCAGTCACTACGCTTGGAGGCAGGTTTCAGGCGGATCCTCATGACTGGGGCAGGATTGTCAAGACTGTTCCTGGTAGCAAGATGAAGATTGGCAAGGAAAGTCAGTGGGAGAGTCAAGAGGAGGGATGGTGGTGGAGGGATGATGGTAGAGGCAAACACAGCAGCTGACACTTGTTTCATCTGTAGGATGACCCCAAAGGAAGCTGGCAGTGCTGGTGGTGGCTCAGTCAGGGTGCCGAGGGGTCCCAAATGAGGAGAGTGGTCAGACCAGGATGGGGGGTGTAGAGGGAGGGTTGGAGAACGGGAGATCAGCAGGGATGAATGCATTAAGAGTGTGTCAGGCACAGTGGTTAGGGCCAGAGGGGAGAATAATAGGATAGAGGGGGACAGAGATCACAGAAGAGTGAAGAGACTGGAACAGTGGAGTCAAGGTGGATGTTGCAATCTCCAAGGAGGAGTTTAGAGGTCAGAAGATATGATAGGTGATTTATAACGCACTTCATACCCAGAAGTTTCTAGGCACGGACCCGGGGATCGAACCGGTGTTGCTCCATTGCATTTTGCTTCCAAGGCGAGCATGTTGCCCCTGAGCTATCCTCCCAAGACGAGAGTAGGTGAAGTCAGCCCATTCCATAAGGAATACTGATACTGGGCCAGGGGGCCAGTGTGTTATGTTAAGGTAATTTGTATAGCTCAGCATTCACCCAGAGGTATCTTGGCGCTAGGAGAGGAAAATCTGCAGAATTTGGTTGGTGAAAAAAGCA
Source organism: Ambystoma mexicanum (assembly GCF_040938575.1). Taxonomy (NCBI): domain Eukaryota; kingdom Metazoa; phylum Chordata; class Amphibia; order Caudata; family Ambystomatidae; genus Ambystoma; species Ambystoma mexicanum. The sequence continues at coordinate 230,034,017 of NC_090936.1, forward strand.
GCCAAGGGCCTAGAACAAAATGGTCTTAAGTGTTCTCCTAAACTATGTGATTGGACACTTTCTTGAATGTATCTGGCAAATTGTTCCACATCTGAGCGGCAATGACTGAGAAGGCTCTACCTCCTATACGAGAACCGTAGAACAACCAAGAGACCGGCATCTGCATAGCAAAGGTGGCGGGCTGGTAGGTATCGCCAGAATTTAGATTGAAGGTATTCGGCTCCCTGGTCATGAAGCGCCCTGTGAACAATGCACAGGGCCTTAAACCTAATCCGTTGGGCCACCGGGAGCCAATGAAGGGTGCGCAACACAGGGGAGATGTGAGCCCCAAAAGGGGGACCCTGTGGCCACCCGAGCAGCTAGATTCTGAAGACTCTGCAATCGCCCTATGGGCTGAGACAGATATAGAGAATTACAATAATGAAGTCTGCTCAACACCAAGGCAGCCACCACAGGGGGGGATGAAGAATAACATGTATCGGGGGGAGGAGGGAGAACCTTTAAGATTTTTAAGTGGAAGTGGCCTGCTTTACAGACCGCAGACACTTGGTCTTTCATTGACAAGGAAGATGACGGTAGATGGTGGCAAAGGTGAAGGAGAGAGTCGGAGAGACACCAAGCTTGCAGACAAGGCTTTCAAAGGAGGAGTATGGCTGGGTGGATATGAGAGAGGTAGGGACCCACTCAGGGAAGGTCGGGGCTACTCCACCACCAGGTCCGTTGGGCCGAGGCTTGGAGAGGATCTTGTAGCCATCAGGGAGAAGGGAGTCAAAAGCAGTGACTGAGCTGGCATTGAACCACGTCTCGTTGAGAAGAGCAACGTCTTCACGAGGAGGCAGATGTTGGAAGAATATTTGACAGCAGATTGAGCGTTCAGAGTGGCTAAATTTAGCGGGTCACCACCTTTTTTGAAGGTTTTCCAAGAAGGGCTATGGAGAGGTGGTACACCCGTCAAAGGTGGTAAGCAGGTGCAGAGAGAGAAAGGAGTAGTAGTAAGAGAAGGTAGGAATTTGATGAGGCCCGGTAGGCACCGGTCAAAAAGGAAAGGATTCATTTGAGGACCCTGGGCCAGGACGGTGCCATTTAATAGGCCTTAATGATGCAGCTAGTAGATGAGAAGTGCGCCAAGAGTACTTCCCACCTAGTGCTGTCATTAATGGGTGAATGGAAAAAGGGGAGAAGGTAGAGATTGGATGGGAGGTCCATAGGCCTGCAGAGGGGACAGAGTAGAGGATATCAGTGATAGCCTGTCTGGAAGTAGCACTAATGTAGGTGTCAGCAGTAGGAAAGCCAGGATTAGAGGACATTTTGTGCTGCTTTTTTACTGCTTTCTGGTAACTTCGAGTTTAGGGGTGTTTTAAATCTGTGCATCGTCCTGACTCCCTTGGCTTCTAGACCCATCTGGTGAGTTTGCCCAGGAAATGTGTTATGGTGTAGCTTTTATGAGATATATATATATATATATATATATATATATATCAATGAAGATGTAGGTTCAAGATATAGAAATATAAGCAAGTTAAATGTTGTGTTCAATAACAATGGAAAGCAAGTATTGCCATGGAAAGAATACAGCCCTGTCTATTCAATGTAGCCTGGAATGGTGGTATGTCATACTGTAAGAGAACATTCCATTTTGCTATGATGCTGCTGTTTACTTTTGTTGGCATTCCAAGTGAATCTGTTGCTGCTTTCTTATGTGCCTGGTTGTAGTGTTATGCAGCTGGAGGTCCTTTCATTATAAATATAACTTAAAATAAACAGTTCCTTTTAACTTGTGGTTGTCCGGATGTTCATACTGAACATTGGCGACGAGGATTTTCAAGAACCTGATGCAGAAGCAGAGTAAAGCTGTGGTGGGTGAGCAGCAAAAGAAGAGAGACCACTGCCCCCAGCCAACCTAAAGCAAGTCGGGACCTCCTCTGCACACTTGTGAGCAGCCGCTCCGTTCTTTGAACGTTTGTAGCAGCCTGGTAAGTTGCTTCCCCTCATTTACTCTCCGCGCCTTAGCACAATTTGGAATGAGGAGTGTGGAGGGGTGAACATTGAGAACACATGTGATGACCTGTAAGAAAAAGGGGGGAAACAGCCAGAAGAGAGAGAGACATTAAATAGACCTATGTTCCATGTGGAGCGTGAGACATTGAAGAGACATATATTTTGAGTTACAAATAGGAGCAGGAAGATATTTCTAAGCAATAAGGAAGTGCATAGAAAAAGTTTTGGAAGCAGGCACGTGCAGACACAGCCAACAGTGTGCAAGCAAGTACAGTTAAGAAGATGTATTGTTACATAGAGAAATTTTGAGAAGCAGGCATGTTGCTGACACAGCCAACAAACAAGTACTGTCATAAAAGGTACATTATTGCATTAGGGGTTTGAGCTGGTGGGTGCATCTTCAGAAACTCATCCAAAGGCAGCACCCGCAATGTTGCCTTCATTGTGCTCAATTGAAACCTGAATTGACCTGGAACCTAAGACCTGAAGCAGAACATTGCCCTATGTGTTTGCTCAGGGAGAGGTGTTCTCAGCGATCACAGGCATCAATCTATAGTGGAATAAATAGCTGCAACAAGAAACGGAAGTTGAGAAGTGGGAGAAGTTTTACCTGCAAAACAAAATAAGTTCCCAAGTTGGGAACTTACGTCCCCTGCACACTTTCTAGTATCTGGAATACCAGACCAACAATTAAATTGACATTGTAAATAATGTATCTTATTGAATTCAAGGAAAACTGTGAATTGTATTTGAGAACAACAGATTGTTAATGAAAAAAAGACATTCAATCAAATAGGGCCACAAGAACCAATCTTCATTTTTATTCTTGATGTTGAAGCTGTGTAAGGCCCAACGCGTTTCGAATGATACAAACACTCTTCATCAGGGGAAAAACAATGATTCTAGGGAAAGATATATACAATATTAACATTAGAGTCTTGTTTAAATCCAAACGAAAATAACAAAGTATTTTAATGACTCATATTTGGTCAAGATATATAGTGCAGAAATCTGAGCCTTGAAGGGTTTACATATATATAGTTAAATATATAGAGTACAAAAAATATCCATTACGGAACATCCTGTCACCCATTCATGTATCTTAACCTATTCAACTCTACCCCTACTCTAATTTTTTAACATTTAAATGATCTTGGGTACACAAAGCAATAGGTATGAGCTCTGAATAACCAAAGAGAAGTAATCATTCTGACCTTGTGCTTTTTATGGTAAAAGTTCTACAAGAGAAAACGGGGATCTGGGACGGAGATCCCGGACATTCGTGAAATCAGGCCTAGCAGTCTTGAAGAAGAACCCTCATCTGTAAATGGAGCATAGACATAAGGAACGTCTATTAAGTCAACAGTTTGTGAATATTGGAGCAGAGGTAATCAGTGTCGAGTCACTTACAGTAGTTAGTAGTCATCCAATTTGAGCTCCTATGCTAGGAGGTAGTGGAGGGATTTTGCAAAAAGAAAGGTCTGGGAGGTAAGCAGGGCTTGATCGCTAAGTTTAAACAAAAGAAGGAAAAGAAGAGAAAAAAAAGGTCAGACACTGGCATGAGGGATCTAGGGGAATCCTGTACCAGGCTGGTTTGGAATGGAACACTTACCTACTGTAAGACAGCATTGCAAAATGGAGACCGGAGAGTTATCCGACTCCATTTGCAGTGCCGCCGCCATTTATATGCTGAATGGTGGCGTGACGTCATCATGCGCGTGATGCGTCATAGTGATCACTGAGGTGCACGGATGGAAAAAATTGTAAAATGGTCATGTCCCTATCGTGGTCTGATGATAGTATCTGATGGATTCAGAGGGGAAGAAGGTCCAAGTACGGAACCTCTTAAAAAGTAAGGAGTGTTGGTTTAGGACCGCGGTGTGTTTACCACGCGACGTCATCACGCTAACGCGTGCATGACGTCACATGCAAACAAACCCGGTCACGGGTAATAGGAGCCACTGTTCCGGAAAATAAATCAGTTTCAATCTCAATATTGCATGAGATGCATGGACACAAAATGTTTTGAGCATGGTAACAGAGCACAACCTAAAGGGTCCGTGGTTCCGGGACCAGTACCGTGTGTCCGAAAAAAATGGACTAAAAAGCTAAATAAGGTAACGTAAAACTAATGACAATGTGACAAACGCGCCATGTACGCGGTCCAAGCCACATGAACATAGTGCGGGCTATGGTTTTGATGGGCAAAAGTCAAAAATGAGAAAAATGTAAAAGGTCTATAAATAAGGCTTAGTTAGGTATAATGCAACTAAGGCAGGACTTCAAGGAAAAAAGCCAGAGAGAGGAAAAAGCAGTGCACAGAGCGTACACTAGAATGCTCAATAATGGAATTGTAAGGAAAGAAATCACTATTGGATGTATAGTGGGTCTGTTACGTCAGTAGTGTGGTCAAAGGGCCAAATAAGCAAAAAATAAATTCTCTATAAAATGTCACATCATCGGACCCGATAGATAAGTACAAGGTCCGAGGAGGATATCGGTGTATAGTCAAGAAATGTCGCAGACTTGGCATAGTCAAGGGAGCACATGATCTAAAATCATCCAATAGAAAAGGATGATAGTGGCCATGACAATAGTTATACCGGTATTTAACAATCGGTGTTACTGGTTTTGTGACTCCTTGGTCTACAGATCTCCAACCCAAACAATATCACTCTGCCCATAACCATGGTTCACAGTCTGTTAAAGTGGATACGGTCATTTCGTCATGTACATCTCTAGACTCTGTTCTGTTATCTATCGGGTCCGATGATGTGACATTTTATAGAGCATTTATTTTTTGCTCATTTGGCCCTTTGACCACACTACTGATGTAACAGACCGACTATACATCCAGTAGTCATTTCTTTCCTTACCATCCCATTATTGAGCATTCTAGTGTACGCTCTGTGCATTGTTTTTTCCTTGAAGTCCTGCCTTAGTTGCATTGTACCTAACTAAGCCTTATGTATAGCCCTTTTACATTTTTCTCATTTTTGACTTTTGCCCATCAAAACCATAGCCCGCACTATGTTCATGTGGCTTGGACCGCGTACATGGCGCGTTTGTCACATTGTCATTAGTTTTACGTTACCTTATTTAGCTTTTTAGTCCGTTTTTTTCGGACACACGGGTACTGGTCCTGGAACCATGGACCCTTTAGGTTGTGCTCTGTTACCATGCTCAAAACATTTTGTGTCCTTGTTTCGAGGGGATTGGGTCCTCCGACGTATTCCATATCTATGACATGTAATCACCACAGCTGTGCTGCTTCGGAAACTTTTCCGGCGTCTGCGTCCTGCGTCGATGCGCCGTCGTCGAGGACCTCCTCCGACGTCATCCGATGTGATAAGTAGGACGCACGACGCCCGTAGCCTCAGTTCCGTTTTTTCCGCGAACGTGTTGCTTCGTGTTTCTCGGTTCTAAGCCTAGACTCTTTGGAGTTCTGTTCTTTCTGGTTCTTCGAACCTGTTCGTTTGTGAATTTCACTTCGGCGATGTCTTCCACTTCGTCTTCAACCCCGCGTCCGGGCTTTAAGAAGTGCGGGGAGTGTGGGTCCAAGATGTCGGTGACTGACTCGCACGACGCCTGCCTCTGGTGCCTCGGGGAGGCCCACGACACGGATGACTGTATCGACTGCCAGTCGCTCACGTCCAAAGCCTTACGCGAACGTAAGAAGAAGTTGTCGGTAGGCTGGGTGTCCAAGCCCCGGAAATCGAAGTCGGCGGGGCTTTCGACGGATGATTTGAGGGGTGACTCTCCGCGTCATCGTCGGAAGTCTCGTCGGTCTTCTTCTAGGAGTCGGTCTCGCCACTCCTCAGCCTCTTCGAGGCATTCTCGGAAGCGCCGACACCGGTCGCCTTCCAGGTCCTCTTCCGAGGATTCTGCCCGGCACGTCGGTTACCCCACCAGCCGTGCGACGCCGGAGGAATGGGCTTCCTTCGGGAAGAAAATGTTGGCGATTCTTGAGTCGCAGGGTACTCAGCCGTCCGCGCCCCCGAGTGGGGTCGGCCGTGAGAGGTCGAGAGACACCGCTCGCAAGAGTGGTCGGCACGAGTCACGGGAGAGGTCCCGTTCGGACAAGGAGGTTTGTTCTCGCCGTACCCGTTCCAGGTCCCGGTCCTCGACGCGTTCGAGACCGTGTGCTCCTGTGAAGTCTTCGAGGAAGACATCGACGTCTGAGGCGTCGAGGGCGTCGACTGGCTTTCTCGAGGCTCCGGCTTCGAGGAAGTCGTCGAAGCCGTCGACGTCCAGGTCGTCGAGGGACACGCTCGGAGCTCAGGCTTCGAGGGCTGTGTCGACGCCGCCGATACTGGAGGCGCTGCATCTGACGTCGACGCCGATTTCCTCGACGTCGATCCTCTCGGCGCCGTTGCCAGTTTTCTCGGCGCCGATTCGCTCGACGCCATCAACGCCTTTCGCGTCGGAGGTGCCCCGTGTCGCGGGTGTACCCCCTAGGAAGGCTCTGGTTAAGAGCAAGCACTCTCGGGTGCCTTTTTGCCACCTGGAATATATTTCAGAGGCGGATGAGGATTCTGATGGCCTGGTTCCTAGTCGGGTGCCAGATGACATTGTCTCGGGCCATAGTCAATTTGAGGCAGTCACTGCATGATGCCAGTGGACTGGACACCTCTCCGGAGGTGGAATTTGGTCGGCCTGAGCCTGGCTCCCATGCCGATTCCTCATACCGGCGCCTTATGGCTAGGGTTTCTGAGTATCTGGGATGGTCTGCTCCCCCAGGGGAGTTTGTGCAGGATGATCTGACGGACATCCTTGATGTTGGTCCCCCAACTGACCCGGTACTGCCGTTCCATATGGCTTTACAGAGAAGGGTGGCGGCGGCTTGGACTGCTCCGGAGAGTCTCCCGGCGGTGGGCAGATCCTTGTCGCGTAAATACCGTCCAGCCAGTAGCGACCCCTGCTACTTGACCAGGCACCCCACTCCGGAAAGTTTGGTGGTGCAGGCGGCCACGGCCCCGGCAAAGCAGGCGTCGTACCCTACCATCCCTCCTGATAGGGACGACAAGCGTTTTGATGGCTGGGCGAAGAAAGTGTTTTCTTCTGGTGGTATGGCGCTTCAGGCGGCCAACTCCATTTGTGCCTTGTCACGTTTCACGCACACTCTGTGGAACTGTGTTGCGTTAGCGGCTGAACATATTCCCGAAGGGGATGAACGGGATGGTTTCCTTGCTATGGTCCAGGATGGTAAGGATGCCATGTGTGAGTCCGTTCAGTCGGGTCTGGACTTGGCTGAATGCGTCAGTAGGTCCATGGCGGCGAGCACCGTGATACGCAGGTTTGCGTGGTTGCGGAAGTCGGGGTTTGCTCCTGATGTGCAGTCCCGGCTCCTCAACATGCCCTTTGACGGTGAACACCTTTTTGGCAGCAAGGCTGACGAGAGCCTTGAGAGGTTGCAGACCTCAAAGGCTGCAGCGAAGTCGTTGGGCGCTGCAGTTCGCCAACCTCCGCCTTTTCGTCCTAGGGGACAGCAGTGGAGGGGTGGTTCCTTTCGCTATTACTCGTCCTTCAGTAGAGCGAGAGGAGCTGGCAGTCAAAGAGGCCAACGCAGGGGTACCAGAGGTGGACGACAGGGTACCCGTGGTGCCAAGGCCGCTCGGGCAGTTGCCTCTTTGCCCTCAGGTAACGCCGCAGCCGCTCCTACTCAGTCGTGAGGCCATGTCCCATGGTTCGCCGGTTGGGAGAATGCTGGCGCAGCATCTTGTAGAGTGGCAAGCCATTACTTCAGATGTGTGGGTTCTGGAGATCATAACCCACGGCTACTGTCTTCCTTTTCGGCACAGGCCTCGCGACAATCCACCGGGGAACCTCTCTTTGAAGTGTCCGGATCCGCTCCTTGCGCAGGAAATTCAAGCCCTGCTGGAGAAAGGCGCTATAGAACTGGTGCCTGTAGCGGAGAGGAACAAGGGATGGTATTCCCCTTATTTTTTGATTTCCAAGAAAGACGGGGGATTGAGACCCATCATGGACTTGCGCGGTTTGAACAAACTCCTCAGGAAGGACAAGTTCAAGATGGTTACTCTCTCTCAAGTCCTCCAGGCCCTTCAGCTTCAGGACTGGTTGGTGTCACTCGACATCAAGGATGCTTACTTCTTGTGCTTGGGATGGATCGGCACATGGAAGTACCTGAGGTTCGCGGTTGGCGACTCGCACTTTCAGTTTCGGGTCCTGCCGTTCGGATTGACCTCCGCCCCGAGGGTTTTCACCAAGCTCATGGTGGTGGTGGCAGCGCATCTCGGGCAAGGGGGGATTCACGTCTACCCCTACCTGGACGATTGGTTGATCAGGGGGAGCTCTCCCGAGCAAGTCCTGGATCATCTGTCCGTCACCTGCCACTCCCTTCACAGGCTGGGCTTCTCCCTCAATTTAAAGAAGTCCCATTTGACGCCAACACAGAGGCTCCAGTACATCGAAGCAGTGCTCGACACTTCCCTGGGGCAGTGTTTTCCTCCCCAGGTGAGGGCTCTTCACATTCAGCAGATGGTGCACAAGTTTCAGCATGCCCAGACGCTCCCAGCGTTCGAGTTCTTGAGGTTGCTCGGCCTCATGGCATCCTGCATTCTTCTGGTGCCAGAGGCTCGCCTGCGGGTAAGATCTTTGCAGTGGGCACTCAAGACGCAATGGTCGCAGTCCTCCGGCAGGATGTCGGACCCGGTTCAGGTGCCGCCCTCGGTCGCCCGGGACCTTCTGTGGTGGGCCGTCGAAGGCAACTTGATGAAGGGGGCTCCATTTTGGCTACCCTGGCCGGAGGTGACGATCGTGACGGATGCATCCCTCACGGGATGGGGAGCTCATGCCAACGGGCTGACAGTCAGCGGTCGTTGGTCTCCGTCGGAGTCCAGACTCCATATCAATCTGTTGGAGCTGAGGGCCGTCAGGCTAGCCCTGAAGGCTTTTCTGCCGACTGTGCGAGGAAAGAATGTCCTGATCCTGACGGACAACACAGTGGCCATGCACTACCTCAACAAAAAGGGGGGGGCAGGGTCACTTCCTCTGTGCAGGGAGGCGATGCAGCTCGAGTTCTGGGCCATCCAGCAGGAAGTTTCGGTCTCGGCAGTTCATCTGGCCGGAGACGAAAACGTGACGGCGGACGCTCTGAGCAGGCAGAGCGTGATCTCTCACGAGTGGGAGTTGGCTCAGGAGATTCTCCTGGAGATCTTCGCCCTTTGGGGGACCCCTCAAGTGGATCTCTTCGCCTCCAGTGTCAACCGGAAGTGCGAAAGGTTTTGCTCGCGGGAATTTCCTCCAAAAGGAGCTTTAGGAGACGCGTTTGTGGTGAAGTGGTCATTCCCGCTGCTGTACGCGTTTCCTCCAGTCCCCGTCATCCCGCAAGTGCTGCGGAGGTTACGGAAGTTCGGTTCCCGGATGATCCTCATTGCTCCGGCGTGGGCTCGGAGGACGTGGTACCCGGACCTTCTCGACTTGTCCATCTGCCCTCCACGTCGTCTTCCCTACTGAGACGATCTGCTCTCACGGGAGGGGGTCAGGTTCTCCATCCAGAGGTCAGATCCCTCAACCTTCACGCTTGGCTTCTGAAAGGTTGAGGTATAAGGATTGGGACCTCCCTGAAGACATGATGGAGGTGTTGCTTTCGGCCCGAAGGCCAGCAACTAAGTCTCTGTACCGTTGCCGTTGGCGTAAGTTCTGCGACTGGTGCAGAGTTCGGAATGTGGATCCTTTTGCATGTGACATCCCCATGGTTCTGTCCTTTTTGCTTTCTTTGGCCCACAGGGGCTTGCAAGTGGGTACCATTAAAGGTTACCTGGCGGCGCTGTCCATCATAAGCGCTCGTCTGAAGAGTGTTCTTACTTTAAAATCCCTTTGATTTCACAGTTTCTGAAAGGGCTCACTAATGTGTTCCCGCCGTCACCTTTCCTGGTGCCCGGTTGGGATTTAAACCTTGTTCTTAGGTTTCTTATGGGTGCTCCGTTTGAGCCTTTACATTCTTGCCCTTTGCGGCTGTTAACTCTGAAAACTGTGTTTTTAGTTGCGGTTACTTCCGCTCGCAGAGTGAGTGAGTTACAGGCACTTTCAGTTAAGCCACCCTTCACTGTTTTTCACAAGGACAGGGTTGTCCTTCGAGTTCGTCCTTCTTTTCTTCCGAAGGTAGTGACGGAATTTCATTTGGCCCAGAAGGCTGTTCTTCCGGCATTCTATCCTCCTCCGCATCCTGGTAAGGAAGAGGAAAGGCTCCATACATAGGCTTGATCCTAGGAGAGCTTTAAGCTTTTATGTTTCACGCATGTCCCGGGTCAGAGTGGACGATCAACTCCTTATTGGTTACGCTGGTAAGCGTTTGGGGCAAGCTGTGACGAAACGGACTTTGTCCCGCTGGATTATTTTGGCCATCTCGGAGTGTTACCGCTTGGCGGGTAAGGACCCACCGGCTGGCTTGCGGGCCCATTATACCAGGGGTGTGGCTGCATCTACTGCACTGCAGAGGGGTGTTCCTATTCGCAACATCTGTGATGCAGCCACCTGGGCTTCAGTACATACATTTGTACGGCATTATTCCCTCGATTCCATCAGAGGGCAGGATCTGGCCTTTGGCAAGGCGGTCCTTTGCTCTGCTATTTGATTGGCTATTCTAAATTTTGATTCTAAATTCTTTCCCTCCTCGTTCTGGTACTGCTTTGGGAGTCTGTCATAGATATGGAATACGTCGGAGGACCCAATCCCCTCGAAGAACAAGTTACTTTCTTACCTGGTAACGTTTTTTCGATGGGATGGTCCGACGACGTATTCCATATCGCTCCCGCCCTGCCTTCCCCGCTGCAGAATTTCTTTTGCGATTGCAGCTTACGTTCCACAAGGCTTTGTGTCTGACTGGCAGTTGACTTATGTCACACGTTCTGGGGGAAAAAACTACAACTGAGGCTACGGGCGTCGTGCGTCCTACTTATCACATCGGTTGACGTCGGACGTCGGAGGAGGTCCTCAACGACGGCGCATCGACGTCATCGACGCAGGACGCAGACGCCGGAAAAGTTTCCGAAGCAGCACAGCTGTGGTGATTACATGTCATAGATATGGAATACGTCGTCGGACCATCCCATCGAAAGAACGTTACAATATTGAGATTGAACCTGATTTATTTTCCGGACAGTGGCTCCTTTTACCTGTGACCGGGTTTGTTTGCATGTGACGTCATGCACGCGTTAGCGTGATGAAGTCGCGTGGTAAACACACCGGGGTCCTAAGCCAACACTCCTTGCTTTTTAAGAGGTTCCGTACTTGGACCCTCTTCCCCTCTGAATCCATCAGATACTATCATCAGACCATGATAGGAACATGACCATTTTACAATTTTTTCCATCCGTGCACCTCAGTGATCACTATGACGTATCACGCGCATGCGCGACGTCACGCCACCATTCAGCATATAAATGTCGGCGGCACTGCATATAGAGTCGGATAACCCTCCGGTCTCCATTTTGCAACGCTGTTTTACAGTAGGTAAGTGTTCCATTCCAAACTAGCCTGGTACAGGATTCCCCTAGAACCCTCATGCCAGTGTCTGACCTTTTTTCCTTCTTTTGTTTAAACTTGGCGATCAAGCCCTGCTTACCTCCCAGACCTTTCTTTTTGCAAAATCCCTCCACTACCTCCTAGCATAGGAGCTCAAATTGGATGACTACTAACTACTGTAAGTGACTCGACACTGATTACCTCTGCTCCAATATTTACAAACTGTTGACTTAATAGACGTTCCTTATGTCTATGCTCCATTTACAGATGAGGGTTCTTCCTCAAGACTGCTAGGCCTGATTTCACGAAAGCCCAGGATCTCCGTCCCAGATTCCCGTTTTCTCTTGTAGAACTTTTACCATAAAAAGCACAAGGTCAGAATGATTACTTCTCTTTTGGTTATTCAGAGCTCATACCTATTGCTTTGTGTACCCAAGATCATTTAAAAGTTAAAAAAATTAGAGTTGGGGTAGAGTTGAATAGGTTAAGATACATGAATGGGTGACAGGATGTTCCGTGATGGATATTTTTTGTACTCTATATATTTAACTATATATATGTAAACCCTTCAAGGCTTGGATTTCTGCACTATATATCTTGACCAAATATGAGTCATTAAAATACTTTATTTTCGTTTGGATTTAAACAAGACTCTAATGTTAATATTGTATATATCTTTCCCTAGTATCATTGTTTTTCCCCTGATGAAGAGTGTTTGTATCACTCGAAACGCGTTGGGCCTTGCACAGCTTCAACATCAAGAGTAAAAATGAAGATTGGTTCTTGTGACCCTATTTGATTGAATGTCTTTTTTTCATTAACAATCTGTTCTCAAATTAATACAATTCACAGTTTTCCTTGAATTCAATAAGATACATTATTTACAATGTCAACTTAATTGTTGGTCTGGTATTCCAGATACTAGAAAGTGTGCAGGGGATGTAAGTTCCCAACTTGGGAACTTATTTTGTTTTTCATTTTATTGTGCAACCTAGGTGTCAAGGTTGCTTTTCTCTCCTCTGCACCTCATAATTTTTTTACCCATTTCTCCAATTGCTTAAAATGTAACCTTATTCCTACACACTTCAAATTTTGATTACTAGGGTGTGCCATAGTTGTCCTATTTTTCTTCTTAGAAGTTTTACCTGCACCATAATGCACCATGTCGAATCTTAGTGGCCCACCCATGTTTATGGCCACTCTAGGACCAATAAAAATCAAATGGGCACAGTGGAAGAAGGGTTTCATGCACTATTTGAAAGCAGCTGGCGGAAATTCGTTTTCCAATGACAGAAAACTTGCTCTTTTAATGCACCACTTCGGTTATGAAGGGCAGAGAATTTTTGAGATTTTCCACAGGTTGCAAGTGATGGTGAGGGAGACATCTCTGATCTGGAAAGTGCATTTGCGAAGTTGGATTTGCATTTTAACCTGAGGACAAGCACTATACTGGAAAGGTATAACTTTCACCATACTCCTATACTCTCATGCGAATCAGTTGAATACATGACTGCACTCCGACAGTTAGCATCCTCATGCAAGTTTCTTGGAGCATATGATGAGCATCTGCGTGACCAATTCATGACTCACTGCAACTCTGATCGCATACGTGAGGAGTTATGGCTCAAAGATGAGCCCACGTTGGATGAAGTAATAACCATTGCTAAAAGAGTTGAACATTCTTTGGCATGCATTGCTAAGCTGGCAAAGAGAAAGACAAGAGGTGAAGCAAGAGACATTGAATGTGAATGAACACAAGAATAAAAAATTCAAAGATAAGGAACAAACAGTCTTATCGAGGAGGAACAGAGTCGAAGAACTACAGTCAGAAGGGAGAGAAATGAGAAAAAGATGAACGCTTGTATTATAGCTGTGCCAGTAGTTCACACTTCGCTGCCTCAGTAGTTTGTCCTGGTAGAAGAGCAACCTGTTCGAAATGCAAGAGAAAGGGACATTTTGCAAATTGTTGCAAAAACTCAACACACTCAAAAGAAAGTCCTATATGTTACTGAGGATGAGGGACAGAAGTCTTATGATGATGAGAATGAATTTCCAGTGAATAATGTTATTGTTAACACCATCACTGATGCCATTAATGCTGTTGATGTGGATAATGAAGATGATGAATGTGAGCGTCCTTATGCAAGTGTTAAAGTGGATGGTAAAGAAGTATGTATGATGGCAGATTCAGGATCAAAAATAACATGTCCAAGGAAGTGTTTGAAAGAGTAGTGAAAGGGGATGTACGAGGACTTTTTAAACCTGATATTAGGCCTGGTGGCTACAATCGGGACCCCATTGATCTCTTAGGGTATAGTAAGAATCGCTTTCAATTTAAAGACGGGGAATGTGAAGGGGAAATGTATGTAACCAAAAGAGGTCTTACTCTACTGGGGTGGAGGCAACAAAAGAAATTGAAGATCAAGTTAGATCCCAATAGTCCTGAGCAAGTGAGTGAATCAATCATTAGTAAACACCCCAAAGTATTTAGAGAGGGCATTGGAAAGATTAGAGGTATACAGCATCAAATCGTGTTAAGAAAAGGGAGTATCCCTGTGGTTGCAAAATTGAGGCCAGTACCTTTGGCAATTAGAGAAGGAGTTAAAGAGGAGCTGGCGAAATTGTTGAAACTAGGTGTTCTTGAAAGAACAGGAGGGGTAGACTGGACTTCTCCACTAGTGGTAGTTGAGAAAAGCTCAGGTGAGCTCCGCTTGTGTGTAGACTTACGTCAACTCAATAAGTGTGTGTTGGTAGATCGCCATCCTCTACCTAATCTGTCAGATGCTTTCGAGAATTGGGCAAGGAAAGGTATTCTCGAAATTAGACTTGGCTTCTGCTTACCATCAAGTAGAATTGGAAGAACGATGCAGAAAGCTCACAGCATTTGTCACACATGAGGGTGTTTTCCAGTTCAAACGCATGCCTTTTGGACTTGTATCTGCTGCTGCAGTTTTTCAAAAGGTTATGGACAGATTAGTTGGAAAAATCACAGGTGTATATTGTTTTCAGGATGTTTTGATTTGTGGGAAGAGTGAAGAGGACACAATAACACACTGCATAGAGTTTTGGAGATATTTGAAAAGAATGACAGTGTTGAGGGAAGGAAAATGTAAGTTTGGTGTTTCTAAAGTTGAATATTTAGGCCATGAAATATCTGCAGATGGTTTAAAGCCAAAAGAGAGTTTGGTAAGTGCCATAAAAGATACCGAAAGCCCAGAGGACAAAGCACAATTGAGATCATTCCTACGGATGACTGAATTTTATCAGAGGTTTGTACACAACTATGCTAGTAAGGTGACTGAATTGAGAAAACTGCTGAAGGAAGGAAGCGAGTTTGTCTGGTCGTCCAAATGTGAGAGTGAATTTGTCAGATTGAAGAAGGAAATAGATTTAGCACAACCATTAGGACAGTTCGATACGTACCGACAGAGTAAAGTCACTGTTAATGCTTCCGAAATGGGGATTGGTGCAGTGTTGTCTCAAGTGGATGATCAGGGCAAGGAAGAGATTATAGCACATGCATCTCGAGGGTTAAGAGGAGCTGAATTTAGGTATTCTGTCTATTGGGCCATGGAGAAATTCAGAAATTTTATATGGGTAACATGTTTTATGTTGTGCACTGATCATAAACCACTTAGACATTTTAGAGAATAAAGGCCAAGATAAGGTGTCCAGGAGGGTTGCCGGATGGATTACCCGCATGCAATGTCAGTGTTTCGTGGTTAAAGTAATTCCGGGTAAAGAAAACATACTAGCAGATCGTTTGTCAGGGTTAAGGAAACACGAGAATGAAAATGATTCATATGGTGAGAATATGGAAATGGTTTTCATTAATACTGAGGGCATAGTGTCCAAGGAAGAATGGTTGGAGGAAATGGACAAGGACGAGTGTTTAAAGTTGGTTATTACATATGTGGATTCGGGTGAGTCGGCTAAGAAAACAGAATTGAAAGAAGATACCGTCCCATTTTGGGAGGTCAGGAATGAACTAAGTGTGGTAGGTGGTATTTTATTCAGATGGGAGCGTGCTGTGGTTCCCTAAATGTTACGAAACAGAATTACTGATTTAGCTCATGTAGGACACATTGGCATTAGCAGAACAAAGTGTTTTACGTAACAATTATTGGTGGCCTGGATTTGATAGGGACATAGAAAGAAGACTGGCTGAGTTCCTATGTGTACTAAGATTGGAAAAGAAGTGGCTAGACAACAACCCCTTGTAGAGGTAGAAGTACCAGGTGGAGTTTGGAGAGATGTGGCAGTGGATATCCTGGGCCCAGTTGATTTAGGGTATGGAAGAGGAAAAATTATATTTGCTCTAGTTGATCTATTTTCGCGCTGGTGTGAGTTTAGTATAGTAAGAGAGACCACCGGAGAGGCCTTAGTAAAGGAGTTACAGCAGATATTAGCTAGGGAAGGTGTCCCTGAAAGCATTCTGACAATGGTCCTCAATTTGTTGGTGGATGTTTTGCAAAATATGTCAGAGGCTGGAATCGAACACAAGAGGACTGTGTTATATCACCCGGAGACGAATGGGTGTGTGGAAAGAATGAATAGATGTATCATGGAAAGTATTAGGATGGCAACTGAAACAGGATGTGATAGAAAAGTTGCAATGCAGGACAGGATTTTTGGTCTGCGCATGTCCCCTCATTCATTTACGGGAATAACCCCTTTCGAGTTAATGAGAGGACGTAAACCAAACACGGTGGTCAGTCCTCCATGGTTAGGAAGAAGCAGAGAAAGTGATTATGTGGTAGATGGTGTGAGCAAAGATTTGAAAAAGGAATGGGTAGCGCGTGAGAATGCAAGGAGAGGGAAGAAAACTTAATTGAATGTGGAGACATGGTGAGGATAAAGAAAGGTGTGTTGAAGAAGAAAGGAGAAGCACTATATTCCGATCCTGTAAAGGTAATTGCTGTGCTGCGTGGAGCGATTCGGGTAGTGGGAGGACAAGTGTGGAACTTGAATCGTGTTGCTTTTGTGAAAAGGGGTGGATGATGTTTTTGGAATAAAATAAGAGGGAGATGTGTTATGGTGTAGCTTTTATGAGACATCTATATATATGTCAATTAAGATGTAGGTTCAAGATATAGAAATTTAAGCAAGTTAAATGTTGTGTTCAATAACAATGGAAAGCAAGTATTGCCATGGAAAGAATACAGCCCTGTCTATTCAATTTAGCCTGGAATGGAGGTATGTCATACTGTAAGAGAACATTCCATTTTGCTATGATGCTGCTGTTTACTTTTGTTGGCATTCCAAGTGAATCTGTTGCTGCTTTCTTATCTGCCTGGTTGTAGTGTTATGCAGCTGGAGGTCCTTTCATTATAAATATAACTTAAAATAAACAGTTCCTTTAACTTGCGGTTGTCCGGATGTTCATACTTAACAATATGTTTGTAATATTACTTTGCACCTAGTTTGTTAAGGCACATTAAAATATATTTGTACCTCTCATATCAGGCAGCAATAATAGTTTCTTTTTGTACTACTGATCACACATATGTGGAACTGTGTGTGAGAAAGCAGGGTAACTTGCACTTTACCTGTGTTTCCTATTCTTTGTTGGGAGTATTTTTTTTGGGAGTAAAAATGGCCGATACACACTTTATCTGTAGGGCGGCAGATGTCCATCGTATTTCCTCTCATGCTTTTTTTGATTTTAGTATATTCAGACTGCGTTTCATCTCATCTGAAATGGAAACGGTGGACCTAAATTGTTCTATAGATTATTCTGATTTGGACTCTATTGACAAAACGGCTGTTAGCCTGTATGAAATATCCTATTGCCAGTCCATGCTTTTTCAGCCTGTTATTTGCTAATCTCAATCTTTTTGTATGACACGTCAGGAGAGGAAAGCTTAGTCTGTTATTTCAGATGCAAACGGTCTACTCTAATGAATTGTAAAATATATGATAGAATCTATACTTGATACAGCTAAACAAATGATCCTCTAACCTAATCTCCCGGAATACAGCAAAAAATAGAACCCACTTAATACGTTATGTACAGAGCACACTCCAGAGGAAGAACACCACAGAAGAAAAACGATCTACAACATTCTATGTTGCTAGAAAAAATCCTGTTTATGAATGTTTAAAATCCCATAATTTATAACGCGAGTTTAATTGAACAGATTGATAAACCTCCATTTCAGGTGAGATCACATTTTGTCCATGAATATACTAAAATCGAGTATGAGAGGTAATAAGATGGACAGCTGCAGCCCTACAAATAAGGGGTGTATCTGCAACTTTTACTCCCACAAAGTAGTCATCTTTGAGTCTCATTGCAACTTCTGGATTTCTTTGAAGGCCGCACTTTATTTGCAAAACCCAGACGTGCAGCTGAGTCCTGAGGACTTGTCATTGTGATCTGTCGATCAAGGGAAAATGAATGTCATTGATCATCTCCTTTGTGACTTTTTATACCCATTGTATGCATACGTACAGAGAACACTACCACACGTGTTTAAAATATGTTCTGTTTTAATTGTGTTAATAACAGGAAATCTATCCGTTCAGGTTTTACTGAAGCACAGTTTAGTTCTGGTTGACTCTGCAATTGATTGAAAGATGTAACCCAAGTTGCTATGCTTTATTGCAGGGAAGTCTTGGCAAGTGAGGCCATTCTGAACATACCAACCAGAGCTGATTGGAGGGAGTGTAAATCTACAAAAGAAGAGGAAGCCACCTGGGCCAAAGCTTTCCGAGAGAGCTTTGAACCATTTGATTTTTCCCCAAAGGATTAAGTGAATAAAAACTATTTGGGGGAAAAGGACACTTTGCTCTTTAAGTAGAGGAAATTGCATTGTCTGAACCACATTAACTACAATGCGTTTATTTGCCCAGTGAATAATATTTTTATGAACAATATTGTGCATTCAGTTTTTACTTCATGCCTTTTTGAGTCCGAATTTCAATTTGTGATAGAATTAATTTACTTTTTAACTACAGAGAGGATCATTGTCTCTTGAAACCTGTTCCAGGAAATAAAATGAAAACAAACCATTCTGGTGTAGCTTGGTCATTAAAGCTTGGCAAATGCGTTTGAACACTTGCTTTTTGTTGTCTTTAAATTTGTTTTGCCTCACATAAATTCTAAGGTATACAGCTCTTAGGATTAAGATTGTCCCCCTCTAGTGCATATGTGGCAAACCCAGTTTGGCAGAGGAAAGAATAAGGATACTGTGCCCTATTTCTGCAATCGGGGCTGGGAACGAGAGGCACAACATCAAAAGTTGCCACCTCAATTGCCTCTGTTGCACGCCTGAATGAACCACCTGCCCCCTCAATGGCAGGAGATCAAGGGGACTAGTGTCTTTCACCTGTTCTTCTACCTCACCATCTTGGCAGTAGAGGGAGGGAGGAAGGAAGGGATGGATAATGTGCTTTAAAAAAAAAAAACCTGTTTGACGACTCATAATACTGTACGCAGCACAGTGATTGCAACATCACTGCTCCCTTTCCGCCAGCCGGCCTTTCCATGCTTCTGGTTTCGTAGACTGTTAAGGTAGGTGGTGGTGCTGGTTAGAGGACAAACGTACTGCGCATGTCTTTTCTCAGGGCCCAGATAGCATGTGTGTTCGTTCTTAAAATAGCAAATCCATAAAAAAAGTCAGCCTTATTGGATTGCTCTGCTTTTTTTTTACTCCACTGTACATTGGGACATCAGGTGCCCTGGTAGATATCAACACCTTTGCAATGGGTCTGCTTTGTTTTTCCTGCAGAGATGGAAAGCAGAACAGTTGCATGTATTAAATGTGTGCCCTCTTCAAAATCGGCATGTTTTTTTTTAAGCTGGAGGTTTAATATCAAAGAAAATAATTGTCCATACCTATTTTGCTTCCCTAGAAGTTGTTTGCAATAATAAAAAATGAAATAGTTGAATAAAATGTACGTGTCCGCCCCACTACATTAATAGTGGTGGGGAAATGTCTGCAAATATGTTTTTGCTTTGTCATCCTAGAATTGTTAACAATGGAGACTAAAACCAAGGAGAACCACCCGGGGTCTGGAAAGAAAGATCGAAGGGGCCCGGGGTATCGCTTTATACCCACATCAGGACTTGGCGAGGAACTGGTCGATCCACCCCTGATGGAAGAAAAGATGATGAACTTTGCCATTTTTGGAACCAAAAGAAATTAGACTGATCTTGCGACTTCCCATTGATGGACGATCTACGCCAAATCGCAAGGGGGGGGGCTTGTGGGATGTTCTGACCCACTAGGCACTGCCCTGCAATATCACTTTGTGCTGCGCTCATCAGAAACAACAGAAAGGCCGCCAAAAAGCCTGATGTGTGCTAAAAATCTGAGAAGTGCGCAGGGAAACCTGAAAAATAGGCTGCCAATCCATTTTGCCTATGTCAGTGGTAAAACAGGAGACCACACTGCCAGAACCTGTCTTTGGGCTGCCCACAGAGTGAAATGGAATTACTTGAAAAGGCAGGGCTGCATTGCCTGGAAAACCCAGAAGTGCTATAAAATCCGTTTTTCCTTGGCTGTTGAAAGTGCAAAATCATGGTTCCCAAACATCAGAAAAGATCCAACATCCTTGTTGGGTGTTAACATCACTTTAGTTAAAGAATCCACCTAAGCACAATGCCAGGAGAAGCACATTTCATCATAAGAAAATCCACATTCAAAAAGATGCTTGCCTGCAAAAATCTGTCCGATATGGGCGCAGTACCTCCGCTCACCTGGGTCAAAGCTGTCATTTACTTGTACTGGCAGTTTAAAACTTGTCTTAAAATCAAATTGTGGAAAAGAAAAGACTTGCCATTAAAAGCAATATAGGTTGCTACAATTCAATCTCTATGTTTGAAAAAGACTGGAATTATGAGATCTGTGGGTATATTTGTTGAAAATGTAAGTTTATTTAGAAAAGACAATTTTAAACAAGTGGTTTTAAAAGAGAACTAATGTTAGCCATAGTATTTCAAAGGCACATTCCACAGTTTGCCCCAAACAAAGGCATCTACCCCCTGCTCACTGCTCAGGAACTGTCATTGAGTTGTTAATGGAGGTGAGAGATGTTGGCCTGTTGCTCTGAGGCGAGACAAAAGACTCCCTTGATAGAAAAGAGATGCAAATTAAACTGTCAACAGAATACAACTGCCAGCAGGAAGGGAGCCTGGGAGGGCTCTGGACCAAGCAAACTATGGAGGCGGGACAAGAGAGATTTATGTATCTGAAACTGTAGAAAATATATTTTTGGAAAAAGACTCATGGAGAACTGTGCAAAACTGGTTGAAATCTGTAATTTATAGGTTGTTAATATGAAAATGCTGCTCACAGTTTGAGACTACTCTGAACTCTGTGCTATGTTCAGAGACGGGACTACCAAAATGTTGTTGATGTAGCAATTGTGATAATGTGTCGGGCTCACCTGGACTCCACGGGGGCGTAGCACGTAGCCGTACGAATGATGTCTGTACTGGCATAGCTCTGGTGGTATGATGATGTCCTCTCCCCTGTTATCACCCCAGGAGGCGTTTGTCTGCAATGTTGAAACAAGATATTAGCTATTGAGTGGGGCTCGATTGGTCCCACCTCCTTCAACCTCCCGATGCCCAACTCCTCTTCTGGCTCACCTTTGAGTTTTGTGAGGTTGGCTCTCCGTCCTGCTTGACTTTCAGCAGGGGCGCAGTAAGCCCAGTCTTTCCCCGGACACAGTTACTTCACTGGTACAGAGTGGCTGTTGCTGTATCTGGAATATCTGGATTAAGCAGATAAGTCTCTATGCCAATGGATGCTTACTGTCAGGAATCAGGGGTTGTGGTGCAGGAGAAGTATATTGCCTAGAAGGGGGGAAAACGCTACTATTCCCAGCAGGCATGGGGAATGGGTGTAGTTTTCTGAAGCGCCGGTAACTAGCTGCAGGCACTTTGCATTAGGAGAATGTGCTCTTAACGGCCGCCCGCCCGCCCATGCTCAGGTGCTGATGATTGATGTTGGAGAGCCCGGGGGCGGCAGCAGCAGCGGAGCAGCAAAGCGAGAGGCGGAGGCGGGCAATTCGAGGCAGCTGAAGGACTATCGCTGACCATGTGTGGCGGCATTCGCATCTCCCAAACCGCGGCAGTGAACGCTGGCTAATGTGTGATCCGCTCTCTTCCGGCAGGTCTGGGGCAGCCGCAGGAGGTGCCCGGACACTCAGTTAAGTGTTTGTGTGTTCTGTGTCCTCCTGGTCCACGGCGGTGACCTGTATTAAGCAACGCTTCAACTCGTTGTCCGGGCGTTATGAGGAAACATCCGGACCATTAGTTAAGTGTGCTTTCTTGAAGTGTGCCTTCTTAATAGTATATTTTGTGCTACTTGCTACTATGAACCATATGTTTGGATGCTACGGTCTGAACTACGGCATGGAAATGATTGCTAACCAGAAACAACCAAAAGTCTGCTAAGTCTGCATTCCTCAGTCACATTGTTTTCTCCACAAGGGGAAAGCGTCGTTTTATGTACAGGGGTTTGCGTCAACCCATAACTGGGGCATGTTGTCTCAGTGTCATTGCTTGCTATATGTTTAATGTAGCTTGAAGTCATGGTCACGAACAGTCGAAAGGTCATGTATGCTGCTCCATGTCTTTTGTGAAACTTATGTTATGTCCTACTAGTTTATGAAAGGAGAGTCAGGTTAGGTTTCCAGAGTATTACACTATCAAGTCAAGAATTGTATGTGATTTTGCTGTTTGTCTAGTTGTCTTCCCTTCCTTACCTTCATTAGTCCATCCCTTTTCCCTAACTCCTTCCCCCCCCCCCCCCCATTGGCTGCCACGTGGCTACCTGTACTTCAAAAATCCAGGCGCCCGTGCCAACCACGGTGGGAGGGTCGATCCATTCGGATTCTGCGGTTCGGGAGAGGGGATTGATATCCTCCTCCCTTAGTTCTATCGTGACACTTGGTATAGGTGCTCATTGTCTTTATTTCCCAAGGTTTAAACATGTTTTGTCTTTCTTGCAGGCGTGGTTTCGTGCGGAGGTTTGGATGAAGAATTGACTCTCCTAGGATTCTGACTAGGTTACCTCCTGGTGAGTACTAGCATGGGTGAGTGGCGCTGAATAATTGTTTTTTCACGCGCGACTAACCTGCTATTTCTGTTCCTTCTGTGCAGGCGCGGCCCCAGGATGATGAATGGAAGAACCGCTCCAACGTATTCCCGAGGAATGCAGATCCCTGGGTGAGTATTGGATGCCTCCACAGATGCCCTCTTCCCAACAAGGATGGCGATCCGAAGATCAGCTGAAGGCGAGACCGATAGATGAGAATTGCAGTTAAGGCCTTTTTCGCTGTAATAACACCTGTTCTTCTCTTTCTTTCAGGCACCGATGGGTGGAAATCTCAGAACGGGCGTGGCTATAGAAGCTCGAGGACAGAGCAGACACGGTGAGCGTTAC
Organism: Ambystoma mexicanum; assembly: GCF_040938575.1. Lineage (NCBI taxonomy): Eukaryota > Metazoa > Chordata > Amphibia > Caudata > Ambystomatidae > Ambystoma > Ambystoma mexicanum. The sequence continues at coordinate 230,056,900 of NC_090936.1, forward strand.
GCTGCAGGAGTGCAGAATAACGTGAAGCGTGTTCTGCCTGCAGGGTGTGGCTTAAATAGCCTTGCAAGTAGTTCCAGGCAAGTAGACCCTTTACCACACCCTGCCTTTCAGGTAAAGTAGTCCCTCGGTCACGCCACGGATATGCAGAAAGGCTCAGCCTCACTAGGCTGAGTAAGTAGTCCATATGGTTCAAACCATCTTATGAGCCTGGCGCCAATGGCTCCAGGACTGAGTCCAGGAGGTTCTGGGACAATCATTTGGGGCTTGATAAGCCCTATTGGGTGTCAATGAATGGGGTGGGCCCATCAGTTCCAGGGGTTTTGGAGCACGCACCATGACAGCATGCTAGAAATATGAAACTTCATAGGATTATTCCCAGATGTCATGTGCATGTATGTGGAAAATGTGTACAGATCTGACGCTGGGTAACCAACCAAAAGCGCGAAAAATGGTCAAATTTGAACCGAAGCTCTCACTAAAATGGAACTCGGACGGATACGTGGCCTACTAAATCTGTGATGTGAATATGTATCATTAGCAAGTTGGTGATATTGTAAATATGATTTATGTGAAAAATAGATTTACTGTACTGAAACAATGGGGAGGTACTTCCTGGATTGTAAAATGCAGCATAACTAGGACACTAGATTTCCTTCTCAAATCAGGAGAGGGGAAATACTCTAACAAATAGGATTCCTAGAGGGTGTGTTTAGTATAATTCAGCCTACCCACCCCTTTGGGAAATACATAAATAGGGACAGTTTAGGACCTAGAGAGAGACACCGATTCACCCATCAACTGATTTACTGGTGAAGCGCTCTGCAGGCGGAACCTAGATCCAAGACTCCAGAACTCTGAAAGCAGAAGGCCCAATTCCAAAGCTGAACCCTTCTCTGCTGGCTTTTAAAATCTTGCAACCTGATTTTAACCCCCGACTTCCATGGGGCACATCAAAAATTGAACAGCCGGGCTGTGCTGTTTCTGATTCTTGCCAAGAACTCTTGCTAGAACCCAGAGATCCAAACCAGTAGAGCAGAGCTGTAACCAGATAGCTGTAACCCAGAACCAACCCATCAGATCCAGTCCAGAGGCCGTGCAGAGACCAGAGTGCCATGCTGAGTGCAGAACCGGGTGCCTGAATCCTGTCCGGTGGGCTAGCAGAATTCCTGTCCAAAACCTTTGACCAGATATTTGACGGGCCTATTCCAAACCATAGTTGTGAGTATCTATAGCATTGAATTGTCCATAGCCAACCTTATCTTTAAGTAATCCTATCCAACCCATCCTATCATATCCAGAACCACATTGTAGAATCTTTCTTGTTTTTCTGAATCTTTCCCTCATCCATATAGTCCTTTGTTAATTGTAGTGATAAATTCATATTTGCGCTAATGTATTTGCTGAAGAAAGACAAGTGTCTAGGCGGGCAAAAGTCAGAGCAGAGGCACCCGCTGTTCTGGTGGCTGTCCGTTGGGCATCTTCATAGCCTCCTTAGTGTAAAGAAAATCTGTTTGTAATTTCAAAAGCACATCTTTCATTTGAAAATCTTTATTCTTTTTTGAAAAATCTACCTCTACTAAAACCTTTATAACTTCGGAACCGTACAAGCTAGAACTGAAATTTAAGTGTCAAATTGAAGCTAAAATCCTCAGTTTGTAGTTGTAGTTCTGTAATCGCGTTTCTCGCGTGCTGAAAAGTTTGCCGTGGATTTGCATTTGGCTCAATTTCATCATGTGTAAAACAGCTATTCTTTGCATCTGACCTCAGAATTCCATTTTCAATCTGCTAGTTGTTCAATCCTCATTGCTAGTGTTTATCTGGAACTATACAAAGTGGCTCCCACTAGTTTTGAATCCAATTTAGAGAATTAAATTACATTTTCGGTGGGTTTCCCATTCTTTCAAAACCACATTCAAAAGCATTTGAACTGTTTTGAAATCATTCCTGTTTCTCTCTGCTTGCTGGGCGGGAATTGGGATTGAATCTGTATTGGTTGAGATTGTATATTCCTGAAACCTGTTTTCTCGCCTTCATCTCTATATTGCATATTAGGGGGGATTGAGTAGTGTGCAGGGGGAAAGAGTAATTACATTGCATTTGATTGAAAACACAAGTATTATTTCTGTGCTGCATTAATTTCCTATCATTGCATTTGACTGAACCCACAGTTTTATTCTGTGCTACTTTATTTTTCTTATCCATACTCATTCGGATTAGAGATTGTTGATTGTAACATCACCCATTGGTGATTATTGTATAATATTAAATAGTGTGATATCTAGATATTGTTCAAAATCATAAGTGTGACTTGCATCTTGTTCAAATTCATAAATTAAATCTTTTAACTTTGCAAAACAACCTGCTTCCTTGTACAGTGAGACCGGGGGGATTCAAAGAGAGGGGCGTGATATAAGGGTACATCATTGAGAAATAAAAACTTATTGACAAAAATATATAATTAAGTGTTCAACTGTGCATCACGCGCTAGGCATTGACTTAGGGGGAGTGCCAGGTTGAAATCGCTTACACAGGGATTCGTTTTTCAGCTCTTTTCAATGCCCCTCAAGGGCTGATTTCGTTGTGTTCTTGGAAGCTTCCGGAGGTTCTTCAGGCCTACACCGCATGGATCATTTCGGACGAGAAGGGCGGCGCTTCCCTCTTCAAACTTTTCTCCGACAACGGTTTGTGGAATGTGTACATGGACGACAAACATTCCCGTGTCTGTATTGCCTGCACCCGACGCATAAAGAAGACGATTGTGACTTCCTGTGGCTTCATGAAGCGCACAATGAAGAATCAACACCAACAGTTGGAGTCGTGGCTGCAGGCCAAGGCCTCTGCCCCGCGTGCTACCCAGGGGCATGCCTCTCCTGGATCCGGCAGACCTGAGCGGGCTTCTATGTCCTTTGAGGGTGCCCAACATAAGGCCAAGCACCGCAAGTCCGCTTCAGTCGGGGTTGCCGCTGCTGCGGGTCCCGCGACGGTCAGGGCGCGATAATCATCCCCATCGGCATCGATCTCCAGTCACCACTCTGGTTCTTCGTAAAAGAGGAAGTCAGCTACCCCAGGGAAGCTGAGCGAGAATCCAGAGAAGGCCAAACAGGAGAAGGCCGTGCAGCGTACAATGTCTGGCCTACCCGCGACAGAGAGGGCCAAAGTAGACAAGGGGTCCGGCCCGGAAGGAGAAGTCCAAACGGGACAAGGAATCCAGCCTTTCCCCGAAGGCCCAGGTGTACCAGGCAAAATCATCCCCCTCCATCAATTTGGTGGTGGCGTCACTCTCGAAGGCTGTAGGGGCGGACCCGGCCCAGGGTACCCTGATGACGGCCAGGGTGTCTCTTCCTCCCAGGAGGGAGGCCTTGAGCAAGCCAGTTGAGAAGACCCCAGAGAAGAGGATGTTGGAACTCGGACCGAGACAGACCCCTCAGGACTAAAGAAAGGGTGGGGAGGAGGTGGTGAAGGCCTCCAAGGAATGGACATTTCTTCGTCTGACAAGGATAAGATCCTTTTCGCCCACACCGTCCATGGGGTTGATGAGGGGGATGTTGGGGAAGCACCCCACGAGAGGGGCAACAACTGCGACAAGGGTTACTGTCGATGGAGACGAAGGGCCCTGAGATGAGGGTCCTGGGCCCAGCGCGCCTACCCCCCCAGGTACCGCCGAAAGATCTTTCACTGAACATCCTTTTGACCCTCCACATGTTTGTGTCAGAGATGCAGAGGAGGATGCCGACGGCTCTTCCACCTGAGGTACCAGTTCTGGCAACCCCATTGACACAGGGGTATCCTCTGGCCAAGAAGAAGAGGCATCTTGCGCTTCATTCCACCCATTGCCTCCCTCTTCCCCCAAGGGAGACGGTATCGGAAACAGCGACAACTGGCATGGATGACTACGTCGGGATGGTGGACCTCCCGTCACCTCCACCCAGGGCCTCTCCGCCAGACGAAGTAGGATCCTTCCGTGCAGTGATCGCCCGAGCATTGGAGCTTTTCCCACTCACGCCCCGGAGGAAAAGAAGGAATGTTTCTTATATCAGCGCCGGGAGGCGAAGAAGACCATCCTTTTTGGTTCCACTCCTGGACGATGTTTGGGATGAAGGGTTGGCTCTGATGAAGATCCCATCGACAGCCCCAGCAAAGAGACCAGCAGGAGAAAAAGTACAGGGTGGCGGACACTGCACCCAAGTGCTTACGGTCTCAACTGTCGCCGGACTCGGTTGTCTCGGCAGCCGCTAGGAAGAAATCACTGTTTGCCGTCGTCTTCCACCCCTCTGGACAACGAGGGGAAGAAATTGGATTATATAGGTAGAAAGATTATCTACTTGGCAGCAACGATGGTCAAGGCTACCAAAGCACTCACGAACGTGGCCAGATACGACCATAAGCTGTGATTTAAGCTGGCGCCACTCCTGGACTTCCTCCCTGATGACAAGCTTGTAAAGGCTTTGGATATCCTTCAAGATGGCTAGGTGGCGTCGGACCATGCCATCATGGTGGCCCTGGACATTGTGGACACGAGTTTCTGCCAGATGGGAAACGTCTGCCTTTGCTATTGTGGCTGGCTCAAGGCCACTATCTTTAGGCAGGAGGTCCAGACAAGGGTTTTGGACCTGCCATTTGACCGGGACAACCTGTTCGGGAAGGCTATGGATGGAATCCCTCCAGGCCTTCAAGACGGACACCGAGACTGCACGTGCCCTAGGGATGCTACGATGACCGTCTTTTCGTTCCTCCGGAGGGAAGTCTAGCCGGTCTTTGAAGGGTTTCGGCAGGGGCTCCTCTGCTTACCGCCAGCCCTCACACTCCTCGACCCAGGAAGCCAACAGAGGTCACTCCAAAGCCTTTGTGGGCAGATGCCATCGTCGGGGCCCGCAAGGCAGCCCATCGATCGCCAAGCAAGATTGAACTGGCCCGGACATCGGGCCCCACCCGTGCACCCCAGTGGGAGGCCGGCTGGTGAACCTCAGCATGTGGGAGACCATCTCCGACTGTTGGGTGCTGGACTCTCTCGCCCATGGACACACACTAGAGTTCGAACTAAAGGGTCCTCAAATACTACCAGTGGCCTGCCAGGAAAACCACATCCCTCATCCGCTGCTGGAGGTTCGGGCCATGTTAAAGAAAGGGGCGTTGGAGCTGATTCCAAAGCTGCTCCGGGGCTCCAAGTTTACTGAAGGTACTTCCTCGTACGAAAGACCGGGGATGGAGGCCCATTCTCGACCTACGACGACTCAACAAGTACATAAAGTCCCAGAAGTGCAGGATGGTCACCCTGCAACATGTGCTCGGCTAGCTGGAGGAGGGAGACTTTATGTCGTCGTTGGATCTAGAGGACGCGTACTTCCATGTTCCCATCCACAAAGGACACAGCAAGTTTCTGCGCTTTGTCGTTAAAGGGTAGCATTACCAGTTCAAAGCTCTCCCCTTCAGACCGAAGTCGGCGCCCAGAGTCTTCAAGTGCCTGGCTACGGTGGCGGCTCATCTATGACTGCAAGGGATCCATGTCTACCCTTACCTGGATGACTGGCTAATCCGAGCCAGATCAAGGGACATCGCCGTTGACCACACTGCGAAAAAACCATCCGCCTGCTGAGGGAACTGGGGTTCTTGGTGAACTATGCGAAGTCCTGCTGGACTCCCTCAGAGGAGGTGCTGTTTCTGGGATCCAGACTCGACTCTGGGGCCTGCCTGGCATCACCGTTTGAGGAGAGAATACCGGCCATCCTAGGCAAAGTGCAACGGCTTCGGCGCTGCGGGTCGCCGCGGTGAGGACCATCAAGTTGCTACTCTGCATGATGTCGTGCATATACCGGATTCGGCTCTGCATGTTCTGGATGTGCCCTCTACAGGAGTGCCTCGATGCATGTTGGGTCCAGGTATCCAGAGGCTTCCAGTACAGGATCGTGCTCAATGAGGAATTCCGTCAAGTGATACGGTGGTGGGGCGTGCATTCCATCATCTCCAGAGGCATGGATTTTTGAAGCCCCCCCGTACCCGGAGACGGTCACGATGGACGCTTCCCTGATGGGGGGGGGGGGGCCCACACAGGATGTTTTCACGCCAGAGGCCTGTGGCTGCCGGAGGAGATGTTGTTGCACATCAACGTCCTGGAGCTGCGGGCGGTGTTTTGGGCCCTCCAAGTCATTTCTGCTGTCCCTCAAGGACAAGGTGGTGAGGGTCTGCACAGACAATACCACCATGATGTTTTACATCTGGAAGCAGGGGGGCACCAGGTCCCCGGCGCTCTCCAAGGAGGCTCAGGACTTATGGCACTGGGCCGTCACCCAGGGGATGTTACTCATTCCGTTTCACCTGGCTGGAGTAAAGAACACCGTTGCTGACTCTCTCAGCAACTCAGCAAGGAGCTGCTCTCTTGCCATGAGTGGAAACTTCGGCAGGATCAAGTGGGCGATCTTTTCCTCAGATGGGGCAGTCCCCAGATCGATCTGTCTGCGACAGCGACAAACACCAAGTGCTGCAGGTTCGCCAGCAGGTTCACCCAGCCGGGAAGCATGGGGGACGCATTCTAATTCCCTTGGGAAGGCCTGTTTCTGTATGCGTTCCCTCTGTTGCCTTTACTACTTCGAGTCATCAATCAACAGATGGTACCGTTGCAGGATGATCCACATTGCACCAGCATGGATGAGGCAGATCTAGTACCTGGACCTTCTCGACCTGTCAGCATCCCCTCCAATCAAGCTGCTAGTGGTCGTGGATATTCTCGCCAGGGAAGGAGGCACAATCCTGCACCACGACCCGGGGTCACTGAACCTGAAGGCCTGGCTCCTGTAGCGTTAAACTTCGGTGGCTACGATCTTCCGGCAGACTGCAAAGAGATTCTCGCCAAGACCAGGGCATCATCTACCTTGAAATGCTACGTACACAAATGGAAGCGCTTTACTGTTTGGTGCCGTTCACAGAAGATCAACCCTCTGAGGGTCACTGCTCGCAAGTATTGCTGCATTTACTGTCATTGGCTAAATCAGGGCTGGCTCATGCCTCCATCAAGGTTAATCTGGCGGCTATCTCCTGCTACACCAGATCTCCGGAAAGGTCTTCACTGTGGTTGCACCATCTAGTTAAGGAGTTAATCAAGGGACTGTTCCTCTTGTTCCCACCGGTGATGGCTCCGGCCCCGGTGTGGGAACTCAATGTGGTGCTCCATTCGAACCTATGCATTCAGCTCCGCTCAAGTTTCTGTCCTGGAAGACCGCTTTCCTCGTGGCCATCACCACTGCAAGACGAATCTGTGAAATACATGCCCTGTCCTGCAAGCAGCCTTTCATGACTTTTCAGGAGATGAGGGTGGTGCTGCGGACGCACCCTTACTTCATGGCCAAGGTTCCATCGGAATTTCGTTTTAACAAGCCCTTGCTGTTACCAGTTTTCTTTTTTTTTTTTTTCCATCGCCTTTGTCGCCGGCTGAAAGGAGTTTGCACTTGCTGGATGTGGCTAAAGCGCTGAAGTTTTATGTGGCCCGTGCGAAGATTTTCAGGAAAATGTCTCAGCTTTTTGTGAACTTTGGTCCTGTGAACCATGGGAAGGCCCTGTCCAATGCTTCCATTTCCAGGTCGCTCTCTGGCTGTATCACTCACTGTCACCAGTTGGCAAACCGACCGCTGCCTGGCCGTCGGAGAGCCCATTCTACCAGAGCTATCGCTGCTACAACAGCGTTCCTGCCTGGTGTGCCCCTACTGGACATCTGCAGGGCTTCTACGTGGAGGTCGACATACACCTTCACGAAATTCTACTGCATAGACGGGGATTCCAGAGAGGAGTCTAGAGTCAGCCAAGCAGTGCTGCGCAACCTGTTCGCTTGAAGGTGAACCTGGTGAGGAGGCAAGAGATTGCTTCTGTTGAGCCTTGCCACCTCCTTTGGTTGTGCATGTGTGTACTGCTATGTATTCTTTAGACCTAAGACAAATTGGATTCAGACATTCTATGGGAACAGACGTGGGTGGGCTAATTGTAGCTAACTTACAGAGTAAAGCTAGATTGAAAGGTAAGCAACCCCTATATATTGCCTCTATGGATTTAACCATGGCATTTGACATGGTAGACAGGAGCACATTATGGAAGACTCTATATGACCTGGGTATCAACAAAGGTCTTTTAGAGTTGGTAATAATGCTTTATTCTGATAGAGCTATGAGGGTACGCCTTAACAGAGGCTTATTATCTGAGATAATTATAACACACAATGGTTTGAGGAAGGGATGTAGATTAGCAGCTACCCTTTTCAATCTTTATGTATCCCAAGCAGGGAAAATACTGGACTTGAGTGGTTTAGCCTCCCCAAAGATAGAAAGGACAAATATAAAATGGATTGCATATGCAGACGACTTCCTGTTTGATGGAACCAAGGTTGGTCTGCAAAGAATGATAGCTTCATTTGAAGCATTTATTAAAGAAATGAAATTGTTGATAAATCCAAATAAAACCATGATATTCCACACAGGCCCGAAATTTTTAAGACAAGGTTCTCATACGATGTTCTCTGATGGTATAAAATTAAAAAATCAATCAGTGCTGAGATACTTGGGATACATTTATACTTTTATTTATTTCATTGCACTTGGTTTCATGAAAAACAATCTTCAGTCGAAGGCTTTAGTCATTGCTAATCAAATGAAAATAAGAGAAAGAAGATATGGGAAATTTACATTAAGTTCCTGTATACTATTTTATCGTACTAAGCTATTCCACGCTTAACGTATGGCCTAGAGTTCTGTCCAGACTAATTGATTCCCTTTTTAAAAACAATTGAGGCATGTATGTGGCGTAAGGTTTTAAGACCTATCCCTAACTGCACACCAATGGAAATGATCAGATACGAGTTGGGTTTGCCATCTCTAAAAAGTGTCATATGTTGGAATAAATGATCACTGTTGTGGAAATGTCTCATACCTGAAAAAACACTTTATCATCACTTGGAGAAAGACTTGGAGGATTTATTTATGATTGGCCTCAAAAGAGTATGTGCCAAAAATCTATTTGATCTAGGATTGTCAATGGAAACTCTTATAAAGAACCCTGGAAAGGTCAAAGAACTGGTAAAAGCATTTGATTGGCTTGAAAATAATGTGGTGATACTAAACTCCCCTTTGTATGCACAAGTAATTTCATTTCGAAGGGATTGGTTCCTTCGACGTATTCCACATCTATGACCGGTAATCACCACAGCAGTGCTGATTCGGAAAATTTTTGGCTGCTGCGTCAATGACGTCGATACGCCCCTTTGAGGACCTCCTCCGACGGCTGGCATCACCCGATGTTATATGTAGGACGCCCGTAGCCTCAGTTCTGTTTTTTTCCGCGAGCGTGTTTGTTTCGGAGATCACAGGGCGCCTTGGTTCTTCTGAATATTATTCTATCGGTTCTTCGAACCTGTTCGTTTGTGAAGATGATATGTCTTCGTCTTCTACCCCGCGGCCAGGTTTCAAGAAGTGTTGGGACTGCGGTTCCAAGATGTCGCTTACGGACCCGCACAACGCCTGCCTCTGGTGCCTCGGTGAGGACCACGCCATGGATGATTGTGGTGATTGCCAGTCGTTAACATCGAAGGCCTTGCGGGAGCGGAAGAAGCTTTCTGTCGGTAGGGTTTCCAAGCTCCGAAAGTCAAAATCCGCTTGGCTTTCGACCGACGATTCGAGAGACGAGACTGCATCGTCGGCGTAAGTCCAGGGCGTCTCGGTCCCAGAGTAGTTCCCGCCATTCCTCTGCGAGGCACTCGCGGAAGTGCTGTCACCGGTCGCCTTCCCCGTCGTCGGAGGACTCCGCCCGTCGGAGGGTTGCTTGTCGCAACAAGCACTCTTCTGCGGAATGGGATGCATTTCGTATGGAGATGATGATTTTTCAGTCACAGGCTTCCGTTCCATCCACGCCTTCGAAAGAAGCCGGCAGGGAACGTGCTAGGGCCACCGCTTGCACGCCTTCGGGCTCGGGTGGTCGGCGTGATCGGGCGCCCTCGAGGTCCCGATCGGACAAGGTGGATCGCTCTATTCATGCCCGCTCCAGGTCCCGGTCCTTGACGCCCTCGAGACCGTCGGTGCCTATGAGGTCTTCGAAGAAGACGTCGACGCCATTGGTGCCATGTCCGTCGAGGGACTCTCTCGAGGCTCCGGCTCCGAGGAAGTCATTGATGCCATCGGCGCCGAGGCCGTCGAAGGACACGCTCGGGGCTCCACCCTCAAGGCCTATGTCAAAGCCATCGGCGCCACGCTCAACGTCGACAGAATTGACGCCTTTCGAGGATGCTTTATCAGAGGTACCCCGTGCTTTGGTGGAAATCCAGAGGAAGGCCCTGAAGAAGTCGGTGAGACCTGTCTTTGAGCCTTTTTCTGTGCCCTTCTCCAGGGATTTATTCCAGCCTCTGGATATATTCCTGAGGTGGAGGAAGGGTCTGAGGAAGGTTTGGTTCCAGATGAGGTTTGGGACGAAATATTGTCTGGTCATAGCCAGATTGAAGACCTGCGTCAGTCTTTGCACGACGCCAGTGGTCTTGATACCTCCCCGGAGGTTGAATTTCGCAGGCCTGAGCCTGGTACGCATGCTGACTGTTGGTACAGGCGGCTGATGTCGAGGGTGACGGAGTACTTGGGGGTGGTCTACACCACCAGTGGATTTTCTGTAGGATGACCTGACAGATATCATGGACCAAGGTCCACCAACTGACCCGCTACTGCCATTCCATATGGCCTTGCAAAGAAGGTTGCAGTGGCTTGGACTGCTCCGGAGAGTCTCCCGGCAGTGGGTAAGTCGTTACCAAAAAAGTACCGCCCAGTCAGTGGCGACCCTGGCTACTTGTCCATGCACCCTACTCCGGAGAGTTTGGTGGTGCAGGCGGCTACGGCCCCAGCAAAACAGGCGTTGTACCCTACCATCCCTCCTGGTAGGGACGACAAACGTTTTTGACGAAGAAAGTCTTTTCGGCAAGTGAAAAAACATGGTGGACCTGCAAAGGTGTACAATTAGGGCAAATCAAGATGATACATTGTAAAATCCACAAATTAGTAGAAAAAACACAATGCAATCATTATTCCCGTTTGAAATAGTCATGCCACATTCATAGAAAAACATGCATCTCGTGGTCAGAATTCAGTCCACGAGTGGTACATCGCAATGAACAAATAAGTTTGGCTTCCATTTGACGCAATTTCAAGTGAAGATTTCCGCCCCTTTTCCCCTTATGCGCTCTCATTAGTCCTATGAAGCGCAAGTCAGAGGTTAAATCCAATTGGTGTTCAGCCTGCCAATGAACTGCTAGTGGGGATTTGGGTTCGCGCATCCGGAGACTGGTCAAGTGTTCTCTGATACGGATTCTCAGTTGACGTATCGTGCTTCCCACATAAAGTGTGCCACAAACACAAATGATGGCATAAACAACATGGGTTGTCTTACAGTTGATGAAGTCCCGAATAACAACTTTTAGTCCAAACTTGTCTGTGAAAGTTTGACATTTGGGATGAGCCCAAGGACACTGGTTACAGTTCCCACACTTATGAAAACCAGCCGATTGTTGTAGCCAAGAAGAATTGGCTACTTTATTCTCAAAGAATGATGGACTAACCTGTGATTGGATAGTGGGTGATCTTAGAAAAGTGAATTTCGGTTTGGGTGTTAAAAATGGTTCAAGATCCTTGTCGAGTCTCAGTATGTGCCAATGTTTAGCTACCATTTTATATAGCATGGAGGAGTCTGTTGTGTAAGGAGTAACCAAAGAAATGTATTGAAGAGAATCTTTAGATTTAGGTACCTTGTTGAGGAGGTCAAGTTGAGTGATATTAGTGAATTTAGTATATGCTTCATCAATAACTGTGCTTGAGTAGCCTCTATTCAAAAACCTTTGATGTTACATTCACTGTCGTAATCCATCGAACGCGTGCTTTGTACCGAACATGGTATGTTCTTTACTTTTTCTTCTTTTTCATCTTATTTTTTGATGTCATTAATGTTGGATTATTCAATAATTTTCAATTTTCGTTTTGTATTTTTGTCATTGAAAGTTGCATTATGCATTTGTACTATTATTTCATTCGATGTACATGATATTTGATTGTGACTCCATCATTCAGCCTTGAAGACGACGCAAGTGTCGAAACACGTGTCGGCTGTTTTGTATTTCATTAAAATACTGTATTTTGACTGTCATATAATTCAATGGTGTAAAGCGCAAAATCCATCCCCCCATTCTCTTAACTCCTTTCAATACTACTCCTACCTTTGGTAGATCAAGGGGAGCTGCAAGTCAAAGGGGCCAACGCAGGACTACCAGAGGTGTAAAACAAGGTACTCGACGTGCCAAGGCTGCTCGGGCAGTTGCCTCTTTGCCCTCGGGCACTGCCGCTTCAGCTCAGTCATGAGGCCATGTGCCATGGTTCGCCGGTCGGGGGAAGGCTGGCGCAGCATCTTGTAGAATGGCGTGCCATTACTTCAGATGTGTGGGTTCTGGAGATCATAGCCCATGGCTACTGTCTTCCTTTACGGCAGAGGCCTCACGACAATCCACCAGGGAATCTCTTTGAAGAGTCCGGATCTACTCCTTGCGCAGGAAATCAAATCCCTGCTGGAGAAAGGCATCATAGAACTGGTGCCTGTAGCGGAGAGGAACAAGGGATGGTATGCCCCTTATTTTTTGATTTCTAAAAAAGACGGGGGATTGAGACCCATCATGGACTTGCGTGGTTTGAACAAGATCCTCAGGAAGGACAAGTTCAAGATGGTTACTCTATCAAGTCCTCCAGGCTCTTCAACTTCAGGACTGGTTGGTGTCTCTCGGCCTCAAGGACGCTTACTTTCATGTGCCGATTCATCCCAAGCACAACAAGTTCCTGAGGTTCGCGGTTGGCGACTCGCACTTTGTTTCAGGTCCTGCCGTTCGGATTGACCTCCGCCCCGAGGGTTTTCACTAAGCTCATGGTGGTGGTGGCAGCGTATCTCAGGAAAGGGGGGGATTCACGTCTACCCCTACCTGGACGATTGGTTGATCAGGGTGCACTCTCCCAAGCAAATCCTGGATCATCTGTCAATCACCTGCCACTTCCTTCACAGGCTGGGCTTCTCCCTCAACTTAAAGAAGTCCCACTTGACGCCAACCCAGCGGCTCCAGTACATTGGAGAAGTGCTCCACACATCCCTGGGGCAGTGTTTCCCTCCCCAGGTGAGGGCTCATCACATTCTGCAGATGGTGCACAAGTTTCAACATGCCCAGAGTCTCCCGGTGTTAGAGTTCTTGAGGTTGCTAGGCCTCATGGCATCCTGCATTCTCTTGGTGCCAGAGGCCAGGCTGCGGATGAGATCTCTGCAGTGGGCTCTCAAGATGCAGTGCTCAGTCCTCCGGCAGGATGTCTGATCCCGTTCAGGTGCTGCCCTCGGTCACCCAGGATGTCCTGTGGTGGGCCGTCTAAGGTAATCTGATGAAGAGGGCTCCATTTTGGCTACCCTGGCCGGAGGTGACGATCATGACGGACGCATCCCTCATGGGATGGGGAGCTCATGCCAACGAGTTGACAGTCGGCGGTCGTTGGTCTCCGTCGGAGTCCAGACTCCATATCAATCTGTTGGAGCTGAGGGCCATCAGGCTAGCTCTGAAGGCTTTTCGGCCGACTGTGCGAGGGAAGAATGTCCTGATTACGATTGACAACACAGTGGCCATGCACTACCTGAACAAAAAGGGGGGGGCAGGGTCACTTCCTCTGTGCAGAGGGGCAATGCAGCTCTGGTTCTGGGCCATCCAGCACGAGATTTCGATCTCGGCAGTTCATCTGGCCAGAGACGAAAACGAGGCGGCTGACGCTCTGAGCAGGCAGAGCACGGTCTCTCACCAGTGGGAGCTGGCTCAGGAGATTCTCCTGGAGATCTTCGCCCTTTGGGGGACCCCACAAGTGGATCTCTTCGCCTCCTGTGTCAACCGGAAGTGCGAAAGATTCTGCTAGCGGGAATTTCCTCCAAGAGGAGACTTAGGGGACGCGTTCGTAGTGGAGTGGTCCTTCCCACTGCTGTACGCGTTTCCTCCAGTCCCCTTCATTCCGTAAGTGCTGCGCAGGTTACGGAGGTTCGGTTCCTGAATGATCCTCCTTGCTCCGGCATGGGCCAGGAGAACGTGGTACCCGGACCTTCTCGACATGTCCATCTGCCCTCCACGCTGTCTTCCCTACCGAGATGATCTGCTCTCACGGAAGGGAGGTCAGGTTCTCCATCCAGAGGTCAAGTCCTTCAACCTTCATGCTTGGCTTCTGAAAGGTTGAGGTATAAGGATTGGGATCTCCCTGAAGATGTGATGGGTTTTTTTTTCAGCCAGAAGGCCGGCAACAAAGTCCCTGTACTGTTGCTGTTGGAGAAAGTTCTGCAACTGGTGCAGGGTTAAGAATGTGGATTCTTTTTCATGTACCATTCCTGTGGTTCTGTCTTTTTTGCTTTCATTAGCCCACAAGGGCCTGCAAGTGGGTACCATTAAGGGTTACCTGGCGGCGCTGTCCATATTTAAGCGCTCGTCTGAGGAGTGTTCTTATTTTAAAATTCCTTTGATTTCTCAGTTTCTGAAAGGGCTCACTAATGTGTTCCCACCATCGCCTTTCCAGGTGCCCGGTTGGGGTGTGAACCTGGTTCTAGAATTCCTCATGGGAGCTCTGTTTGAGCCTTTACATTCTTGCCCTTTGAGACTGTTGTCCTTTAAAACTGTATTTTTAGTTGCGCAGTTGCAGGCACTTTCCGTTAAGCCACCCTTCACTTTGTTCCATAAGGACAGGGTTGTCCTTAGGGTTCGTCCTTTTGTTCCGAAAGTTGTTGGAATTTCATTTAAGCCAGAAGGTCATTCTTCCGGCGTTCTATCCTCCTTCGCATCCTGGTCAGGAAGAGGAGAGGCTCACTAGGTTGGATCCTAGGAGAGCTTTAAGTTGCTACATCTCAGGCATGTCCCGGGTCAGAGTGGATGATCAACTCTTTGTAGGATACGCTGGAAGGCGTTTGGGACAAGCTGTTACTAAACAGACTTTGTCTAGATGGATTATCTTGACAATTTCTGAATGTTACTGCTTGGCGGGATAAGGACCCTCTGATACTTATGGGCCCATTCTACTAGAGGTGTGGCTGCCTCTACTGCCCTGCAGAGGGGTGTTCCCATTTGTAACATTTGTGAAGCTGCCACATGGGCCTCTGTCCATATTTTTGTCAAACACTACTCCCTGGATTCTATCAATGGGCAATATTTGGCCTTTGGCAAGGCAGTCCTCTATTCTGCTATTTAATTGGGCATTCTGAAATTCAAAATTCTTTTCCCACCTCCTAACGTTGGTACTGCTTTGGGAGTCTGTCATAGATGTGGAATACGTTGGAGGAACCAATCCCTTCGAAGAACAAGTTACTTTCTTACCTGGTAATGTTCTTTTGATGGGATGTTCCGACGACGTATTCCACATCGCTCCCTCCCTACCTGCCCCTCTACAGAATTTCTTATGCGATTGCAGCTTTCGTTTCCGCAAGGCTTTCTGCAATCATTCTGGCAGAAGATTGGTGCCACACGTTCTGGGGAAATAACTACAACTGAGGCTACGTGCATCCTACATATAACATCGGGTGACGTCAGCTGTCGGAGGAGGTCCTCGAAGGGGCGTATCGACATCGACGCAGGACGCAGACGTCAAAATTTTTCAAAACAGCACAGCTGTGGTGATTACCTGTCATAGATGTGGAAAACGTCATCGAAACATCCTATCGAAAGAACGTTACCAGGTAAGAAAGTAACTTGTTCTTTGGAAGTGAAATGCGGTCCCAGAGAAATATCTTCTAAAATATTCTACTAGATCTTTTTGAAATTTCACTGAGATTTCGGTTTAATATACTGAATACTTTTGAGATCCAGAATATACAAGCCAAAAGTGCCTAAGATATTAAATCCTGCAGGCACTGTAAGGAAAATGGGGTCAATGAATCACTAATGCATCTGTTATTAATCTGTCCAAATCTGTTGAAACAGAGAATCGAATATTTTTCAGTGTTCGTAAATGACATCTCTAGAGTGAATAGAGATAATATTTGGTACGAGATGCTTCATGGTAACTCTACGGTCTTGAAAATACATGTAAACGAATTTGAGTCATCTGAGACCTAGTATGGAAAAAACAAATGTTCTGGTATTTTGTTATGCTGAGGGAAGTAAACTTTTTAGAAACTGATGTTATGCGATGTCTTGATTTTATAAAAGATAGTGATTTATTTGTAAGTGATAAGTTAAATTTATGTATGACTGTTACTGTAATTTAATGTTTTCTAACAAAAGTAAATGTTCATGTGAAAAAATATTTTGTAAAGGTTTAAATATACCAAAAACAATAAAGGGAAAAAAAAAAGAAACCGTTTAGAAACTGAACTGAAACTGTTTTTTCCTTTTTACTGCGGATTCCCAGCCGGACAACTGGGAATATTCATGAGCATGTGAATCCATGCCGGACCCATGCTGTAGACCAACAGTTACAGGTAAGTAACTTGTTCCTTGCGTCTTATAAATTATGCTTGTTTTTCTTTTTTACCATATTCTCAAAGAGGCTGGACCACGTTTTATTCCACCCTCTCCTTTTTCCATCTTAAACTTTCGCCATCTTCCTGCCTTCTTAGGTCAGGCAATACCATATAAGGGAAGCCTTTTCCCGAGCATAGTCTCACCTTTCCCAGGCAAAGTGACATTGTCTGTATCTGGCTGGATTTGGGGGCTAGAACGGTCTGTTACCTATCATGTCAGTGCTATCCATTGTTGGCCAGACAAGAGTTTGAATGGTGCAGATCCACCCATTGGAGGTTGGGGGGGGGCGATCCTGGCTCAAATATAAGATTAAAGGAAGACACATGCAGCCATTTTTCAGATAGTTATTGGAGCCAAGACAAGCATGAAGAGTTGCAGCCCTTTAAAGGACAACCATTGAAGACTTACTGTATTGCCTACATGCAAGTCACAGCAAAGCCCTGCCACTCTGGACCAATCTCCTGCAGTCCCTTACTGATGCTGCACTTCTTAAGCTGGTTAAACCAACAAGTCTATTCTTCTGCATGCCTGCCCTCTAGAGTCTTTGACCGCATTCTGGGAACATCCTGTTTGCTGTGCGTGGTCACCATGTAAAGGTATATTTTGCATGAATACCGCCTGATAGTAAACGATTGGCCTAAGCACATTCGCATTGCACTAAAAATTGCATTGAATGAACCTGAAACGGGCTGACTAAGCTGCCATTTTGAGTTATCCACCATTTTGATTGCCTCTTGCTTTGTGTCCCATGTTTAGAATTGTGCTTTCGGCTGCAGCAGAGCAAAATGAAGTTTGTACTGGTTCCATGTCAACGTAGATAAGCATGTTGAAGCTGCTGAGGTGAATTGTTTGTCCTACACTGAGGGAACCTTGGAGCTAATCAAAAGCCGTACTAAGCAGTAAATTAGATGCCATCTGTACCAACAGCAAAGTAGAATGATGAATAGCTGAACATGTGCTTTTGCAGAAATCTTTGTTTTCGCTTCTTGAAACTAAGCTGACTTTAAACTCAAGAACAAATGATAGACAAATATAAGCGAGCAAAATAATGAATGTTACCTTGGTCTTACATTTGTAAAACATGTGAAATGTTTGAAGGAAAACAAACTATTTAAAGATCTTTAAGCATGACTTAGTTATGTGGATAAGCCATGAACCATAGGTAAATGTAATACACAAAGAGGGGCTGAACGATGTGTCTGGGATTGTGGTAAATCTGTATACTTGTGTTTTTGAAATGTCCAGCACTCATCTCACAATGTCTGCTTGCACACATTGCAGGGTGTTGAGAGCCAGACAGCTGCCTGTTAATAAATGTTTATTATACTTTGACCTTGTGACCGGCGTATTTCTATTATGTGGTATTAAGCCTCAATATTCTTTAATCTTTCAAGCATTTCTGTGGCTCAAGAACCATCCTTGTGCTGTTGTTGCTCTCTAACTCATAGGGGCCTTCTAAGTGCAGTTTCTTTGTTCTCGCTACGCGAATCACCTGTCACCAACAGAGTGCAATGATCTTTGCTGCTGCTTGCTTCCATCGTGTTCTGGGAGTGGGGGTGTCCTGCCATCATGGGACTTGTAGTCTTCATCACGGGGTGCCTCAGTCATCTGGATGGCCTGCATCAGGAACTAGCTCAATGAAGTTTGGAACAGCTGCTTAGCCGGACACTGAAAACTGTGGCCCATGGACTCCCTGCAACAGAACTAATGATGGGAGTGGACCCAGCAGATCTAGAAAATCAAGGGTGCTTTCTAGTAGAATCAGTTTAAGTAAGGGTCCTCAGGAGATTGGTCCAGAGTGGCAGGGCTTTGCTGTGACTTGGGAAGTGAGCTTCGTTAATTTTGAATTTTAACAAAATTAACCCTGTATTATTCTGCAATTCATATTTTTTAGTTAAATAGGTGAAGGATCCACATTTTGGTGTCCACCTCACCCCCCCACGCCGACTATAAAGGGTAGAGATTTTAGGCAAGCAGACTTCCCCACCTTTTTAGTTTTCCATGGCTCAGTTCTACTTACATAGAAAGCCTCCATTTAAAGTTCAGGAAAGCCAGCTGCATGTCAGGACCCTCTGGAAAGATAGTGCATGGGTCTGGTCACTCCTCTATCAAGGATGGTCCCCTGGTCCCCACAATAGGGCCTGGTCAGTATGTAGGCCTTCCTAGAAATAGACAGCTCCACCCTGATGCACCCTCAGCAATCTCCTCTGGTGTTTGCTTGTAGCTGTCATTTGGCAAGTTTCAGAAGCTCTCCCCGATGGTAAATTTCAGCAGCTCTGTCCCTTCCTCATAGTGTGTTCCCCCTTATATAGCAGCAATGACACCATCAAGTTTACAATCTTGGGGGAGTAACCTGCAAGAGTTCTTGCAACTAGGATTGGACAGTTAGCATTCTCTCTACTCCCAACTCCAGCCCATCTCTCTATGGATTGGTTTGAGCCTGGAGCGGGCATATGGCAGTTCCATTTAGAATCTGCATTTGTTCCCATGTCAAATTTCTGGCAAAAACTAGTTCTGTAGCAAAACTTCATACTTTTTCTCAATTTCCATAGTATATATATTTTCCAATTCAGCTAATCATGGGTAATTAAATAAGACAGCAGCCAGGTTTGCACCATTTTTGCACAACCGTGTGGCAATTTTCTGCCATTTTTACCAAACGCGTCAGTTAGGAACATGGAATGTATTGCCCATATTCTTAATTTTACCCTGCACCCATTCACCAACTCTCACATTTGGAACGTTTTCAGATCAGCCACAAACCTAGTTTAACTGGCCCTTACACTTCCGTATGTCACAGGTGGATGAATTCTATATCGCCAAGATTGCCTGGCAATTATCTTTAAAAAAAAAAGACACAAAGAAAATCTGATTTATGGTTGCTGAGAAAAAGGCCTAAATGATGGTCCTTTTAAACAAAGGGAATCTTCATCTGTGCCCATATGAGCTTCCCTTCCTCCAGCGCCATTTGCCATTTCTGGGCCAGTGTTTTTATAAGTCTCTTTTGAAGTTGGTTGCCTGTTTGAGTTTCAGCCTCACTTAATTGTAGCCCCCATTTTCACACCTCCTGCTTACATTCTGGTCATGCTTAAGCCAAGGGAAATTGTCCTGCATAGATCGCAAGTCCAAAGGACACTTTGTTTCACACACCTTTCAAGCAAGCCACATTTTATTGCAGTTGTAAAATAGGTGGTGGGATGTAAACCAGGCTTTCTGTGGAGTAGTTCTTTGTGATAGTTGTCCAACAGCAAGCAAAGAGTTTGCCTTGGGCCTACAAAAACTTTTTCATGCAAACAAAGTGGGCTTTCTTTTCAAATGTCTGCTGGCATTTTGCATGCGAAACCTAATATAAATTGTTTTGTCAACATGTGTCATGTCTTTTTCTCTGACATTCTTATGTTAGCAGGGGTATAAATTCATCACATTTGAACTGCTTTAACTTGCAAACACACATGCAAAGCCGTTTTTTGTCTGTTAAAAATCCTGTTTTTCATGTGAAAGGAACCTTTCAATTTCTTCTTGCTTTGTGGATTAAAATGCTGCTTTTCCTTTGGTAATGAAAGGTAGGCCTTTTTCATATGGACCTTCAGTTTGGGGCCCTTAATTACTCACACTTTGTACCTATACAACCTTATGGCAGGGGTGGAAACAGCTATGCAGAATCGTCCCCTTAAACTGATTCCACTAGAAAGCACCCCAGATTTTCTAGATACACTGGGTCCACTTCTATCATTGGTTCTGTTGCAGGGAGTCCAGGGGCCGCAGTTTTCGGTGTCCAGACTGTGTCTGGCTAAGCAGCTGTTCCAAACTTAATTGAGCTAGTTCCTGATGCTGGCCATCCAGATGACTGAGGCACCCCTGATGAAGACTACAAGCCCCATGATGACAGGAGACTGCCCTCCTCCCAGAACACGATTGGAAGCAAGCAGCAGCAAAGATAATTGCACTCTGTTGGTGACAGGTGACTTGCGTGGCGAGAACCAAAACTGCACTTAGAAGGCACCTAAGAGTTGGAGAGCAACAACAGCACAAAGATGGTTGCTGAGCCACAGAAATGGTGACCATGCACAGCAAACAGGATGTTCCCGGGATGCTGCCAAAGACTCTAGAGGGCAGGCATGCAGAACAATAGACTTATTGGTTGGCAATAGACTTGTGCTGAAAAACTATAGCCTATGATTTAATTGGGTAATCATTTTTGTCCTGTTAACCCCAACTTGTTTATGGAAGAGGGGTATCTTTGTTCTTACATCAGTCCAATCATTCAAATTTTTCTGTCGTACTTTCCCAACCTAGACCAAAGTAGGGGTGGAGGGTCTAGAAATAAACTGCTAAATCACCTTGTGTTTATTTTAAACCAAAAGTGTGGGTGAACTCATAATTGCCATATACATTTGTCCAAATCTGAAAAACCAAACTGCTAGCCTTGTAAGCGTGCAGGAAAATCTAGATTGCACTACACTACATTTTGTAAAGTGTTTACTGACCAGTACTAATTATTTCTTGAAGTGAAATTTTTAGAAAGTAAAGAATTGTGATTGGTGTTCTTTTTAACGCACTTGTGTGATTTTATTTATGTAGCGAGAAGTTTGTGTTGTACCACGGATAAAGTGGTTGACATTTCAGTGTGTGTTTTGTAAAATCTAATTAAAATATCTATCCTCACAATACACCAGCCTGGTTTTGGCTTGGTGTGAAACGTGGGGAGAAAGCCTTGGTAATATTGTATGTTGTCAGACAGGGCTAGGCAAATTTAATATTACAGAAATAACGGTCTTTGGTGTGGCTGTTTAACTGGGGGGGTGGGAGGGGCAGAAGGTCCATTCCTGTGTTAATAGTGGTCCTCAATAGACATTGTTATAAAGGTCCTGACCTTACCTCTACCTTCCCTGATCATGATTGGTGGTGTACTGGCCAAGGATGACCCCCTTCTCCCCTTGCCCCTCCTTTCTCCCCTCCCCCAGGCATACTCAAGTGTTGGGATTGGGAGAGGACCCCTCATCTTTGGTACACACCTTTGCTTTCAGATCCTTGGAATTGTTTACTCACCTGTTGGCTTTCACAAAACCTGTTTCTCCACTTAAGACTCCCAACGCCATACAAAGGTTTCTTCTTGGGACCTGTGACGCTTCAGGACACTATAGCAAACAATGGTCAAGCCAGCGGGTATAAAGCTAAGTTCACTTAAAAAGACATAGTTCCATCAATAACATAGGGGCAGTAACCTCCAGCTGACCCCACAGATCACCCCATACAGACCACAAGAAGTTCTAAAAAGGTAGATTTTTGTTTTAATCAAATTTCATTAAGAAAATATTAAATCATTTAGAGTTCACACTAGAAATGGACATACAATAATGTAAAATACAATGTGTGATAAAAAGTGCTGGTCACAAACGGATACTGCAAACAATTCAATGCCAGATAGCCATCCAGGGGAAGGATGGCAAAAATCCCTCAAATAGATATTCAATTGCCCGAACAACATTCTCCATTGGGCAAAGAAACAATCTCTCAGACAACAGGACCCAGGTCAACTGGACATAGATGGATATAACAATTTGGTTAAATTAGTAATTTGATTAGCTCAACCTGTCACATAGGCAAAGAAAGAAGGAACAATAATTTGATCCCAAATAAGGCAGTCCAATTGTGTATTAGCACTGCAAAACCTCACAATCCTAAACCATGCACTAAAAAAATCTGACCTAGGATGCTATATGACAACTACTAAAGTAACATGCACAAATTCACATAAATACATATAGACAATGTAATAAGCATGACACCAAAAAAAAGGGAGAGTAGTTTCGATGGAAAAAACATCTAACTGGATTGCAGATGATGTCCATCTTCATCAGGACGTGGCATTCCCATACACCTATTCTTGAGAATTCGTCTGTAGTTTGTTTTAAAGGACGAATACACAGATTTAGTGAATGATAAAAACAACCTTTAAATTAAAGGTAATATCACAGATAGTAGTTTTACCTGAAATAAAAGAAGAGAAAAAACACAAACATGTGAATGCAAGTCGTCTGTGTACATAAAAACTGGTGATCTGAGGGTTCACCCAAGGGAACCGTTCCCATACTAATCAAGTCAAACATGTCAAGTGAGTAAGGGGGAGAAAATCTAATTACCATGATCTCAACTGCTGAAAAGGTAAGGGCTCAGGATGCCTGTCTACAGGAAGTCACAATCCGGCCATGCCAATAGTAGATCACAAGTGAATTGGATCTGAAATAGAGAGTAATAATTTTACAAGAACTGAAAGCTGAAAATTGACCACATATTGGTCAATAAAATAATCTGAATTCAAGAGGCTAGTGAAAAGATAGGGGAATCCAGTACACCAAGACAAGGAGAAGCTCCAAAAAGAGGCAATCATAACGAGTAATAGATGCAAGCAAAAAAGACCCAACGAGGTGACAAAAGGGAAATGAAAGTTAGAAAAAAGCAACCACCAACCAGAACACCCTGAAAAGTTAATTGTGTGCTTGCTACAAGCAGACTGCCATATAAAAATACATGTAGCCAATATTGCTCACCTGGGAACTAGATGAAACCAAATATAGCCAGATGTGGCACGGACTACTGTCCTTGGTTTGTGGCGTCGCGTCTGGTTGAATCGAGCTTCCAAATCTCCATAAACTCTCAATTAAGTAGTTCACAAGATGTTAATGAGTATGAGTCATTATCTGGTGGATAATAGAATAAGGCATGGTGCATGAATGAAATGTCCGGAATGAGCAGAAAATTAGCAGGCAAGTGGATCACGTTACTAGGTTTGCTAAGTAAAATTCATGAGGATCCCGGTTAGAGAACGCCACTAAAACAGCCTGAGTCCACCCGCGAAGGAAACACGTATCATCTTACAGTTAAATGTATATACGGCCAGCATGAGTACCCGCACAAACAAGTGTTGTGAATTCCATAGTTGTGAATACGATACAAAAACAAAAAGTCCAAAAGTGGACAGAAAGTCAGGGGGCAAGTACATGACATTACTAATCAATCCTCTTCGGTAAAAAATACATGGATAACATCATAATTGTGTGGGACAAAACAAAGGGCGATTCTGAACTATTCTTTGCCTGGATTAATTTGTTGAACAATCATCTTAAGTTCACCATGTCTGTCAATAGTACATCCATTGCGTTCCTAGATCTTGAACTTAAAACCAAGGATGGTGCCATCACGGTTGACTTGTTTCGTAAAACGACAGATCGTAACACGATCTTGCATTTTGACAGCTTCCATCCGCAGTCTCTACGGGAAAGCATTCCTTACGGACAATTTTTAAGAGCTAGAAGAAATTGCACCGATAAAGATTTTGTATTACAGTCTAATATCATAGAGACCAGATAATCTCAGCGAGGTTATCCAGCGCATATTTTACGACAGTCTCGCAAAAGAGCGAGAAACCAACATCGGGAAGTTTTGTTAACCAAAAACACTTGTGACAATCAAAATCAATCACATATGGTATGTGCCATTACGTATAGTACCCATCCTGCTACATTCAAAAAAGCTATTGCCAAACATTGGCATTTACTTCAAATGAACATGCCTAATTTGGAACAACCTATGTATGCCTTCAAAAAAGGTAGGAACTTAAAAAGCTGGTTATCGAAGGCTGATGGATCACAGCCTACTCAAGCACCCAAAACCATCACTGAAATGTGGGGCATGGATAGTTATCAGCAATTACCCATGTGGCAATTGCTGACAGTGTGATTCTACTACAGCTACTAAAATCGTCACCATTAACCATAGGGACTGGAAGCTCAGGGACCATACAACGTGTAATTCTAAAAATGTGGTCTATGCAGTCATATGTCCATGCAATAAGACATATATAGGAAAAATAGCTAGACCGATTAAATTGAGGTTTACGGAACATAAATCCGGAATAAGGACTCACAATTTCACTCCCCCCCCCCCCCCCCCCCCCCCAGTGGCGCATTTTTCTGAATGCTAACATGGGAGTGAGGATCTACGATGGTGGTGTGTCGAACGGGTCACGGGACTTGACCTCTATGCTGTAGCTACTAAATTATCTATACGGGAACAATGGTGGATATATAACACACGGAGCCATATACTGGGCTTGAATGCCCAAGAAGAATGGCATACGTTATTCAATAAATAGCCCTTCTAATCATATGGACACTCTAGGATCCTCTATTTGTAGCTCTCACTTTCGCTTTATTCCCACTCTTTTTCCGTCTTTTTCAGTGACCCGTGATTTACACTCTTCCATACTCATATACATATATTGAAATGTGAGATTTTTTGCCTTATGTATTTTCTGTTTACCTCTAACAGAATATGTCTGTTTTGCTTGGCGCTCTAGTTTCATTTGTGTTCCTCTTTGCGATCTGGTTCTCTCTAATCTGGTTGATTTTCGCTGTGCTACATTTGTCATTTGCATGACACGTGTGCACACCTTCTGGTGCGAGTTTGTTGCGCTCGGGGGTTAGGGTTGGTTCAGTACAGTTCTGGCCCTCTGGTTCTCCCCGTTTGAACTTGTAGGGCTTGTGGATGTGATCCAGGCTTGGGTTGTTGCCATTCTCCAGGGTGCCCTCCATTGTTAACTTGGTTGCGTTTGCTTCGGTTTGTATGCTATGCTTGAGTTTTCGCTAAGCATAGTGTTGGCGTTTTTTCAGCCTCTCGTGTGTTTCTACGGTTGCTTTTGATGCACGCGATGCCGCTCCTGTAATATTGTTTCAGCCAACGTATACTGTTTCATTTTTGA
Source organism: Ambystoma mexicanum (assembly GCF_040938575.1). Classification (NCBI taxonomy): domain Eukaryota; kingdom Metazoa; phylum Chordata; class Amphibia; order Caudata; family Ambystomatidae; genus Ambystoma; species Ambystoma mexicanum. The sequence continues at coordinate 230,082,177 of NC_090936.1, forward strand.
CATTGCCGTGACTGCCACGCTCTCATGCCTTAGCTTCAGCTTGTTTACTTAGTTGACCGTGAGACACGTGACTTTAGATTTGACACGCCGTGCAGTTTCCATTTCGGACCGCACGTTACGGCTCATCAGCCACGCCCCCTTGTGGATTTAAATAGAGCCGCACCCTCACGGCGAGCGTCTGATGCGCCTGACCGGTTTAGTTTTGCCGTTCGGTTTCCGACGGCTAATACAGGTAAGTTGCTTGAGTCAGGAGACGTTGTATATGGGTGATTAACCTATTGTTTGAACATTAACTCATAACTAGGGAATCTACGAGCCTTTCTCGTGTGCGGATTCATGTCGACTTTGTACACATTTACTGCGAGATGACACGCGTCTCTCTGGCGGGCCGACTTGCACCGCCTTGTTAAGTGTTTTTTAACTATGCACTATATGAACTTGACCTAGCGAGTCTAGTAATGTCATGTACTTGCCCCCTGACTTTCTGTCCACTTTTGGACTTTTTGTTTTTGTATTGTATTCACAACTATGGAATTCACGACACTTGTTTGTGCGGGTACTCATGCTGGCCATATATACATTTAACTGTAAGATGATACGTGTTTCCTTCGTGGGTGGACTCGGGCTATTTTAGTGGCATTCTCTAACCGGGAACCTCATGAATTTTACTTAGCAAACCTAGTGACGTGATCCACTTGCCTGCTAATTTTCTGCTCATTCCGGACATTTCATTCATGCACCATGCCTTATTCTATTATCCACCAGATAATGACTCATACTCATTAACATCTTGTGAACTACTTAATTGAGATTTTATGGAGATTTGGAAACTCAACCAGACGCGTCACCACAAACCAAGGACAGTAGTCCGTGCCGCATCTGGCTATATTTGGTTTCATCTAGTTCCCAGGTGAGCAATATTGGCTACATGTATTTTTATATGGCAGTCTGCTTGTAGCAAGCACACAATTAACTTTTCAGGGTGTTCTGGTTGGTGGTTGCTTTTTTCTAGCTTTCATTTCCCTTTTGTCACCTCGTTGGGTCTTTTTTGCTTGTATCTATTACTCGTTATGATTGGCTCTTTTTGGAGCTTCTCCTTGTCTTGGTGTATTGGATTCCCCTATCTTTTCACTAGCCTCTTGAATTCAGATTATTTTATTGACCAATATGTGGTAAATTTTCAGCTTTCAGTTCTTGTAAAATTATTACTCTCTATTTCAGATCCAATTCACTTGTGATCTACTATTGCCATGGCCGGATTGTGACTTCCTGTAGACGGGCATCCTGAGCCCTTGCCTTTTCAGCAGTTGAGATCATGGTAATTAGATTTTCTCCCCCTTAGTCACTTGACATGTTTGACTTGATTAGTATGGGAACGGTTCCCTTGGGTTAACCCACAGATCACCTGTTTTTATGTACACAGACGACTTGTATTCACATGTTTGTTTTTTCTCTTCTTTTATTTCAGGTAGAACTACTAACTGTGATATTACCTTTAATTTAAAGGTTGTTTTTATCATTCACTAAATCTGTGTATTCGTCCTTTAAAACAAACTACAGACGAATTCTCAAGAATATGTGTATGGGAATGCCACGTCCTGATGAAGATGGACATCATCTGCAATCCAGTTAGATGTTTTTTCCATCGAAACTACTCTTCCTTTTTTTTGGTGTCATGCTTATTACATTGTCTATATGTATTTATGTGAATTTGTGCATGTTACTTTAGTAGTTGACGTATAGCATCCTATGTCAGATTTTTTTTAGTGCATGGTTTTAGGATTGTGAGGTTTTGCAGTGCTAATACACAATTGGACTGCCTTATTTGGGATCAAATTATTGTTCCTTCTTTCTTTGCCTATGTGACAGGTTGAGCTAATCAAATTACTAATTTAACCAAATTGTTATATCCATCTATGTCCAGTTGACCTGGGTCCTGTTGTCTGAGAGATTGTTTCTTTGCCCAATGGAGAATGTTGTTCGGGCAATTGAACATCTATTTGAGGGATTTTTGCCATTCTTCCCCTGGATGGCTATCTGGCATTGAATTGTTTGCAGTATCCGTTTGTGACCAGCACTTTTTATCACACATTGTATTTTACATTTTTGTATGTCCATTTCTAGTGTGAAATCTAAATGATTTAATATTTTCTTAATGAAATTTGATTAAAACAATAGAAATGTACCTTTTTATAACTGTTCTTGTGGTCTCTATGGGGTGATCTGGTGGGTCACCTGGCGGTTACTGCCCCTATGTTATTGATGGAACTATGTCTTTTTAAGTGAACTTAGCTTTATACCCGCTGGCTTGACCATTGTTTGCTGTTGTGAATTGCTTCCCCTTCTTGCCAGTGTAGTAGGGGACACCCATCTATTTAGTATTATGCTTCAGGCCACTATGCCTACTCACCTTAGCAGGGAAATCCTTTTGAAGCTGTAGGAACCTTGCTTTATGAGGCAGTGTGTTAGGTAGAATTACATTTTTGGGTGTTATTCACCCCACTTGTGAGTACCCCAGCACTTTTTGCTGGACTCTTGGATTATTTTACCAGTTCTCCTAAGTGAGTGCGGCCCGTTTTTAACCCTTTTGGTTACGTCTTTTTGAAGTCCTGCTTTCCTCCAAATTTTAAGGCATCTGCAGTTTATTATTGCACACAGCACTTTCTGTGTTGTGTTGCTTGGGAGTTCATTGAGCTGCCCTTTTTATTTTCCTTGTGATAACAAATGTTTCCCAGGGCGGGGATACTTTTTATCTTACCTGGCTTTTATATCGTAGAATCGCACACTCCACTTTAAGTGGCGTACTGATGGGAGACAATGTGTCTCTTTTCCACTTCTCCTGTAACGTTCTAGTTACAGTGACAAGTACATCTGAGTGGCTGGTGGACTATTTCTACTTTTTTGTGAATTTTACACACAGGCTGCTAGTGCAGCTGCGGTAAGAGACACAGGGGTCACTATTGACCTAAATGGTGGCTGTACTTTTTTTCACCAATTCTTGATGACTTGTCCTTTCTTGAGCCGCCTTCATCCTATTTGGGTGGGGGGGTGCTGCTAGGTCTTTTGACTTCAGCGGGCTTCCTTGCGAAAGCCCGCCAAGGCTCTCTGCATGCCTGTAAGGCCAGGATGTGAGGGAGGGGACAAACTCCCCATGCTTCTGTCCTGCAATGCGTCTGCCTGAATCCAGTTCGAACTGGGAGGCTGACTTTCCTTTTGGACAAGCCAGCCCTCAGATTTCCATGAAGGCTTGAATGGTGATTGGTGAATCCTGATTATTTCCCTGTACAACAGCCAAGGGTCCTGGGCAGAAGAGTCGACCAATGCAAAGAAGAATTCGAAGGAGGCATCTGCAGCCACCTTCAGCGACGCCAGTGACTGCTGAGTAACTGCTGCTGCTCCAACCGCCTCTTCTGCTAGACAGAGAACATCCAGACCAGATGACTTCCTTCCATTGACTGGTGGGCCTAACCAGTCTCGAGACAAACTGCATTTCAAACCGTCCCGTGAAGATTTGCCACCGTGCTGGGCTGCAATCGCCCAATACCCTTGGACCTTTACCGTTTTGCTGTGCATAGTCTTCTGAAGCACGGTTTTGGCTGGAACCTTGAGGGCATCCTTCTGGGCCTGCAGTGACGTTTCCCCCACTCTGAGACACCACCTTTTCTAGGTTGGGGGCCAAGAAACCGAGAAGTCTGCTGTGACAACCGTCGCTGAACCAAAGCCTGTGTTGAGTTCCAACAAGCCAGTACCATGAACTTTGTCTGCTGGGTGTCCCATCCGAAGAAACAGACGGTCTGCTTGAAAAGTTATTTCTTCAGCCTCCAGGCCAAGAATGTGAACCGGAGCTGTTGCCTCTCCTTGGGGACCTGCCGGTGACATTGTCGTCCTTAATCAGAAAAGGTATTGCCCCGGTCCTGGGTGCTCACCTGTGCTTGCTGTGTTGATCTGTACTCTTCCTGAGCTTCTTAAGACGCTTTGGGGTGGACAACCCAATAGTGTTCTCCCAGGCCTAAGGACATCAGTCCTTTGGGATACAATCCATCAGGGGGACTATCAAACCTCCCTGAACCCTCTTTATAACAAACATTTTACCTACCTACAACATTGAAGAATCTTGCTGAGCTTTTAACTTTAATAGTGTCTGCAGTCTTTTGTTCTTCCGCCCATGGGCCCCGGTCACCCAGTGTCCCAACTGAATGACACTCATCCCCAGTTAGGGCTGTACGTGTAGGCTGCCTAGAAATTAACAGCATCCTTGTTGCATTACATTGAATATTGTATAGAGAATTGATTTGCTACTCTGAACATTACTCAATTCACTGGTAGATTTTAGATGATAAACTGGTAAGTAGTCAATCAAGTTCTTACTTTATTTTTAAATGTTTTTATTGGCATTTGCCTTAAACAATACAGCAAATGGCATGATTCACCAACAGTATTCTGTGTATAAAGTGTAACTTATGAACATAAACATTTAACCAACAAGTCTTCATACATGATTCTGTTAATCAATATTTTCTGCGGGTGCATTAGTAGGGTGGCACCAGTGTGTTGCCGCTTTCTGTAATGGGGGGCAGATTGGGTTACCTGATCAAAAGCCGAGTGGCAGCATCTGTTCAGTGGGCCACTCAGGTCTTGAATCATAGTTTTTCGTTTTCATGGAGGTTTGTCATCAGGTGAGTGGAACATGTCCCAAATGAGTGCTTTCCAGGCTTCATATGCTGGGCCTGCTTCACCCCCTGCTTAGGAGACCCCTTCACCACCACACTCTGGTCTCAGCACTAGTCCAGTGCTCCAACTCCCTGTACCACTTCTCATACCGAGGTCCTCCCGGTGATTTCCACGCCATTGCGATGGACCTCTTTGCCAATATACATGCCATGTCCATGAGCTTAACTATGTGTCTATATTTACCAATCCTCGGGTAGAACCCCAAGAGGCATTCCTTCACTGTCCACTCATATCTCACCACCCCTCTCAAACTTCGCAGGGGCTCTGTGTCCAAATTGCTTTGTGTTATACCTAGATTGCATCAACGGGCCTCTCTCCCACTATACAGGTCTCTCCAATCTCGTAGGGGTTCTGTGTCCAAATTGCATTGTGTGATACTTAGATTGCATTGATAGGCCTCTCTCCCACTATACAGGTCTCTCAGACATAACGGGGGTTCTATGTCCAAATTGCATTGTGTGATCCATAAATTGCACTGGTAGGCCTCTCTCACACCATACAGGTCTCTCAAATGTCGCTGACCAACTCACTCTAAAGTGAGTCAGAACCCACCAGGGAATTACTGTGGAGTGACACTCATGTTAGGGGCTCACACCTCATAAGGCGTAAGTCCTAGCTGCACCCTCAAAATCGCTCTTCAACTAGTAGACATCCTTCTTAAACCCACATAGCTAGCTCACCGCAGTGAACCGCGTTCAGGGAGACGGATACTAAAAAGAGCCACTGATAACACCCAACTATATATAACCACCTTCCCTACCCCCTCCCAAGACAGCGACTGAACGAGTCAACATGAACCGGAATACCACCAACAGACAGAGCCCAAACTGATAGTGGACAGCCCTACACACCCAGTACTACACCACAAGACAACCAGACCAAAGCAGAACCAACTGGACACCAGCAAACAAAGAAAGGACTAAACAACTCTCAAACCTATAAAGCCGCGCAAATGACCCATTCCGAGGGAAAGAAAAAGAGAAGCAAGAACAAACACTCGAACAACAACAAAGAACCGCAACTACAAAAAGCACCCCCACAGACGGGAACAAAAATCGAACCAACAATGAGAGCAGAGACAAATCCCTCTACTTAACACCATACCTCGCAGACAACTGGTCACCAGAGCAAACTAACCCAACGCTAGAAGCAGCAACATCAAACAACCTAACACAAGCGCGCAGAAGGATGAACAACAATAGAAATAACAAAGACACAACCGACGCGATAACACCTTACATCACCAAAGCAAGAGGAACTTTCAATCGACAACCACAACTCCTGGAAGACGAACCCGATTAAATCAAAAACCCAAGACAAAACCTAGAAGAGCTCTTTGAAGACGCTAACACCCCGAAACCTACACCTCAACAAGAGATCGACCAGGAAGGAAAACTCAACATCGATCAAATGACAACCTCAACAAGAAAGTGCAAACCTAACCCCTCCAAACTCCACTGCAATCTAATAAACGCAAGATCCATGTCAAAACACTCAACTGAGATCTTCAACCTACTCGATGACAACGGCATTGACATCCTGTTCATCACAGAAACATGGCTGGACGACAACTATAAAATCACACTGAAAAGCTACCTTCCAACCAATTTCAAATGCCTTGAAATAAACGGGAAAAACAAAGGAGGAAGCATCGCAATAGTATTCAAAGAACACTTGAAAATAAAAACAGACAAACCGCTCATCAACTGCGAAACCATGGTAATACACCTAACCGCAAGCCCAAAAACCAACATCACATTCATCCTGGTGTACAGACCACCGACATATGACGCAATCTTCGTCGACAACTTTCATAAAAGCCATCAACCACAAACACCTAATCATCCTAGGGGACTTCAACATCTGGTTTGAAGACAGTCACACCAACTCCCAAAACTCACTGATTGAGCAACTCACTACCATGAAACTACGACAACTAGTCAAAGGGGCAACACACTCAGCAGGACACACCCTCGATGCAATCTTCGCCAAGGAAAAACTCATCACCACGGCACCACCAATACAAATACTGTGGAGCGACCAACTGATCATCCCTTTTGTGATCACTCTGCCCACTCAACTCTGCATCCAACCTCCTAAACTCACAACCACCACAAAAAGAAACTGGAAACATGTCAAAGAAAGCAACCTATTTGAACAAGCTCTCAACCACGGAACTAGAGTTAGCTGACCTAGACGGGAAAGCAGAGCTACTACACACATGGATTGCAGACACAATTGACAAGATTGCCCCAGAAAAGCTATTCACCCCCCTTGAAAAAAAGAACAATGGCAAAATGGTTCACCCCACTATTAAGCACCATGAAAAAGGAAAATAAAAAGATGGAACTGGAATGAGGAAAGAAAACCACCAAGACAAAAACACTATTTCAGAAACAAATCCGCGCATACAAGAAGGAAATTCAAAAGGCAAAGAGAAGGCATTATGATGACAGAATCACCAATGCCACCAACACACAAAAAGAAATGTTTAACAACATTAAAGAGATGAGAAACCCACCAGGCTGCGATAACACCCCAACTCCCTCAGAGAAACTATGTAACGACCTGGCAGACCACTTCAAGAAAAAAATAAATGACATCACACAAACCATACAAAAAAGACCGACCAACCAACCAGAACATACAACCAAACGATCATAACACAGAACCACAGCACAAACTCAAAAACTATCCTGAAATAACAGCAGAGGCATTCGCAATGCTGGTAAAGCACAGCAAGATAGCTGGATCACCCATGGATCCCTGTCCCCTGGACATCTACAAATCAATCTTCGTAAAAGGAACGCCAGCAGAATATTACAGAAACCTTCTAAATCTCACTAACAGGAACTGTACCTAGAACCTTCAAATCAGCATATATCAAACCACTTCTGAAAAACACAAGTGGCGACGTCGAAGACCTCCAACTACAGGCCAATCTCAAACATTCCCTACCCGGCAAAACTCCTGGAAACCTACGTATATAAACTAACCCAACGACACGTAGAAAAACACCACCTGCTAGACCAAGCACAAGTCAGTTTCAGACCCTCAAGAGGAACGGAAACAGCACTACTATCCATCTGGGACGACCTAAAAACGAACGCAGACTGAAACACAACCTCAGCCCCGAATCTGCTTGACCCCTCAGCAGCCTTCGACACAGTTAGCCATGACACCCTAACCAAAAGACTAGTCGCCCTCATGTCAAAAATCGACTGTGCAAACAGCCTCTACCTCAGAATACCTCCTGAAGAAACTACAACGGATCCAAAATACAGCAGCCAGACTACTCCTCGAACTATCCAGAAGAGACCGCATCACTCCTGCCTTAAAAACACTACACTGGCTCCCAGTAAAGCATTGCATCACCTTCAAAACAATGTGCATAAAGCAAAGGGCAATCGGTGGACAAGGAGCAGAATTCCTACAAAAGAAAATAACAATCTACAAGCCATCAAGACTCCTCAGGTCAAGCAACGAAATCCACCTGGAACTAAAACCATACCTAAAGAAAACATTTCGAGGCACCTCCTTCTACTACTTAGCCGCAAAAACCTGTAACAGCATCCCCAAAGAAATAAGAAACACCAAAGATCACTTTTAAAATTCAGGAAATTACTAAAAACATGGCTCTTCAACACCACAGACTCAAACTGAAAACCGAAACCGAAGGGAAAAGTGACTAAACTGGAGAGGACACTGACAGCCCCAGAACTGACGGGGAAGCTCCTACGGCACCTGGAAAGGTGACGCCAGGTAGAGTGGAACACAGGCGACACCCATGTTGACTGAGTCAACAACCCCTGTCAATCCCACCCAACATCTTCACTTGCCCCTTAGGTGCTACCAGGTACCACAGTTTTGTGGAATTGTCGGGATATCGGCATTCACCATGAGAGCTGAGTTGTGGACATGGGCAGGTCCACTGGCCGTATGAGTGGGAAGGGAGGACAGATTGGCTTGTGAGGGAGGCTGGTGAAGGTGGGGGCCAGATGTGAAAGGGACCTTGAATACAGAATGGGCCCAGATCAGGACAGAGGTACAGGGGTGACCCCACACATCACCTTGGGAGACTACACAAGCCCAGCGCCTCAATTGAGGATAGAGAGGCCAACTAACTGATTCCACTAACAATTTCCCATTCCGCATACACCTCTCAAACTCCAGACCAAACGCAACCACAGACCTACAGCACAACAAACCACACAAACTTCACTACATCGCAACAACAAAACAAAAAACGCACATAGACTTGCACAACAGTACACAATGAATACCGGCCGCAAGCACCCAAGGCCCATCCAATGGACCAACTGGGCTGAGGCTGCCAACAGCACATCACTGCTCTCTTGCACTTTTCCAGCTTCCTCCGACTAACTCACCTCCCTTCCTCTTTCAGAGCCGCCAGAATGCCAGGGGACAACTCCGGCGGTGATAGTGCGCGGTACAAATGTCCTTTAACATAACATTAACATCCTGGCTTTCCTGCAGGCCATTTCAATCTTACCCCAAAAGCATTGTGACTCTTTGCATTCCTAAAACATGTGAATCAGCTCTGCTCCCTCCGCACCGCATCAAGGGCACTGTGAGGTAACCTTATCATTAAACCTTGTAATTCTGCCCGGGGTCATATACGTCCTGTAAAGGACATTTAGTTGAATCAACCTAAATCTGGCATTTCTGGAAACTTCCTGGGTGTATGCCAGGGCCCTAGCCCATTCCCTATCTGTTATATCGGTGCTGGTATCAGTCTCCCATTTTTGTTTTAGTACTATGTTCTTTGGGTTAGGTCTATCCTTCAGTTGTTTATAAATCCTGGATACCGGTTTCCACCCATTCCCAAGGTTGTGTAACACAGCCAGTATCGGGTCTATTTCTGGTTCTACTGGCCATTCCTTCCAAACTTCCTTCGCAACTTTCTTAATCTTGTGGTACCATAGAAATTGACCTCTGGGCAGCCCTTCTTTCTCCATCATGGATTCAAATTCCCTGAAAACCCCTTCTTCATAGACATCCCCCCACATGTATAGACACAAAACCCCTCCCATAGTCTCGTGTTTATCAGGTCTTCTTTGACCACACAGACCTCGCTGTCAGTGAGGTGTCGGGGGGAATATTGGTGGCTGCTTTTTGACAGTTTTAGGGCCCTGTTCCATTTTTTTTCTACCCTGCGTTAAAATCATTGGGGTTGTATTCAAACACTTTAGCGAGATCCCGAATATTTCTTTCAGATGCACAGGTGCCACAAGTCATTTTATCAGTCTCGTTTCTGAGGTAGCATCATCAGCAAGCCATTTTGCCACGTGACTGAGTTGCGCCGCTAGGTAATACCTCTCTAGATCGGTAGTTGGACCCCACCTTCCTTGTATGGTAGCGACACAGTGGATAAAGACAATCTGTGCCTGGCAGTGCCCCACAACAGTTCCCTCAACAGTTTCTCAATCGTGCGGAAAAATGAGGCTGGAATGTAGTGGTGCATATTGTGGAAGAAGTACAAAAACCTTGGCAAGACTATCATTTTAGTTATAGCAACGCTACCCATTACCGATAATGGGAGCCTAGATCAGAACGCCAGAGATTTTCTGTGCCCCCTCAACGCCAACTTAGTGTTGTCCTCGTGCATCAGGCCCGGGGTGTGCCAGATGTTCACTCCCAGATATCTGAATGATTTAGGCTGCCAGATAAGACCAACCACCGGAAGCTCATCCACTGGTTTTCCAGCCAGTCCAGCTAATGGGAATATGCAGGATTTCTTCCTTCTGAAAGATATCCCTGAATATTCTGCAAATCTCTCCAGCACTTCCAGCACCACCGGGACATTCAGGTGCGAGTCCCGTAGTGAGCACATTGTCCGCATATAGAGACACTTCATGGTGTACAACTCCCACTGTGATTCTGGCGTCAAACTGTTTTCTGATGTATAGTCAGTGCTATTTGCTCCAGGCCCAATACATGGAGCATCTGTGACAGCGGACAGCCCTGTCTGATCCCTCCCTCCCAGGGTGCAAAACTATTCTTCCCATTTTCACCCTGGCCACTGGCGCTGTATAGAATAGCTCAACCCATCTGATGAAATGCTCGCCCAACCCAAACTCTCTCAGCACCGCAATCAACCACTCCCAATATATGGCATCCAGTGAGACCACTGCCAGGTGTTCCCGCCAGCCAGATGTTTGTTCCACAATGTTTTGTAAATGCCGCAGGTTTACTGCCGTATTACGATTCGGGATGAATCCACTTTGATCCTCATGTATTAAAGACCCTATCACATTGGAGAGGCGATTAGCCAATATAGTTGTCAGAATTTTTACATCGTAATTAACATTGCCAGGGGCCTATAGGAGTCGCACTCATCTGAGTTTACCAGGTTTAGGGACCACCAAGGTCTCTCTCATGGTGTTTGGGAGCTTTTTAATCTCAAATGCTTCCTGAAATACTTTGTGTATGATCTGAGTCTGTTCTGATGAGTATGTTTTGTAAAATTCAGGGGGGGAAACCATCACTTCCAGGAGTTTTACTGGTAGCCAATGACTTGATTGCTTCACTTATGTCTTCAGCAGTCAGTTCGCTGTTGAGCATTTCTCTGTGCTCCCTGTCTAGTTTGGGTAGCCCGATCTCCTCCAATATGTCCTGGTGTGGCACTTGTTTGTCATGGCGGTACAACTGGGAGTAAAGGTTTCGGAAGGTGTAGTTTATGGTCAATTGTGTAGTATGCGCCTCGCCCAATTCGTTCTTAAGCGCCGTAGTTGGGTGTCTCGGGTTCTCCCTCTTGCACAGCCCCAGCCCCGCCAAAAGCCTGCTCAGCTTGTCCCCCTCAGTGTTCTCTAGTAGTTCTTGCTATATAGTCAAATTTTGCTAGCCTATCCGAGGCCTTGCTATTGGTTTACCTAATTGCCACTAGTTACTTCTCCCCTTCCTGTGTCCTCTGAGCATTGGCTTCCAATTGTCTGATCCATTCTTCATTTGTCTCCAGTTCCCTTTTTAGTGTCCGCCTGATTGCTCCCGCACCTGAAATGGTTTCCCCCTCTCACCACTATTTTCTGTGTTTCCCAGACAGTACTCCATTTATCTACTCGCCACATTGGTGTCTATGTATTTGGTTAGTTTAGGGCAAAGTTTTTCTTGGAATGCACCGTCTGACAGCGCGTCAGTCAGCATTCGCTGCACTGGTATTGGGGGGGGGACCCCTCATTGCCCAGACTAGCAGTAAGGGCGAGTGGCAAATATTGATCCAGATAAATTGCGGATTCGATTAGGGGGAGATGCACCCTGTCCACCAGTAGGTAATCAATTCTTGTGTATAGCCCATGCGGGGACAAATAGTAAGAGTATTCCCTCTTCCCTGGGTGTAATTCCCGCTACACTTCTGACAGGTCCAGAGTCTCTATAACCTGCTTGAACAGTGACATTGTATTCCCCGTCCCATTATGTAGCGGGATAGACCTGTCCAGGTCACAATCATGCACACAGTTAAAACCCCCCTAATCCCCAATTAAAAAAGCAATCGCAATGTGGGTCCAGTGTCTCGCACAGCCCATTTAAGTGCACTGTGGTTCCGTGATTCGGGAGGTAGGAATTTACTATACAGATCGCGTTCTGCTCAATGCTGCCTTTAACAATTAAGTATCTCCCTTCTGTATCCGCTACTTTCGATGTGAAGCAAAAAGGCACAGACGCATCTATCCAGGTATATACACCCTGTGCATATTTAGAGTATCCTGCACCAAAACCCTGTCCCTCCCCAGTGCCTCTACATTTTTGCATTGTCATCTACTGTAAGATGGGTCTCCTGTAACAATGCTATGGAGATTTTCTTTCTGCGCAGGTAAGTGCCCATACCCCGGACATTCCACGTCAACATTTTTGTCGGGTGCCATCCTTATCGGGTTTTATTCCACCCAGCATTCCCCCACCAGCAGCATCCCAATCAACCCCGCCCCTTTCAACTGTCTTTTCGCCCTTACCACCCTCACTCTTTCTTCAATTCAAGCACCCATTGTTTCACTGTGTTCACTACCTTGAAGACTTTAAAACCTTTCAAACAACAACAATAAAACTAAATTAACCACCTGTGCCCAGCAGCTGCTTCTTGCGGGCAGTGCCCCTGCGCCTTCCTGGCACATCCGGGTCGTCTTGCGCGGGCCTCGAAGTGTCAGCAACGGGCCGACACGAGTCCTTTCACGTGGTGTGTCTATGAGCCTAGGCCAAGTGGCCCATCAGTGCCCCCATCATATTCAAATCTAGGTCTTGGCAGCGGTGCTTTCCTTCAGCGTAGTGTAACTTCTTTCTTCAGTTCTTTTAGTTCTCAGTAGCTATTCCTTTTGTTCTGTGTGTTGGGATGCATGCTACGGCACTTCTTCACCTGCGTCAAGGTTGTTGTGTTCCAGCCACATGGTGGCTGCCACGGGGGTGTCCAGGAATACAACTCAACCCTTGAATATCACTTTGAGCCTTGATGGGTACATCAGCATGTACTTGAGGTTCAGCGCTTGCATTTTGGCCTTAATCTGATCAAAGGAGTTCCTTGCCCTCTGGACTGATTGTGTGTAGTCCGGGTATATGGCTATTTTGGCATTCTCTCTTTATCTCCCCTCCTTCCCTAGAGTATTGTACTATAATCTCCCTGTCCTGGAAATTTAGGATTTTGGCCATCACCAGGCGAGGCTGTGATCCCAGAGGGGGTCTTTTCTGTAATGTCTGTGGGCTCTCTCGACCGCCAAAACCTGGGAGAGCCGGTCGACTCAGATATCCTGCTGCAGTAGCGACTCTACGAACTGCGTAGGGTTAGATCCTTCCATTCCCTCCGGGATTCCAAGTAGACGCACGTTGTTGCATTTTGCGTGACCCTCTGCGTCCTCTGCCCTAGTTTCTAGGACAGCATTTCTTTTTTTCCAGTACTTGTACCCTGCTTTGTAGGTCTTGGAGTATTTCTGTCATCGCCTTATGCTCTGTTTCAGTGGTCATCACCCGGTCTGTCTGCCTCAGTAGCTGCATATATTCTTTGACCTCCCCTATCTTAGTGTCTATGAACGAGCGCAGTGCTGCTATTGCGCCCAATACCTGCTTGTCCCTGCCATCTTCCATTGGAGCCTCTTGCGCCGATGTGGCTCCCTTGCTGGACTGGGGGTAATCTTTCACCTTGGCTGTGACAAACCAGTCCATTGTTGTGGGCTTATTCTTCTTTTTTCGAAGGCATATCTGGTTGGCACCTCTAAGATGACTATGAACCGCACCTTTTATGCTATCAGCCAGCCGTTGACTGTAAGTGCTCCTGTGTGTGCCCCAGCCGTACTCAGTATCAGCTCACTCAGTGTTATGTCCCAGCACCCTCCAGTGATGTGTATTTCTACCTTTTGTGTTCCCCTTTTTGTTTCATTTCTTTAGAGGCAAAGGTGGGGCATCTTGACAGCCCTCTGGATAGGATCTAATGCTGCGCAGGGGTATATAGTTGTCAGCCGTGCAGCGTGTTTCCATTTTGTGCCTGTCTTTGTTCTATCCTAATTTGGTATCTCGGATCAGTGTGTATTGCGCAGTTTTACCTGGCTCGCAAGTGAAATAGTTTAGGTAGCTTGCGTATAGAGTCCAGATCCTCATCCCACCCTGTTCCATCTTTAAGTACTTTGCGCTGTGTGGTGTGGTTCCCCACTGCTATGGGTGCGTGGTTTCTGGGACACAGTGCCCTATTACGTGTCCTAATGAAGTACAGTATTCTCAAATAATAGATGTTCAGCACCCGAGCCTGGGTGGCTCAATCAAGTTCTTATTGTATATATGTGAATATGTTTACTTGCCTGAAATTCTAGTAATGTGTGCAGGGCCTTGATGTTTATGGTGACCCAAGTTTTTATAAAACCTCAGCGTGTAAGTGTATTTTTGACAGTAAGTGTGCTCTGAGGTCTTTGTACTTACCTACAGCACTTCTCCCTCCTACAGGAAGCCTGGCTGCTCCACCATAGCTACCACACCTTTTGAGTTGTTCATGCCAAACCGAAGAGTTGTAGCCCTTCACATCCAAAAGTGAGTCTTCTACTGCCCTAACAAAGCTGGACTTTAGTCAAATTCCCTAACACATGGTAATGGTGTTTGTGCTATTTTCATACCTTTCTTGAATCTCAACTTTTTGATTTACTTACCTCTTGTACCTCTTTAACTGCATATAGTTTTCATGTTTCTGAACGGAATCATCCTCAACTGTCTTAAAAGTAAATTCCTGGTGTTTTCTAGTAACACCCATTGTGCATGTATATATGTGGGTAGTATTTGTTGGCCTAATAGGTTGTGTATTTTTATAATTTCCTGTCTCATTGTACAGTTAAACCACCATTGTATCTTCTCAAGTCTAAACCTAACTGCATTACCACCTACCTTTGAGTGTGGCTAGAGCGCAGTGTCTTTTTCCTGTTCACTATAATAGGGAGACCTCTCGGAACACTCCCTTAAACTGGTTGTGAACACCAACAACTCTTGAAGAAAACCTTCCCTCGGCTGAACTATTGGAACTGCTGACGCATCGCTGGGCTTCTCTGCATCTAGGATCATGTCAAAAGGTAGTTACTGTTCAACTTCAGGGATTTCTGGCAATCCTAGGGGCCCTGGATCACTAAGAATCATGTTCCTCCCCGAACCATGGGAAGGAAACTGCTGTCAGTCTGAGATGAGTCTACCCTAGCAGGCAAAGGTCACTGCTCCCTTCTCACCCTTGTAGTGCACTCGTCTGTGTAACCAAGCTACCTCTGTGATTGCCTGCCCTGCTGGGGCATTAGTTCAAAGCCTCTTCCCAGAGACTAACAAGCATTGCACGCTTTTTGTGGAGTGAGATGTAAGTTAATAGGAAGATTCCCTGTATTACCATGGTCTACTTGCATAAACAGAATGATTAGTTACGTGTGCCCTTGTCTTTACCCTCGATTGAAGAGTTTCCTATTTTTTCAAGTGAAATTAATAAGGAAATTGTCCCCATTGTACTGTTATTTTTCGATATCTAGATGTGGGGAGATTAGACGCATTGGTATTTGACCATCTTATACATGGGTATTACACGGCCTGTGGTAGCGGCCGTGTATTTATGGTTCAGTTGCTAAACCCATAGGAAGAGCACTTTTTGGGCTGCTTATAACTTTGCTCCCCCTGTATGAATCCTCACAAAACTTTGCAAAAAATGTATATGGCCCGCTCTGAATGGTGTGGTTTCGTTAGGGAGGGGCAAAGTTATAGGGGGGTCCCCTTTTTTTTTCCACAGACATAATGGGAAAAAACTTTGCTCACGCCTACAGCCCAAACCACTGGATGAATTTTCACCAAATCTGCACCAAGAGCGGCGGCTTGGAGCTGAAATTTGGTGGAAATGCGTCCAGTTGTATTAATAAAAAAAACAGGCAAAATGTAGGTGCCAAAAAATGTGATATCTGGCTCCATTTTGCGGACCCACTTCCCCGTTTGCTCTGCAAACAGAACTCCAATTGGCCCAGAGGGCCACGTGGTGTTCGCAGACAGACGACGTGTCTGCTGATTGGCTGGAGGAACACGTGATGTGCGTCCCATTTTCCCAAAATGCCGCCATGTTGTATTCACAGATATCTGCGTATAGCCCAGTGGGGGACAGGGCTGGGAAAGATGTTTTGGGGTATTTTGTGTTTGAAGGAGGGTTGGGAAGGGTGGGGCAGTGAAAGACGGTTATTAGGATGTATTTGTTTAGGTAAAAGAAGACTGTGTGGGGGGCGGTAGTCCGCAGACGGGACTACCGAGCAGATTATCTGCAGGGAGGCTTTATTAGGGTAGGTGAATGGAATGTAGGTGATATGAGGATGTTTGCATAGGTTACAGATGGGCTCTGCACAGAAGAATCTAGGCAGTAGCACAACTACTGCAGTGTCATGTGGCCCTATCAGCAATAATGTATCTATGTGCCTTGGATATGTATGTGGGTTGTGGCCACTGGTTAGATTTATTGGGTGCATGGCTGTATGATGCTTTGTTGGTGTGAAGAAGTGTGCCTGGGGGCCAAGGGCTTCCAAGCCAAAAGCCTTACTTCCCTCCAAGAAACAACCTACCTACGTCATGGTGAAAAACAGTGCAGTCACACCTAAGAGGCAAGGACACAGCGGCGCTGCAGCTCCTGCTGCAACAGAGTGCTGCAGGAACATAAACACTGCTTCTACAATACACGCGACACCCAAAAACCACAGGATTCCCCCTTATATTGACAAATACCATCATCCACTATATGAGGCAGCAACATCTGTGACAGTACCTAGTAGGGACCTGAATCAACTGGAGAATGGAAATTTTGAAAGACATCCAAACCTATGGACTACCGCTCCAGAAATGCTCGCTTCAACAAGGACTCGCGCTTCCCAGAGATCGGATGGCCGAAAGACCTGTTTTAACAAACAGAAGCACGGTCGGCTCCTACCGTATCCTCTGTCGTGGAGACAGAAGCCCTCCATTGCCACTGGCACATCAGGTTGATGGAGGAGCAGGTTGGGAACGGTGTGGACGGGAGGAATGGAAGTCAATTTGAAAAATGCCCCGTCCCTGGGAAGGGGAGGTAACCAATCCAACCCACTTCACGGGAATGCAGAGAACAGCTGATTGGAGGGATGGCGGAACTATGCATTTAAAAAACAGACTCATGAGCACCTTGGGGTCTTCTGTGTTATGTTGTTTATACAGCCAGACGACTGTGAGGAGTGGAGCGAAGACTCTGCTGGCTTCCATTGGGCGTACTAGGATGAGGAGTGCCCGCAGCTGAATACTTCCTTATTCATGTCCTGATGGCAGAGCTGAAAACCTGACCGCGAATCCTTTTATTTGTTTTGTTGGACAGTAATCTGTATACAGACATGGCCTGCCGTGTAACATGTTATCTTGAATAAAGGAATTTTCTTTGCAACTCGCATACGTCTCCCTCTTACAGCCATGCACACAAGAGTCTAAGAACTGGCCACAACCACCACAGCATCATACGGCCATGCACCCAAGATTTTGGCCACTGGCTATAAGCATTGTAATAAAATGTGTACAGCAATGGAATATGGATATTGGAAAGAAGTATTGCAATAATGTGTAGAGTGATTATACATACTGTCTAGACGGTGCACACCTTTTGGAACACAGTGAGACAATACCATTGAAGTGGAACTGGTACTTTTTTTCATATATTACACATTGAGGTGCAGGGGCTTTTGTAGAGAGGATGGATTGCTTTGGTGCATTGGACAGTTGATGGTAAGTCTGTTGGGCACATTTTTTTGAATGGGGGTTTCTTGTGACCTAATGGTGTTGTCTGTAAATGCAATATCCTCGACCACTACTATGTATGGCAATTGGGTTTTTATGCTCTTGTGTGTATGCGTTTTCATTGAAATATGGTTCTGTGTTGTGTAAATGCAGTCATCTGCAGAGAAGTTTGCAAGGTATCTTGGTTGACAATGGCATGTTTCGAACTACTTTTTGTAGTTAACGGCTTCATTTTGTTAGTGGCTTAATTCTGGTTAAAATTAATATCCTTTTGAGGAGTGTTACACTGTCAATGAGAGCTGTGAGGATTCGTTTTGTGCGGTTATTTTGAAGGGTTGCCCGTGATTTCTGTGTTTTCATAAGATTGTGAACTACATCAGGGTGGAAAGTTTTGTGTGAAATGAAAAGGGAAGTGTGTTAAATGTTGTTGTTCTGATCATTCGGGCATCTCCGGTTAAGCGCACTGTGATAAATTATAACAGTTTTTCTATGCATCTTACTTTACATTTACTCACTTTATACATGCGCAAACAAGGTATTGGGGGCGGTGATGTTGTGCTAATGTTAACAGTTGATTTGCTGCCCTAAATTCAAATTCACTTTTGGTAATAATAGAGTTGGGCCGCTCCTGAAGGTGATATACTTAGTCCCAACAATCTGCTCTACCTGGTTTTATTATGTTTGTGGGTATCATACCCATACGTGCCCCGTTATCATGTATGCCAAAACGTTACTTAATGCAGAACCAATGCAGATATCGTCATACACCGGGTACATTTTCTTTCTTGCTAAAAATGGTACTGACCTATAGAATTTTGTAAGGTAACAGTTTTCAGTATAACAAGTGTTTTTATTTAACAATGAACGTTTGCAAGACATTATTAAATTCATGAAATTAACTATTTTTTCCCCCCATGGAAGTTGCATCTAAGGAACATCGCATGATTCTATTGTGGTTTGTAATGTCTGCATGATATGCTGATTGCGAAGATCAACATTTGTGTTTACATGTTGCAGCAGTCAAGGATAGTTTTTTGCAGCACATGGAGGTTTTTGTGGGAGAAGTTTTTTTTTTTTTGCAATTTGAAGCAGAATGTTTTTGCTTCTGCATGTTGCTACATTTGAAAGGCTCATAGGTTACTTCTAGTTACTGGTACTGCGAAAGGACAGATTGGCCCATGTCGGTTGTCCCATATCATGGTGATGGAGAAAGTTTTGTGGACAGTTATTTTCCAGTGCCGGTTAAATAATCTGTCGGATCTTAGCTGGAAACTGTGGCACATGCAGTACGGTAGAAGATATCTGTCGAAATAAGACAATAAAAGTACATTATTAGTCGCTGTTTTGTATGGGAATATAACAATTGATATTTTATTTGTATTGCCCTCATACAGAAGTGTTTGAGTATGACGAGGGAAGGGAGGGGAATAAGGGTGAACTAAACGGCGATATTACTAGGCCCACTGGCATTGAGAATGAAGAAGTGCATGGGAAAGGAAATGGGTGAAAGTGCATGGGGTGGCGATAAGTGTAAAGTGCTATGCAAAACAATAAAAGTAAATAATAAATAAAACAAATAATAAAAGCTGAAAAGTGTTAATGCAGCCAGCAAGTTATTGTGTAACTGATAATTGGATGAAATGTAATTATAAACACAAACCAGACATTGAACACACGCATGAGAACATGGAGTATTTCAGAGCACAAGTTGCGTAAAAGGTGAGCGCTGTGAAGTAGGTAGAGGAACTGGTGGAAATGGAAGAAATGTGGAGTGGGATTCCACAAGGGCCAGTGAGGGGGTGAGGTTTGGAGGAGGGGGGCGAAGTTCAGATGGGGCACAGTTCAGAAGGAGCAGAGGTTCCAGTTCAACTTCGATGAAAGGAAATGTTAAAAATAATATTTTGAAAATGGCAACTTTGGTTAATTGCTTGAAAAATACACAAATCATAGTAAGCTTTTGTTGCTATGGTTTCTGTACTGTTCAAGCAAGCAGCTTCTGTGTGAAAGTGTAGTTAGATATGCAAACATACAAATACCACAATTCATTTTAGAAAGGCTAGTTTGAGCGAGCTCGGAAGTGTGGTTGCTTGGTGATAATTGTGTTTTCGAAATGGATTTTGCAGAATCACAGGGTGTTTAGCTCTCGACGAACCTGAATGCTCGCCTTAGTGATGAAATGTGGTCTGTGCTAGTACTCTGTGCATGCACAGTGCGGTTGCAGAGAGCAAGTGTAGCGCACTGGTTAGTAAGAAAAGTACCTATTGGATGTCCTAAAAGTGGCTATATTTATGTCATTGCCTAATTTACATAATTGGCCATTTACATAATGGGTGATTGCTGAAGGGCTACTGCCCATAGCACTGTAGCATTAAATTATATTACTGGAACTTACCAAACGTATCATTTTTATGACTGTGTACAAAATGCAATATGCAAATATGGGCAGGAGAACAAATGAAGTAGAATTAGCAACTTAGACCAACTGTGGTAAAATGTACTTACTATGCTAAAGTCTACCAAGCTGCAATAGCGACACTGCTCAGCCATGCAACATGCTAACATTGATGGAAAAAACGCACAGCTGAAGTCCATGTGCCTAGATGTATGCCCATTGACTGCTCTTCCCGTGCCTTTGTAGTCCGCTACTGTTTGCTTTCTTGTCACTTTATTTGCCGATTTACATTGGGCACACTCTATAGTTGCTGTACATCCTATTAACTTTTGTAGGAGCCTTTCGTACTCTGCAACAGAGGCGCACAGCACCGCAGTTCAATGTTATAGGATTGTTTTTGAGAGTTACACTTTTTTTCTATTGGTTTGTAAAGTTGTGTAAATGACGCGATTATGTTAACCAATGGAAAGAAGTGTAACTCTGCACACCAATAGAAAAAAAATAGCTAGATTTCTTGCTGGCTGCTTTTTGAGCACTCAAGTCAGTAGGAGACTGCGATTTTTGGTAAATGCATTAAAAAAAACAAGCTGTCAAGACTGCACAGAGCACATTTCGCTAGAGAGGGGCGCCCCAGGTTCGCTGTGGCATAGGTAGGGGGCGGAGCCAGAATAGAGCTTGTGGGGTTAAGGTGCTGTGTGCGACTGCACCCCCCACTCCCTACTATAGCGTGCAAAGTGATTTCTTAGTTTTTTTTGTTTAACTTTTCAAAGGTTATTTTTTTTTTAAGCGCTATTTGGTGCCAATGCTGGTCGGATCCTGAGATCTAGCTACATATCCTTCGAAACATGGCACATTGAGCAGCGCTGAGTATAGTTTG
Source organism: Ambystoma mexicanum (assembly GCF_040938575.1). NCBI lineage: Eukaryota > Metazoa > Chordata > Amphibia > Caudata > Ambystomatidae > Ambystoma > Ambystoma mexicanum. The sequence continues at coordinate 230,103,422 of NC_090936.1, forward strand.
CGATAGGATGCAGAAGTATAGCCAGAAAACAAGGAGGCAGATATGAACATTTGAGGTTGTAGTGCAGACAGATGTTATAAATTAACTGAGAACATTAGTGATGGAAAAATGAACCTAGTGCCCATGGACAATGTTTGCCCAGTGCACCAAACTGGGACTTTGAGTCTGTAGGATGCAACGGTATGTTCCATGGGACAAAGCGGTCACATATTAGTACTTGTATACCAGTGGTGTTTGCGGAACGTGGATGATTAATAGTTACAATATGCTATAGCTAACAACCGAGAACAAGATTAGTTTGCATTTGTTAAGTTATGCATGGAGCATGCTGGTCGTTTTTAATTCCTATAATATTATGTACACGTCAACTTACATAATTTCGGGAAATTCCATTGTGCCGTTACGTTCTGTACATCGGATCGCAGAAGTGTAAGGTACCTTTTGGAATGCACACTCTCAATATAGTAAATGTTATTTTGTGTGGCTATTTGGAAAGTTGTGTCCTTCGAACTGTTGACTTGCACTGATGGCCAAATTACAAAGGGAACTTGTTCTAAGTCATCCAAGGTAGAGGCGGTAGGTTTTGAATTTGTGGAAACATGCCACTAAAACTTGCGTTGTACTGTTTTTTTTTTTAAATAGCATTTTCAAATGGGGTATGCGCCGTGAACGTGTGAATATTGTAGATTGGTGTTTGTTGCTGGAATGGTCGTACATGTGTCATGGTTGCAAGAAAATTGCATAGAAAGCCCAGCTTACTCTGGTGTAGGATTGTTTAATGCACGAAGCGCAAAGGGGGTTGGTTATTGTGACTGTACTTATTTGCACTGTTTAACCATTGTGGTATCTCACGAACATTGCTGGTGCATTGCACTGTGATGTAATAGTCGATTATTATATTATTGTGCTTTACACAATGTAATTTGTGAGAGACTTAATGTTCGGTATATGGATAGATGAGTCCAGGTTATGCATGCTGGAATTTAGAAAACGGCTAAGCAACAAACAAATTGTAGCCTGCCTGGGTCTTGAAGAGGAAAGTCTGGAGAAACAGGGTTTGGGGAGGTCATGTGAACAATGGTGTTTGTGCGGAAGATCATTTTGAGGTGCACATTGTGTTTGGTAACTAGAGTGTTCCCATTCACCCAGCCCCCTTGGAAGTGCACGGCATAGCTGTGAACTGCTTTTGATACTGGAGGGGGGATGGATGAGGTGAGTGAAAAGGGTAGCTATCAGGGCTGGAGTGGCCTACAGGGTACTCTGCATGTTTTCTTGGTGTATGTTTGCAGTCTAGCTCTATTTTGTATTTCATTTTCACATTTTGTCCTAGGAAAAGGGTTGAGGTAGCTCAAACTGTGTAACATGGGGTCAATTTGAAAATGATTTCCAGTGCTTCCATTGGTTCAGTCTATTCCTATCATTCTTTTATGCCACTTGAGTATTGAGCGTGCTTTTGACTCACTGGAAACTGAAAACAACTATTTGTATATTGAGTGAAAGAACTTTGTTAAAGGGACGTTATGGTGAAGTTGCGCTAATAAAAACCTGTCAAATTCAGTTGCTAAAGGGATGTTATGGTTACAAGTAAAACCGAAACCCCCCCCCCCAGAAATTCGCAAGTTATGGTAAGCTAAGCAACCATAACTCGCGCCACCACCGTGCACTGCTAAGACTAACACCCATGATATCAAAGACAACATCACAAATGTCATTGACATCACTTGTCTGGCTCCCTCCTTTTTTTGTTCATTGACTTATCTAGGCTAGGTGGTTTTCTTCGCTGACAGTCGGAAACAAAAAATTCAAAAGGCACTATATTTGTATACCGTACCCTTCTCATATGTTCTTACACTGCTTACCTTAGGGTTCATTCATATCATATGATACATATACATAGGGTGGGGGAAAGGAAGCCTAAAACACATCAATCATTTCTGTGCATGAAGATAATCAGTCGGGTTATGAACAGTTTGTGATAATACCGCTCCTTTTTTGCTTACTTTACTGTCCCTGTATATGTTCATATTTGTATGCATTGTGGTCTCTTTGTTTTGTATGTAGTCGTACATTTATGCAGTAAGTGAGGCATTTATAGCCACTTATTACATGTTTTACAATATGCAAAACTGACATGAAAGCATTCATCATTGTACTGTCCAACATGGCAAGATTATGAATATTGCACCTCTATGGTGCATGCTGCACAGAATGCCTCAGTTTCTACCTGAATAGGTTCCTATACTGGAAAGAACTCTGTAATACAATGGTGTTTATAGCAATGCATTGCTTAATGAACTATGTATTTCATGATATTGCTCCCAATGACCTCTGATAATTTTCTGCCAACATTATGACAATCCCCTGTAGAAGCTTTCCATGAAAAGTATGTGCAAATGTGATGTCATCAATGACATTTGTGATGTCATCTTTGATGTCAAGGGTGTTAGTCTTAGCAGTGCACAGTGGTGGCGCGAGTTATGGTTGCTTAGCTTACCATAACTGGTGAATTTCTGGGGTTTTTTGGTTTTACTTATAACCATAACTTCCCTTTAACAAAGTTTTTTTCACTGAATATTAACAGTAGATGACTCCAGATTTCTGCTTTTTCAGAATTTCCGCTGACGTTTGGAATTTGATAGAACACTTACTGGCGCTGCTTAAGACACCAATCTGAGATTGAGGTGATTAAATAAGCTTTGATTAACTTTTGTATTCTTTAAATTTTGAATATCTGCATGTCCTGCATAACGGATGTGTATTGTGACTCACTGAATTCCACTGTCTGTTATACCACAGCCATATGAATAAGTCATGAGCCCTGATGAAGAGCACACCAGCTTGAAACGCGTTGGGCCTTTTATTAATGCGAAAACGATGGACACCACAGGACTGTTTGAAGATGTCTTGTTTAAACACATTTACATGAGTAACAGACAAATGTGCATGCATAGCCGTTTTTGACTTGGTGTTTAGAAAGTGTTATAATCTTACTTCTACATATTAAGTCCATTTATTTAACCTCCATAATCAATATTTGGCTTCCCTAAGCCAGTGATAGTGTGCGGGGGACCGGAGTTCCCCCAGTGTGGCAACGTTGCTGTTTATGGAATGTAGCACTCAGTCTAAAATCACAAAAGTGTTATAAATAAATATTAGTCAACTAGGTAGGATCCCTGGTGAGTTCAAAACTAGTTGTAATTGCTATCCACATTGGTCTTCCTGCCTACCAGCGTTTAGTGCCTTTCATTTACACACTAAGGTGCTGTGCGACTAACCTTTGTGCTCCACACATTCTATTCCATTTCCCCATTGCAGATGTAATTGCATTGGTTACTTGTTAAACAGCAGTTTCGTTTTAATCTATGCTGCCCGTTTTTCAGTTACCAGCGTTGCCGGTTCTTAATCTTCCCATTAAACTCTTGGCCTCTTGTCCACACTGGTTCAACTTCAAGACATGAGAGGAACCCCTCAGCGCAGGCTCCCAAGATTTAGAATGTACTCCTGTTTGGTACAAGTCTTCTGTCTTCTCAACTTTCATAAAAGTTGTACAAAGAAGCCCTCAGTTCCAGTAAAAGGTCCCATGTTTTGTTTTGGGTTTGGATTCAAGATCTGTTGTGGGCCCTTTTGCTGCTGCTGTGCTTAGAATCAATTTAGTTTGTTTTGACCATTCACTCTGTGGCAGCCTAACAACAACATGAAATCGAAAGACTCTAAAAAGCGTAGTACAATTGTCCTCTGATGGGAATAAACGCACCTGGGCACAAAGAGCGTTGCAAAATGTAGATCTCCTAATGAAGGAAAGTCCAGCTGGGGAAGGATTGGAGCAGAAGATGACAAGATCCGCTGCCCCTGTCTTGAAGCTAAGTGAGATTGACAAACGCGCACACATTCCCCCTGGAGATGTGACTTATTTGAGATGCTCAGGGTATATGTTTCTCGAGCTTGTGGATCTGCTTAATTCACATGCTGTGCATAGTTCGCCATGTATTGGCTGGCTCAGAGTATTAAATCTTTTTTCGAATTTGAAAAACTGGGCGCGACAGGGGTGTTCCTATAAATCCTGTGTTTGCAAGAGCCCATGATCCTTCGTGCGTCAATGTCCTCTGACTGATTGTTTTTTCCGCCATTGGCTGGCTGCAGCTTTGAGGTGTAGAGTCATTTTAGACACAAATCCAGGAGTCCGAACGAGGGTGACAGACTGCTAGAAAAAGCTACGGCTACCGCGTCAGTGGTCACAATGGAGAGTGGGGGGGTGGTTGTACTCGCGGCACATATTTTAGGCATCTCACATTAGAGAATGCATATTACCCTCCATTTCCTGACATTAAGGCTGCGTTGAAACCGCCATTCCCTTATGGAGAACACACCATTTAAGTTTGCGCATGGTGCAATTCGAAATTATCCTCGCAGGATACACACAAGGTGTGAAACAATCGTTTACCCCGATACTATGCCAAAGACTTCTGCCAGGCATGCCAGCAGTTCAAGCCAAAACCACCAGGAACAAAGGCAGAAACATTGGGTGATCTATGCAATGCAAGTGGAGTCGGCACAGCGCAAAACCTCCACAGATCATTTGGTACTTGAGATTGAAGTTTCTCACGCAGGGGTCGAGACCGACCCTGAATGGCTGCACAAAGAGGCACCGCCAGGGAAAGCCTTGCAGCCGATTCCCCACCAGCTTTGGCGGCTCCTCAAAACGAGTTATGGAGAAATCCCCTAGCGATCAAAAGGCTGCTAAACAACCCAAAACACAAACACTATGGTGTTTTAGAAAAGAGCACTGAGAGGTCCTTGGCAACACTGACAACTAGCGACATTCCCCGCATCTCGAGCACAATATCACACCACAAAAAAACGGGAAAACACACCAGGCCAAGGATATCCCCAAGACATCTACACCCACCACACAAAAGCAGACGTACTCTGAGGAGTCTGGTTCAATTTTGGGGGCCATGAAAAAAGGATGACCTCAGTCTCCAACAGGAGGAGCCCTCAGTAAAAATGGCAAGAATTCAGGAACATTCTAGCCCACAGGAGGCGACTGACTCACATGAGTTACAGGATCTCTGAGGACTCCTACTCGTACCTAGACCCACAACAGGGCGTAGATCCTGGTGATTACACAATGTCTTCACCAGATGATTGAGTCACCAGTGTCCTCATCCCCATATGGAAGACACTGCTCTGCCCTGATTGGACACTACACACCTGAGGCAGCTCGAGCTGTAGCATCCCAGTGACGTGCCAATGATATAGTGAATGGAAATCGGTGAGGTCAAAACTTTGTTGCATCACCTGGAACACCACAATCCATTCCCCATCATTGGCTCGCTGGTTGTCTGCCCCTTGCACCTGCAACTCCCGTCTCGATACATGTTGCCAACTCTGGATCTGACCACCTATTTATCTTCTCACAATGAATACTTGTGTAGAGAAAAGTGTGTGCGACCTGCTCCTTGAAATTAATTCCCTCTATTCATTCATTTTACTAACGCACTTTTACCTCCAGACCAAATGCCCTTGAGCAAGGGGCCCTTTAGGAACGTGCATGTAATGAATGTGATCACACAGAATAACTCTGAGTCCAAATAACCAAACAAACTCAGGAAGATAGCAAAGTACTGTTTTATTAAGAATGATCTAAAACGGGGAGTTTACAACGAACATCAACGAGCGTACGCTCTGGTTCTCTCAGCAATCTTTGCACAAAACACAGGTTATATATCAAAAATACGCCAGAAGTGATGTAATAATACGTGGCAAGTAATGAAAAACCTACTAAGGGTCGGGATTGAATTAAGGGGAACATCTAAGTATATTATCTATAGGAACTAGGAATACGATTGGCTGCCCACTGTCGGGTTGACACCTTGTGCCTACCTCTAAAACATGTAATCTTCAGAAACATTAGATACACTGTTTGTCATTTGTTTTCAAATTATAAAGTCCTTCGTTAGATGGACCACTACAATTGGTTGGCATGTTTGTGCCATGTCTGGAACATTCGGTTCACTTACCAGCATGTAAACCCAGACTCTGGTGCAAGAATATAGGGCATGACGCTACCTCTCCAACCAATTAGCCCAGCATCTCATCACCCAAGCCTTCTACCATGAAGATTGTCTTTGAACTTGGCTTTGCAAAAGTATACTTTTCTTCAGAATACATGGGAGTGCGAGCACTCGCTATCGTGTTCGGGTTCTCAAAGTCCGAACTTGGCTCATGTGACAGGAGACCACGATTTGGTCCATTTTGCAGGTTTTGAATGCTCTAAATGAATAAAACGTGGCACTCTTGGTGTTCTTTCTTTGCACCTTAACAAGGGATGATGTCACGACCCCCGCCCAAAACCCCCTCTGGCAAACCCATTGGCCAGGTGGAGTCAGGACTCGGGCCTCTAGAGCCTAGCATCCTCTTGAAAAGCCCTCATGGTGCCAGTCCTGGCGCCTAAGGCGCCAGGCTCATACACCATGAACAACAATGCGCTTGGGAACCACTTTATTGTATTGTCAGCCAACATGGTGGCATCCACATAGCTTGGTTCCTAAGAACCAAGCTATGCGGTCTAGTGTTTTTGGGTGTGGCAGGCCTGGAACTACTTTCCCTGGTACTACTTTACGTGGGCTATATAAACCACACCCTGACCGCAGAACATGCTTTGTGTTACTTTCCAGCTTGCAACGTGACGCGCACCGTGTCCAGCTATTCCCTCGAACCTCGGAGAAGCAGAACCTGCAAGGAGACAAAAGGAACATCATTAGCAGCAGCATCTTACCTGCAGTCTTCATATTTAAACACTCACAGCTACTGAGAACAGCTTCTTCGAATCTGCACGTCTCCCGGACAGAACGACCTGAAAGCGGAAGATGGAGGCAACATTAAAGAAAGCTGTAGAGACATTTACAAATTATGAACTGCTCAAAAGGCTTACCTGGCTGGTCGCCTCTCGGCTGGCACCACTCTGGAAATTCCACTCGCGCTGAAGAACACCGCGACCTACAAGGAAGGAAAACACAGGTTAGCAAAGGCAAGACTTCGCAGCGCTGCGCATAGCGCTTACTTAACACATCATAGCGCTCTTAATGCACCATCATTTACCAGCGGGGCTCAACCAAGCCAGTTCGCGGCGCTTAAGCTCTGCATACCTAATGGAGAAAAAAGAGACATTTTAAACAAAGAAAGGCATGCAGGATAGCAACAAAACTAAAGAACAGCAATAAGACCTACCTGAACAATATCAAATGGGCCAGCGTCAGTGAAGTAACTGGACCGCATTCGCACATGAAAGACAACATGCCCCTGCAAAGAAGGCAGGACGGAGAGCACGCCTAATTCTACCACAAGGTGAGGAGAGGGCGCCAGAGGGACTGAAAGCATACGGGGGTGGAGGGATGATACTTATGTCAGTCAGTCTTGAACACAGTCCTCCTGTATTTTCAGGCAAAACCTTCCCCGCAGACCACATCAGGGCAAAGCTGAGAAGCATAACAGCGAGTAACCCTGCTGGGTGGCGTCCCTGTGGATACCAGGTGAGCGTAACAGAACACGAAGACTACCATAACAAATCCACCTGGGCACCATGGAGACATCAGAAATTGACCAATTGGCCCAATTACTAGGAGAGCTTCGTGCTGTGGTTCATTCTGCCCGACAAGAGACTAATGCCCTCCGGAGAGACCTAATAGTGACCAAAGAACGCACTGAAGAGATTAGCAGGCAATACTTGCAATCACAGGCAGGACAGACGCCTGACGCCTCTACCTGGAAGCAATCCAACGATGCAAAACCCTGCCATACCATCCACTCGGGTACAGATCATGTTACTTGGAACAGTGCCCCTGGCACCACCAGAAAGGTTCTCAGGTGACCCACGGAAGTATGCGGCATTCATCAATCAGTGCCGCCTTCATTTTCTTTGTAGGCCTGGAGCATTTCCAAACGACCAAGCTCGGCTAGCTTTTGTCATATCATACCTCAGTGGTAGTGCAGCAGATTGGTCGGTGCCGTTGGTAACCCATGACGATCCTCTATTACATGACTTTGGGGAGTTCCAGAGAGAAATGGAAAAACTTTTTGCTCGCCATACCCAGGAACAAGCAGTAGACAATGAACTCTTGTCCCTCCGACAGGGGAATCAGGACTTGTTGACGTACATTGCTACCTTCAACAGACTGATTGCCGAAGCTAGGTGGCCAGAAAACAAAAGAACCACGTCATTCCATCGAGGCTTACGAGGCGAATTAAAGGACATCTTAGCCCAGGTGGTTGATCCACCCAGAGACTGTGCAGAATTCATAAATCTGGTCGTGCAGCTAGACCACCGGTTCCAGGACCGAAAGGCAGACCGGTCTAAGACGGACCCTTGGACCGTGTATGTTTGACCAAGGGAAAACACACCCCGTGTACCTGAAAATGCTGTAGAACCCATGCAGATTGGAGGGATACGGCCTCCATTAACAAAACAAGAGCGGGACAAAAGAAGACAACAGCTTTGTTTGTATTGTGGGAAACCAGGACATTTCCTGAAGGACTGTCCAGTAAAACCCCCAAGAAGAACAGTCTGGGCCACAGAGAAGGATGAAGCTAAGGAATTGGGAAACTACCAAGCTCGACAAACGTAGAGGTCAGTTTGTCGAGTGAGAAGAAAGAGTTTCTGACCTAGCACTTTGCAATACCAGTGATCTTAATTAACCACAAACAGTCCTCAAGAATGCATGCCGTTGAAGCATACATCGATAGCGGAGTAGTTGGAAATTATATTGATCAAGAACTGGCAGCAGAGATGGGCTTCCTTTGTGTTCTAAGCCAAGTATGGACAAGGTAACCACCTTGGATGGGACAGAAATTGCTTCCGGACCAGTAACCCAGTGCACAGCCAGGGTAACCTTGCTGTGTCAGGAAGGACATCGGGAGTCTATTTCATTCGATCTCATCAAGGCACCTCAGTTCAGGCTAATACTAGGGATGCCATGGTTGGTTGCTCACAACCCTTTGATAGACTGGTGGGCACGAAAATTAACCTTCCACGATGACTGCTCCCCTGCCTGCTATTACCAAGAGGAGAAACCGGACGTCTGTATCCCCATGACTCCCGGAGCAACAGTATCGGCCCTGGGAGCAACTAATACCTTGCCGAGTGAATACCATGAATTCCAGGATGTTTTCCGAAAGGACCAAGCCAATACATTGCCGCCGCACAGGCCCTATGACTGTCAGATCGACCTTGTTCCTGGTGCACAAATCCCTTGCGGCAGGATCTACGCTCTCACAGAGCCAGAAAACCTTCATTTGAAATCCTATTTAGACCAGTACCTTGCAAACGGATTTATCCGTCCTTCGAAGTCCCCCGCAGCCAGTCCTTTGTTCTTCATACCGAAAAAGGAAGGAGGCTTGAGAACCTGTATTGACTACCGCGCATTGAACCAGATTACTGTGAAGAACCGCTACCCCTTGCCACTTATACCTGAGATGCTAGACCAAGTTAAAGATGCCCAGATTTATACCAAATTGGACCTTCGAGGAGCGTACCACCTGGTCCGAGAACGAAAAGGAGATGAATGGAAAACCGCCTTCCGTACTAAGAAAGGCTTGTTTGAATATCAAGTCATGCCCTTTGGGTTATGCAACACTCCTGCGGCATTCCAGTATTTCATGAATGATGTCTTAAGGGAGTTAATTGATATGTGCGCCTTAGTGTACATAGACGACATCTTAGTATACTCCGCCTCGGAACAAGATCATGTCAGGTACGTTCGTTCAGTCCTCACCAAGCTCTGTCAACATCGCTTGTTTGCAAAGCTTGAAAAATGCTTTTTTCACGTCACCGAAGTAGAATTTCTTGGTTTTATCCTTACTCCAGGAGGCATCAGAATGGACGTGCACAAGGTAGATGCCATTCTGAAATGGCCTTCACCGACGTCTCTGAAAGGGGCACAAAGCATGCTGGGCTTTGCGAACTTCTACCGCCGGTTCATCCCAGACTTCTCTCAGGTTGTGCACCCAATCACAGTACTATTACGAAAAAACAATAAAAAGTTTGCTTGGACCGAAGAAGCAGAAGAAGCCTTTCAGGAACTTAAACAAAGGTTTACCTCCGCTCCAATCCTGCGACATCCTCGTCCAGACCTCCCTTATGTCGTTGAAACTGATGGGTCCAGTCTCGCAATGGGGGCTGTCCTTTCACAGAGAGACCCGGAAACCGGCCAGCTACATCCTGTGGCCTTCTGGTCGAAAAAGTTCTCGCCTCCAGAGATTAATTATGCCATCACGGACAAGGAATTCATGGCTATCGAATCCGCCTTTAAAGCCTGGAGGCACTACCTTCTGGGGGGCCAGACACACCATTACAGTCATCACAGACCACCGAAACCTGCAATATCTCAAAACAACCAGGGCCCAGTCCTCGCGCCAATTACGGTAGGCACTTTTCTTCACCGAATATGATTATGTAATCACATTTCAACAAGGAGTCAGAAACGGAAAGGCGGATGCCTCATCTCGCATGGGCATACCAGACCCAGTATCTATTATACCTGAAGACAAACTCTTGGGTATCACGACAGCCTTAACACAAGCGGAACTACGAAAAGAAATCAACGGACAATGAATCCTAATGCCTACCTCACATGGCAAACTCAAGGAGAACAATATACCATCAAGGATCATCTACCCTTTTTTAGGGATCGCCTATATGTACCCAAGAAGGAATTGCAACAGCATATTATTTCAAACGATCACGATTCACTGATCGAAGGGCATCCTGGGATCGCCAAAACCCTAGCTAAGGTGAAAGAGAACTTTTGGGGGCCTACCTGGCGTAAGGACATCATTCAGTATATTCAGTCCTGCAGTGTCTGCGCACAAAATAAATCAAAAACCATCTGGTCTCCTACAACCATTGGACATTCCTCCAGTTCCATGGCACACTCTTTCCCTTGACTTCATCACTGATCTACCTCCAAGCCAAGGGTTCAATACCATCCTTGTAGTTGTGGACTTATTATCGAAGATGGCCCATTTTATTTCTCTCAAAGGCCTCCCAGACGCAGCCACTTTAGCAAAAGTGTTCCTGGAGGGCGTGGTTAAGCTACATGGCTTCCCTTCGGTTCTGGTCTCTGATCGAGGCAGTCGGCTGGTTTCAAACTTCTGGAAAAAATGCTGTGCAATGGTGCAGATCGACGTTCGGCTATCTACCAGTCACCATCCCCAAACAGACGGCCAAACCGAGAGAACCAATCAGACACTCGTGCAATATTTACGGTGCATGCTGCACCACGAACAAAGGAATTGGAAAGACCTACTATGGATAGCTGAATATGCATATAACAATTCTTTGCATTCAAGCATGGGACAAACGCCCTTCTATACCCTTCATGGCAGACATCCACATACCTCTGAACTAGACCTTACAGCCAGCCTGGAAATGCCAGCGGTAAAGACTCTACACACAACCATTACTCAGGCTTTCAAAAGGGCAAAGGAACACCTTATTCATGCCAAAGAAAAACAAGAGATTTGCCGACCAACATCGGAAAAAGGCCCCTGATTATCAAGTAGGAGACAAAGTTTTGTTAGCCGCTAAATTCGTACCCATCAAGGGAACCTGATCCTTTCATCCAGATTCTTAAGACCCTATACCATTAAGGCAATTATCAATCCAGCAGCCGTGAAACTGGATTTACCACCTAATCTACACATCTACCCGGTATTCCATGTGTCCCTCCTGAAACCAATGCAACCCGGCACACGGATTGGGACACCACCTAAGCCCATACTTGTTGACAGAGAACCAGAATTAGAAGTCAAAGATATCTCTAAATACTCTAGGACCAAGCTATATTATCTCGTCGATTGGAAAGGATTTGGACCACAAGATAGATCCTGGGAGCCCAGTGAGAATATCCACGCACCACGTCTAATCAAGAAATTCCATCGGAACTTCCCAACCAAACCTGGGCCAGACAGAAGGAACACCATAGGAGGGGCTATGGGGGGATGGGGGGGGGCACGGGGGGAGTGCTGTCACGATCCTCGCCCAAAACCCCCCTCTGGCAAACCCATTGGCCAGGTGGAGTCAGGACTCGGGCCTCTAGAGCCTGGCATCCACTTCAAAAGCCCTCATGTGGCCAGGCCTGGCGCCTATGGTGCCAGGCTCATACACCATGAACAACAATGTGCTTGGGAACTACTTTATTGTATTGTCAGCCAACATGGTGTCATCCACATAGCTTGGGTCCTAAGAACTAAGTTATGCGGTCTAGTGTTTTGGGTGTGGCAGGCCTGGAACTATTTTCCCTGGTACTACTTTACCTGGGCTATATAAACCACACCCTGACTGCAGAACATGCTTCGTGTTACTTTGCAGCTTGCACGTGACACTCACCGTGTCCAGCTATTCCCTCGAACCTTGGAGAAGCAGAACCTGCAAGGAGACAAAAGGAACATCATTAGCAGCAGAATCTTACCTGCAGTCTTCATCTTTAAACACTCGCAGCTACTGAGAACAGCTTCCTCGAATCTGCACGCCTCCCGGACAGAACGACCTGAAAGTGGAAGATAGAGGCAACATTAAAGAAAGCTGTAGAGACATTTACAAATTAGGAAGTGCTCAAAAGGCTTACCTGGCTGGTCGCCTCTCGGCTGGCACCACTCCGGACATTCCACTCGCGCTGAAGAACACAGCGACCTACAAGGAAGGAAAACACAGGTTAGCAAAGGCAAGACTTTGCAGCGCTGCGCATAGCGCTTACTTACTGCATCATAGCGCACTTAATGCGCCATCATTTACCAGCGGGGCTCAACCAAGCCAGTTCGTCGCGCTGGAGCTCTGCATACCTAAGGGAGAAAAAAAGAGATTTTAAACAAAGAAAGGCATGCAGGATAGCAACAAAACTAAAGTAAAGCAATAAAACCTACCTGAACAATATCAAACGGGCCGGCGTCAGTGAAGTAACTGGACCGCACTCGCCCATGGAAAACAATGCGCCCCTGCAAAGAAGGCAGGACGAAGAGCATGTCTAATTCTACCACAAGGTGAGGAGAGGGCACCAGAGGGACTGAAAGCATACGGGGGCAGTCAGTCTTGAACACAGTCCTCCTGTATTTTCAGGCAGAACCTTCCCGCAGACCACATCAGGGCAAAGCTGAGAAACACACCAGCGAGTCACCCAGCTGGGTGGCGTCCCTGTGGATACCAGGTGAGCGTAACAGATGATTCATCCTTCGCACGTTCGCTCCTTTCCAGAGTAGATAGCTGACCTTGGCTGCTTCAGTCTTGACTCCAGGCCAGACAACCTCGCCATGCAGCTCCATGATTCAGCTTATTCTTGCTGTGCTAGTTTTCCCTTCCCTCTTCATGGGTCCTGGCTTACTAAATTCACAATACCGATGTCCAACTTCTATACAATGGCGGATTTGCCTGCATTCTATTTACCATGTATAGCCAGCTTCTATGACGACTTGGTCTACTTGCGCAAGTGTCTTTACAATTATTGAACGGTTGATTCTCTGCAGCACTTTGCACATGTAATCTTTTTTGTATTTAAATGGTTCTCTTGATTCTTTACTTCATTAGTTTCGGTAGGATCATACATCCTCTTCAGCCAGTATTTCATGACGTTGTATAGGTCTCTTGTGACATCACTAGCTTCTTTCTTTGCTCTTTTTCATATTTCTTCAGGGAGTTCCTTCCTTAGGTTGTCACCACTTCGGGGATACATTCGGGAGGGTTGTCTCAACGGGTATCTTCTTTTGAACACAAGTTGCAGTATTGGCACAACTGCTGGTGTCAAACATGGCACAATCTTGGGTCTCCAACATATGGGAGGTGGGGGAGGCAGGGTTTCCTGCAGAGGCATGCAGCTGCTCCTCTACAGTGACCCCTCTGGTTGAGTCCTCGACCACATCCTCAATTGTTTCCACAGCATGGTATGTTCTCTTGAAATGTTTCTTTGGTGTCCATATCTTCACCCCCCCCCCACCCCCCTCAGGGTGCTTGCTGATTTGATATGTTCATCTACACTCCAGGTCATGTAGTTACATTGTCCATTCGGGGTACAATAGACCCATCGTCCCACGTATTTCTTATGAGTCTTTGGATATAGGAACTTTGTTCCCTCAGCTGCTAGGATGCTGCTTCTATGCATTTCCTGATAGCTTCATCAGTCAGATCCTTGGCATTTGGTTCAGATTTGACAGCGATCATGATCTTCATCCCTACCACCTTCTTTGCTGTTTTCTTGCATTGGGCAATCCCCATCCTGACTCTTCCCAATCCAAAAATTACTAACGCCAGTATTACTCCAAGAACCTTAAATATATTTGCCTACCACTCTGGAATCCATGAAAACACAGAGGCAAACCAGCTGTCATCTTCCATGTCATTTGTCTCGTCTTCCATCTTGGCATGCAGGTCTGTCAACAACGTTATGGCCTCTCTGAAGGTTCCATTCTGGTTATCGTGAGAAGGTATGAATGTGCAACACGATGGCCCTATTTTGGCACAAACTCCTCCTTCCATTGCTGTGATCATAGGACATAATCGATTCTGGAGGGTCATCAGTCATATGGCCCTCAGCTCTTCTTTAATGGCGTTGAATCTCTTTATGGTAGCATTGATTGTCTGCAAAAGCTCCCATCTGGTGGTTTTTAACCATTTGGCATTCGCTGCCTGCATTCCAGGCATAAAGATAGCTGTCATTATCATAGCAGCTTTGCTATATAACTTGTGCTGATCCGAAACATTTTCATACGATGTTATTGATTTGGCTGAGAAATCATTTTCTCTTTTTAGCCGTAAGAGTTCAAGTGATCTTCTTTTTCTCAAGTAGGCATCCACTTTTGCAAATTCACCAATGTTCAGATTGCTCTGAGGAATCACTAATGCTTGAACATGGATCAGCACCAGGGAAGATACTCCTGCTCCGCCCCAATCCTTGGGCAACTTCATATAGGCTCTAGATCCACAAGCCCAATATCAATCCATAAGGACGACTGTCCCTTCTCCCATCCTGGGGACATCAATTGTGGTCTTGCATTCTTTATTATATCCCACATGGTTCTTTCCATGTCTTCGGAAGCATAGTGTCACATTAACCAACAGTATTACAAGTACTGGGCCTGATTCGTCTTCTACCCATGTCAATAGTTTTGAGTGCTTGGCCCATGACTAAGCATCCATCATTCACTTTCTGCACTTCTGCGCACATAGTCCATGTTCAGAAGATGAGGTGCACTGGACACCATTCCTTCTTCCTATCCCTTCTTGGTATGCATTTGTCCATAGATCAATATTTGAGTGTTCCCAGTTCCAGGTGATCCTATTTGTGTCACATCAGGGCAATTCTCTTCATTTCTTTAATGATCACCTCATCCTGTCCTGCAGCATGGTATACAAGCATTTTGCTCTTTCATCCAGGTTCCTTTGCCATTTGTTTGATCTTGATATAGTCATCTTGGTATGGGGAACAACCATTTTGATCTCCATCGCAAAGTCGCCCAACTTTCTTGAAACTATCATCGAGTAGTACATGCTGCAAGATGGCTGAGGCACTTCGCATTATGTTCTGAAACCTCCTTCGAAATGAAATCCTTACTGTATTCATGGCATAGGGGATGAGAGGGCAGACATAGCAACTCTCATCAGATTCTCTTTCCCCCACCTTTTTCATGCGTTGATACCACATGTTATTCCCCAGGTGAGCTGCATTATCTAGTTATGTATTTATCCCTTCAGTATTTTCATCTGCATCTCTTTTATGTCTCCCAATATATTTACAGAGAGCAAGTAATTTGTCATTATTCGTTTTCATAGTGGGGAGAACCATAAGCGCTCTTTCTTCAGTAGAAACATTAAGATGATCGAGACTGAAAGATGAGGAACAGAAAGACGATGAGAACCATTATGCAAATAGATATCATGCATAAAAATCTGGCCAACCATTTCTCGCGCCATCCTACTGCTTGCTGAATTTGTTCTCTCTATGATCATGCCATCTTCTTCATTAATCATTTTAATACAATCCGATTTCTTTTACATCTGCAACTGTATAATTTGTTCAATTATAGCAATTAGGAGTCTTCTTATCACAGGACCGTTTTTAGGATCCTGTAAAAAGGTGTGAATATTAACGTCTCTTCTAACAAGAGCAGGGTAAGACTGAAGTATGAACACAGACAGCAACCACAAGCTGATAAACACCACTGTCTGCTGGTACCATGCGTTTTTTCAATTAAAACAAATATTCTCCACAAAATGAATCTGGGCACTGATTTATTTTCAGATTTTCTGATCAAGAACTGAGGTTTAGCCATAACTCTGATGCATTATTCTCTGATTCCATATATTACTAAAAGTTAATTTCAAAATTCCTGAAATTCTCTGCAAGTCCTTGCACTCTCTGCTAAAATATATATAAGGAGTGTCCATTGAATTCCAGTCCAAATAAAGGATGTGTTAATCACTTGTTGCTTTATCGTACTTCTAAGTCACTGATCGGGTATGCACACTGAAATTCTTCTTGGCTTGCTTCTGAATCAGCAACAACGGGAGTGAAGGTCTCGCCTTTATAAACTTTCACGTTGTTTAGGTGCAACAAAGCTCTTCTTCCTTGTACCTTAACTGCAGAAGGGGAGACTTCTTCAACACAGAATGGGCCATGGAAACGTTTTGCATGCCACTTCCTGGTGAAATTCTTGATCAGCCTTAGGTCCCCAACATATAACTTAAGTGGTCGTAATAGTTCACTTAGATTGGTTGCCAAATGATCTTCGTCTGTGTTCTTAGACTGACTTGATCTGAAATGAAATAAATACTTGTAGTCACACATGTCAAATAATCATGCATCTCATCACCTAAAGTTTTGGCTACACTCTGGGCATCACTCTTGATCCTAGACGGAGGTGTAAGGGGTATTCACATTTGACGCCCTGTCAGTAGCTCATGCGAGGTGAGGTGGTGGTCTGATCCTGGCTGATTCCGAAGGGCATATAAGGCCAGGGGTAGGCAATACAGCCATCCCTTTTTCAAAGTCAATTCAATCTTGCCAATCCTTTCTTTGAGGAGGCCATTGAGTCTCTCACATATTCTGTTCACTTGCGGGTGATATGCAGAAGATAACTTGTGCTTTATACTTAATAAAAGCCCTACTTGTTCAAATAGCCCAGAAAAAATGTGGCCCATTATCAGATCTTAATACTTCACACACACACACACCCCACCTTGGGAATATTTTGTGCACTAAAATCTTCACTGCGCAGATGGCATCAGGGTGTATACACGGACCCGCCTAGATCGACCTAGAAAAGGGACCCACCACCACTAATAAATACCTATATCCATTGCACGTCTGCAGCATATCGATGTAGTCAATATTTAAATTCTGAAAAGGACCAGTCAGTCGAGGTAGTACCCCTTTGATCATTCAGTGTATGCCCAGCAGTAAACTTTTGACACATGATGCAATTCACGTTAAATAGTGCAACGTGTTCCAACAAATTAGGAATTAACCAGTCTTCTGAAATATTAGCAGCAAGACTTTCTCTAGTTACATGTGCGGGGTATTGCAGCTGTTGAAGCGCAATTTTTAATTAAGTTACTGGCATCACTGGTTTTCCATTGCTGTCCTGTCGGCATAATGCTGCCGTGGGGATAAAGGACACCCCCTTCGTTTCTACAGTTCTTGCTCTTCCTGTGGTGCACTTCCCTGAAACTCGATTAATTGGGTTATTGACAACTTCTTAAACCCCTCTTGCACTAAGATAGTTGTAACTGAATTCTCTTTAATACTGCCAGTATCAAAACCTGAAATTTCTGCAGAATATGCAACCCTTTTGGCTTCTACCTCTGCGGCTTTGTTCCCAAAAGAGAGAAAATCTGTTTGCTTACTATGTGCTGAGCATTTAACGACCGCTATAGCTGCTTGGAGTTGTGGTGCCTTCATTAGTCTCTCAAATAAGGATGCATGCTGCACTGTCTGCATGGAGGTAGCTCCTTCCCTTCCAACGTGCCAACCCTGCGTATATGGTTGACGTCACATAGGTGGAGTCACTGTACACGTCACAGCCTGCCCTTCATGTTGCTAAAGTGTGACAAGCGCTATTCTGCTGCTTTCAATGAAAAATGAGACAGTAGCCTTGCACTTGCTACTGCTTTGAATTCTCCATTTAATCTGATTTACTACTGCGGCACATGAATGCCTTTCCCAACTAGTCTGATAAATGTTTCGAAGAACCATCAATAAAAAGAATATCCCCTCACGCTAAAGCATTCTCCTTCACATGGGGTATATCATAAAATTCAACCTAATTGGCACAGTCATGCAAATGATCACCTTTTTCTATGGGTTCAGCTATAAACGTAGCTGGGTTGACTATTTTGCATCTTAAAATGTTAATAGTGTGGTTGGAAATCATTACCTCATACGCTGAAGATCTTTGGGATGTTAATGTGCCCTTGGGTTTCTGTACAATGGCAAATAGAGCATGCTCCACGAAAAGAGTCATAGAACAGCCCATGACAATACTTGTGGACTGCTCAATTGGAAAAACGGCGGCTGCCATAGATTGTTTGCAAGGGAAGTGTCCTCTCATAACTGGGTCTAAAATCCCACTATAACATGCCAAAGGTTTGTACCCAAATGTGCTTCTTTGCATAAGCACTGCTGTCATTACTAACCGATTTGTGTGTGAAAACAAATAAAATTCCTTGCCATAATTCTGAATTCCTAAAACTGGGGCTCTGCAAATAGCTTTTTTCAATTCTTCAAATCATTCCTCCATTTCTTCTGTCCATCCCAGTTTTGTTTTACCACCTTGTGATTTCTTTAATGCTTGCAGTAGTAGCCTTGTGTATGTACTATAATCAAACACCCAGGCTCTAACGTAATTGCAGAAACCCAAAAACTGTTGCATCTGTCTCACTGTTTGGTTTTGATGTTTTCATGATTTCCTCAGCTGTCACTTTCTTTCCTTCATACGAAATCAACTGACCGATGTAGAACACCTCTTCTTGACAGTACTGTAACTTCTCCTTGTCCAACTTATATCCCTTATCTGCTAAGATAGTCATTAATCAGATAGATCTGCACTCATCCTCTGTTTTATTGCAAATCAATAGGGCATCTATGTATTGTATCACCGCACTTTCCAGATTGATATTGCCTAGATCCATCTGTAGGACTCTGATAAGGATAGATGGGGACTCGCAAGTACCCTTGAGGCAAACTAGTGTGTTTTAGTCTTTTTTTAGTGAAACATGAATGAAGTCCAGTCTTGGGAATCCATATACAATGGGATCAAGAAAAACGCATTTTTCAAATCGATCACTGTGAAGTATTGAGCTTCTACTGGAATACTACACAATGTTGTCACCAAATTAGGAACTAAAGGAAACTCGGCATCTACAATCTGGTTAAGTGGTGTCAAATCCTGGATAAATCTCCACGACCCTACATTAGATTTTTTAATCGGATACACCACAGTATTACACGATGACTCCGATGGCACCAGAATCCCTTGATTCATCAGTGCTGAAATATACCTTCATCAGCTTCTCGAGACATTGGTACTGTTTTGCTTGGGGTAGTATTGCTCCTGGCTTAAGCTTTATTTTAACCTCCACTATCTCCTTCAATAAACCTACTTCATAAGGGCCTGTGGTCCATAGGACAAACGCCTCCTCAAAGAATGCTGGCTGCTGCCGCATTAGCGACATCCTTATCCAGTATGTAATGCTCATGAAGAACACTACTTTGTCATCGCTTCGGTCTTCTCCGAACATATCATCATCAGTTATGTCAATCTGCACCCTTCGTGAATAGCTATCACTGTTCTCCATGGTCTACCCTCATCGTCTACTCCTTCGAGCATGGCCATTTGGCCATTTTTTTTTGTACTATAGCTGCTTCCAACTCTATAGGAATAGTCTGTCCACCCTCATCATTGGTATTAGTGGTCTAAAATAAAAACTCATCAGGTATCCTCACAATTTTTCCTACCAGGCCATGTAGCCATTTGAGTAAAATGCTTACTCCATATAAAAAGAAATCTCTGGGTCTACCAGAATGCCTCGCAGAGCCATTAACCCTATGAGCGCCAGTATGAACACTCCCACGTTTAAATAGTGCATTCCTGGAGTGGAGCACACTATTCCTTGATCAGTGTAATACATAGTTCCTCTTAATCTACATGATTCACTCACAATTCATACAAGTTCATAAAAAAACATTCTACATAGTTTGTTTACAAGTCCATAGCCAACTTTTTTGGATATATTCAGGGACATCCCTCCTGCGGTGCAACTTGGCATAGTCCTTTGAATTTGTTTTAGATTGTTTCCCTTTTTTGTTGTGGCTCAATTAAATTCGAACCATTTTCTTTCTGTTAGATCAGTATTTTACAATATTTGGTTTTCATTGAAACCTTTCTCTTTAATCGCAGCACTCACCTGCTTCACAAATCCTTCCACCAGTATTACCGATTTATTTTGTAGAATCACTTTAATATCCTCAAACGAGTTTTTAGGTGGGCATAAAATGTTTGCTAATAACTAAGGTTTTGTCCATGGAATTGTCTTAAAGCCCGCTAAACCAAACGCTGCTCTGATCAGTGTCATAGGTACAGATTTAGGCAGAGAAAGAGGAGAATAGGACCCATAGGCACACCCTAGTAACAGGGGTGGTAAATTTGAGAAGATGGGGTAGGTTTCAAGTTTGTTAGGAAACTAAGTAAAAAAAGGTAAGAGGTGCAGAGGAGAGAAAGGCAACCTTGACACCTAGGTTGCACTAATAATAGGACAAAAATAAGTTCCCAACATAGGAACTTACGTCCCCTGCACACTATCTAGTATCTGGATGACCAGACCAACATTTATAGAAAGAGTAGTAAAGTAACTCTATGAAATAAAGTCTTAATAAAGGACGTGTTGGTATGAAAAAAATACAAATTCTTAAAAAAGGACAACATTCAATCGTTTAAGGTCACAAGAAACAATCTTCATTATTTATTCTTGATAGTGCAGCTGTGGTAGGCCCAACGCGTTTCGAGTGAAACAGACACTCTTCATCAGGGGCAAAAACAATGATTCTAGGAAAAAATATGCACAATATTTAGTATAGAATAATGTATAAATCAAAGTGAAAACTTTTTACCAAATGTCTTTTCTGACTCGACAAAGAAAGTGGTCCCATGATTTTGTACAGTCAATTAAATCCCTAGAACATTCAACATGTATGAGATTTGCTGGATACAGAAGAGTAACTGACAACAAGTAAATACTTATTCATATATTTTGGAAAAAACAGACATTAATTGTTTAGATAATAAATAATATAGTGTTACTGTGGATCACAAAACAGATAAGTCACAAAAGCATGAAGGAAAAAAAATTGTCAGCATTGCTCAAACATCATTAAAGGCAATTATATTAGGCACCCGAATAATGGCAACAAGATCCCTTTAAAAAGCTTTGCTACTTGTGATTCCAAAAATGTCATCTACACCATCAGATGCCCTTGTGGGAAATATTATGTTGGTAAAACCAGTAGAAAAGCGAAGGAAAGGTGGACTGAACATAAATCCCAAATCAGAACTAAAAATGTCAAATCACCGGTTTTCAGGCATTTTAGAGACCATAAACACAACATCTCACAGTTGAGATTTGCAGTACTAGAAGTGGTACATCCCCTCCAACGAGGTGGTGACTTACCAAAACTACTGTCACAAAGGGAACTGTATTGGATACATAGGCTAGATGCAATGGCCCCTCTTGGGCTCAATGAGGACTACTACCTAGGCCCATTTATCTGAGCATATACTATTCATTACTCTTTCTTTTACCTCGATTATTCCATGTGAATATTAGGCAAATTCTTCCACAACTAAGGATAGTTGAGAAGACCAGATCCTAACCTAAAGACTGTGAACCATTCCAAGGGGCAGCTTGTTGGCAGTCATCTGTAGGGTACACTTGTCCAAAATGTCTATCAGTTTAAAGATTTCATGTAGACACATCTGACATTTCCATATATGTGGTTTCTCTGTTAAATAGATTATAACTTAATCATAAGTATGTGAACCACATTTGTGGGCAGTGTTTTTTTCTATGTTTTGACTACATAGAAAGTTAGACAATAGCGCTGGTGGTGCATTCAGATTGCCTTTTTGGGCTTGAGACACTCTTTTAAAAAGTGACCTAATGTAAGATGTTAACATGTTGAGACATGTTGTTAAGATGTTACCTAATGGAACATGTATTTAGGCACCTTATAACAATTGTATTTTTTGATTAATACTTCTATTGTCATTATTTCCATGCTTCTTTGAATTAATGTCCTTCTGCAGTTCTGTACTTTGTCAATCCTGTGAAACACCTTTATTATACCATCTAATATTAACTGTCTCTACTAAGTCATCAGATTGCAGTGAGCTCCTCTTTAATTCCCCGACGTACACTTCTACGCCTCCTTCAGCTTTTGCCCTTCCTTAGGTACTGCTCTATTCATACCTAATCTTTAGCGATTCCTTGAATTTAGTATTTTGACATTTGATCGTTTCATGCTACTTCCTGGACAACTTCTAGGCTTTGTTGAACATAGCACCTCCTCTTCTCTAAACTGTTTTTTCCTATACCAACTGGTTGTTTACAAGTGGCGTCATGCACGCGTCTGCGTCAGAGTATCAACACTCCTAAACTGGTAGTCACTCATCTATACCTATTTTTCGCTTTTTCTAGACAAAGGCACTATCCGTTCCGTATACGGGGCAATGCCATCTATTTTTCGCATAATTTTATTGCGCTTTCACAGCAGCTCTAATAAAGACGGATCACGCGCATGCGCATGGTGACGTCATACTAACGAATAGTACATAAATGGCGGCGGAGTTGTAGGTGGAATCGGATTACCTGCCGGTCTCCTGCCCTCTGTCTGCAACGCTGTAGTAAGTTAGGTAAGTTATATTACCTTTGGGTTCTGTTGAACCCGCTTTTTTTCCTTCCATATAGTTTTCCTCACCCTGACTTTCTGTCTTTGGACTTTTATCCATAGTGTTCAAGCCCTTGCACTACTACAAGACCCTCTGCTTACTTATCCGCTTATTTTTTCAATTGATGGTTTCCCCCATCCGGATGAACAATTAAGCATGTAAGTGTATCTCCATGTTTTGACTTGTTTCAGACCTCTAACTCACTTCTGACTGAACTGAGTTCTGTTATGCTCTACTTTTTCAGATAAAGGGTTCCTTGCATACACGAATGACTGGGTTTCCTGTCACAGTCCCCGTCCAGTCCCCCTTTTTTATATAAAACATACAAGGTTAGATTTTTCTCTTTCCCCCTTTTTTTTCCTTCATGCTTTTGTGACTTATCTGTTTTGTGATCCACAGTAACACTATATTATTTATTATCTAAACAATTAATGTCTGTTTTTTCCAAAATATATGAATAAGTATTTACTTGTTGTCAGTTACTCTTCTGTATCCAGCAAATCTCATACATGTTGAATGTTCTAGGGATTTAATTGACTGTACAAAATCATGGGACCACTTTCTTTGTCGAGTCAGAAAAGACATTTGGTAAAAAGTTTTCACTTTGATTTATACATTATTCTATACTAAATATTGTGCATATTTTTTCCTAGAATCATTGTTTTTGCCCCTGATGAAGAGTGTCTGTTTCACTCGAAACGCGTTGGGCCTACCACAGCTGCACTATCAAGAATAAATAATGAAGATTGTTTCTTGTGACCTTAAACGATTGAATGTTGTCCTTTTTTAAGAATTTGTATTTTTTTCATACCAACACGTCCTTTATTAAGACTTTATTTCATAGAGTTACTTTACAGATTTAGGCAGACCCAGATTATAATTCCATTTATGCCCCTCTGACCTGGTCAATTCTTCCCGGGTGTTATACTGATGCAATTATAACTGATAAATGATTGTCTTACTTTATGCAATAGTGGATTAGGGGTATGTAAGAACATGTAAAGCATTTCAGGGTTATTATCTTCATTTGGGCCCTCAATGGTTTAAACCTAATTCTCAAACTCTCCCAGAACATGCTGTCATTTCACTCTCATAAATGGAGCCCCACGTAGATGAAGTTCTCGTTTGGCACCCCGATAGACCAAATCAACTTCTTGCTGCTAGCAAACACTCAATGTTTTTATTTTGGCGCATTAATTGGTAGGTTTTGCATAGCAGCATTCTGTTTAAATGCCAATAAATGCCAATAGTCTCCGCTGTAGCCCAGCAGGTGTGGCATCAAAGATAATTTCTATGGATAAGAGTATGGTGTGCGTAAAACTGGCACTAAAATAAAAATCACTGAAGGTTGCTTCTTCGTCAAACACATTTTGTCTCCGTCCCATGCTGCTATGCTAGGTGCCGAAAAGGCTGACCTTGCAACTGTAATGCCAAAAACTGTGTGGTGGAAAAGCAAGCCCTTGTATAGAAATCTCACTGCACTGAAAGGCCCCACATCTCAAAAGAATTATGCATGCAGAGGGTTTGCAACTTTGCAAGATAGCATTAGAAGCAAAGGTCGCAAGTTAGAGAAACATTTCTGCATTGCTTTCCCTTTTAAACACCAAAAGCACAGAGATGAGCAAAATAGTTGGAGCAGGACATAACAAGGTTTACAGTTTTTGATGACTAAGACACAGATAATGTATTGAAACCACATACCTAGAAGAGCTCAGTCTCTAACGCGAAATCAAGCTTTCCAAATATGTGCAGCTACTAATGGAGTGTAATTAGAAGGGGAAATGGGGAATGCAGTGGGAGAAGTCAGCGGACCCCAACAGTCTCCAGCCCCCATAAAACCTACCCGCAGGAGGCCACTAACCACTCTGGACCTGGGTTTGGGTGTAAGAGGAATACTTCCCAAGGCTGTTGGTGTCTAGCACAACTAACCTATGTGTTCCCTCCAGATGATAAAGAGTTAGTTCTATCCTCACCTGTTGAGGCCCGTACGAAACCTAAAGCAGGTAAGATGAAAGATTTGGTGTAAAGAAACACAAGAGGAATTCCCTGTCAAAACACTAAATGCACAAAACCCAGCTAGACACGGTAACCTTCACATAGAAAGAAGTACAGGCCGGTGCCTTCCAACCCGTTATATACTGGGGAATATCCTAGGGAAGACTCGACATTAGTCACAACTGGCAGGAAGGGGTGTGTAGCTCCCAGGCAAACCTTTAGAGGTGCCAACTGACCAAATAGGCAAGTATACAGCATGGGGAGGGAAGAAAATGCTGTCTCCGCCTGTATACAAAATACACATTACTAATTCCACTGCTTTGTAAGGACACTAACTGTTCCAAGTGGGACAACATGCTCCCAGAAGACATGGTGGTTCAGGAATAAGCTGACGGTATCGCTTCTCATCAGGAATATCAAACTTTGCTCTTGATGCAGTTGAGTACATTTTGCCTTTACATCTGTTTTACTCTCCCAAAAAGTGCAAGGATGTCTTCATATATTACTTTACTTTTGTCCCCAATACACTAAATAGAAAAGCATTGTACACTTGGAACACAAGAATTCACTCATTCTCAGCTAGATTATAACACTGGCTCTTCATGGCCATTTACTAACCCAAAACAAAAGCATACATAAGTGAATACATTGCAATAAAAAGTAGATTGGATAAAATACATCACTGTTGGCAAAGCTGTAAACCATTTCATCTTGCCAAGAACTTCACTAGACAGCTTCCAGACCAGGTTGGCAGAGATAATCTTCACAACGGAACTCCCTGGAAAAGAGGCGTCCCCCTTTTCTCCAGCCCTGAAGCCTTTTCTTTCACAGCCTAATCGTGTACGCTCCAATTTAAACATTACACAACTGCTTAATGGCATTTTACAGAAAGTTCACCTGTTGCTGGCATTCGGCTGAATTGTCGCATGGAACACTGCAAGGGGTAAACACATTCTTTTACTCATGCAAGCGCGAAAGAGCTTGCTTTCGTCTCCTGCAATGTTATCAGGCAGTAATTCAAAACAGTACTTGAACACGGCAAAGTAGCATAGGGAAAAACAAGATGTGTTTCTAGTGATTCAAAGAATGCCGACAGTGTTCAGAGCATACATTAAAATGAAGCCTTCACTGAGGTCCAAGGAAAATGTCCACTACACCCAGAATGTATTTCAAATAGCAGTCCAAGATATAACATTTTTTAAAAGCATTACATTCCACCCTTTGATATCAAGCAACCCACGAAGCTTATTCTTCAACCTCATCGGTTTCAGATTAGTTGGCTGCACAAATATGGCATTTTGATTATGCATATTATCGTTTAAGTCTTCCAAATTGAGACCATTCACAATTTGCATTTACATCAGCCCGGCGCAGAGTCTGTAAAGACAGAAAAAAATATATCAATGTTGATAATCATTCTCTTAAATAACATTTGTCAGCAGGAACATAGTAATGGAGCCTGGCAGGGAGAAATGGGACTAGCACAACTTGGTCTCTGCATGGCACAATGACATCTGCGGGTACAGGCGGGCCACTCAGCTTTTCTACCCATTCCTTTGCGCCCAGTATCATGCGGTCTGAGGAGCCAAAGCCATGGTCCCCCCCGCCCCCCGAGTAGTTAAACCTTTAGGTGCCTCTCCCTTTCTGATCATGACAGTTTGAGATATGACAATTTGGCTATCCTGTCTCCTACATGGATATGCAAAATCTGACCTTGCCGTTCATTGAAATGACTTTGATTTCTCCTTGATAGTCGGCATCTATCACTCCTCCAAGTACTTGGTCTAGGGGGCAATCAATCCCATGTGTTCCGAGGGAATTTGTGCTCCAATCCCAGTCTCAATGACTATAATGCCTCTGGATTCTGATCTGATTTCTTTATGAGCATGCAAGTCTATTGCAGAGTCTGGAGTTGTGCGGTATGGAACTAGGGCACCTGGCATGATTTCCCAAAATACCATGATTTCTGTAGCTGAATATGTTAGCAACTGCCCAGTAGTTAACAGGCGCCTCAAAGGTGTTTCGTTTTCTGCTAAGGGTCTACTTTTACAGCATCAAACAGATGATCACGCCAGCCTACCAAACTGCCATTTCCTGATTTTCACAATTGATCTTTCAACAAACCATTAATCCTCTCAATCGGAGCCGCCCCTTGTGGATGATACGGGAAATGCTAGAGCCTCTCAATATTGTTCTCATGACTGTACTCCTGAATTAACTTGCCTTTGAAATGTGTGTCACTGTCACTTTGAATTTGTAAGGGCACGCCATAATGCAATATGATTTGCTCTAATAGCTTAACGGTGTTCAATTGTGTAGCCCTCTTACATAACAACACCATCAAATATCCTGAAAAGGTATCCACAATGGTACATGCATATTGGCAACTTTTACGGATTGGCATAGGACCTATATAATTGGTCTGCCAGATTTGACCCGATTACTTGCTTCTTTGCAAAGTGCTGGGCCTATGTTGTTGATACACAGGACATTGCAAAATGATTGTTGTCACTACCTCTAAAGGGATATTGATCCCCCAAGCGCGTGCCCACCTGCAAGTAGCTTTTTCTCCCATGTGTCCACTTTTCTGGTGAGCCCACTTGGCGAGACCCTCCAAATCGCCCTCCTGACCCTCTGCATCCACAGATGAAATCTTGGTGTGTTCATCTGCAACATAATTAAAGCAACGTTCTAATGAGTCAGTAGTACAGTGTGCATCCCCATGATACACTGTTACTTCACTTTGTGATAACATTTCCCAGACATCCTGCCACAGTTCTTTTCCCCACAATTCGTTTCAATGACTTTTCCGCCCATTCTTTTGCCATGTTGGCAGCCACAGAGCTGGCCCATTGACCACTGACCATGAATCTGTGCACAAATGACATTGACCAGGTGTTTCCCGTTTCAGAGCTTGATATACTGCTTAGAGTTCTGCAAACTAACTGCTCTTCCCTTTCCCTGGCTTTGTCAAGATCTTTTTTGCCTTTGGACTATATGACACTGCTTTCCAGTAATACTCAGTTCCTGCAGAGCCATCCGTAACCCAGCCATGCTCTGTCTGCTCCACTGTCAGATCTCCATAAGGTACTCCCTATTTCACTGGAGACTCATGTACTTCGGTCACTTCCTGTGGTATGTAATCTACGGGTGGTATATTAGCAACTTGCTTGTGTAATTTTGCAACTCCACCCTTTCCTGATTTTGATCTGTCTTGAATGTACCATTTCCATTTGATTACACTGGCCTCTTGAGCGTGACCTATCCTGTGTGCTTTAGGAGAGCTCAACTCCACTGCATAGTTGGGATCTCAGGTCTAATCCGTAAATCATGAATTACTGTCAATTGGTCTGTTTCAATAAGAGCCTAATAGCCTGCTAGCAATTGCTTTTCAAATGGAGTGTATTTATCACAAAATAACTTCTTGCTTATTGTCTTGCTTCTGCCACAGACTCCAGTTAGCATAATGTTCTTGTACAGATTTAGCTCCACTTCTCCTGACTTCAAAGGCCTCAAATCTAGCACACACTGCACTGTGTCCTTTCCCAAATCAAATGCTCTCTGCTGCTCCTCATCCCATTAACATTCATGTTTCTTTCATGCCACTTTGTAAAGTGGGGCCAAGATTTTCCCTAAATGGGGTATGTGCTGTCTCCAGAATCCAAACAGCCCTATGAACTGCTGAGCTAGTTTCTTGTTCACTGGGGTAGTAAATTCAATTATCTTATTTCTAGCTTTCGGCACTCTATCTCCGTGCCTATTGTGCCATTGAATTCCCCAAAATATCAGTCTCAGCTGGCCCTTTAATCTTGTTAGTTAATTTCCCATCCTTCCCTTTTCAATCTCTCGATGATTGCTTCCAATTGATTTTGCACACTGCGCTCATCCTTCCCTGAATCAGAATATCATCAATGTAATGTGAGATTCGTATGTCATGCTTACAAGGTATTTTTTTCTAAGTGTTCTGCTACCATCTGGTAACAGTGGGTTAGACTTTCAAAGTACCCCATAGGCAATCTTGTGAAGGTGTACTGATGCCCACCCCAAGAAAGTGAGAACTGCTTCTGGCACTCTTTGGCAATAAGACCAAAGCATTTGCCAAATCTAGTACAGTGTACTAAGTTCCCTCAAACTTCTGTATATTCCCAATCAAGGTAACGGTATCTGGCATTGCAGGAACTAAAGGGGAATGTATGTACTTATTTAAGTCTCTATATTCCAGTCATTCTCCAGCTTCCATCGCCTTTTTTCACAGGCCACACAGGATTGTTCCAAGCAGTAGGGACTGGCCTTAATACACCTGTCTCTACATATTCTTTTATGGTCTCTGAAATGTCCTTATGTACCCCGGGAATGCAGTATTGCTTCATTGACACGCGCTTCGTGGCCAATGGCACATGCACCAGAGAGATTTTCAATTTGCTTACAATCACTGGTCTGCAAGCCTATGCATTCACTCCAAACTGATAAGTTTGACCTCCTAGTCCTAGAGTCAACCCTTCCAGAATGTCAAACCCAACAATGTATTCAGTAATCGGGACGATCAATACTTCATATTTCTGTTTTTTCAAATTGTCTATCCTCATTTCCACTTCTGTTTGTACTACAGGTGTCTTTTCCACCCAGCCCGCCAATAGTAAAATGCCGACCTTTAAAGCTTGAAGGATTTCAATGAATCAATGAGGCCTGCACCACGGTATCTATCAAAGATCTGACCTCTTGTGTGTTCCCGGGCTTCCAAAATATCTTAACATTAACATGAGGTCGTCTGTCACCTTTAATGCGAGCTGACACTGCCAGGACTTGGCCATAATCCTATTCAAATTTAGAATGTGTACACCCAGGCTCAGCCTCCAAAACTGCACGAACTGTTTTTCTCAACTCAGCATATGTTGGCTGTTACCAGGAAGGCATCCCCATGGACCCTTCAACCTGCTCCTCCCCAGGAGGTGCTGAAAGTGAAGTGTCACCTTTCTGCTTGGACAACACCTGCTCCTGACTTGTTTATAGTGCTCTTTCCCAGCAAGCCCTCTTTTTGTGCAGCTCGGACAACTCCCTGGTTTCAATACCATCAATTTCTTCCCATGGCACACCATCTTTCAACAAAGCCAAAAACATGTCCTTTCTTGACACCCGGAAATCTCTTCTATCTTGTCTCCTGCTTTCTGTTCTCCTTTCACTGCCCCCCCTCTCTCTTGAGGTTTGTCCTCATTTTTGTCCCATTCACCCAGATCTGACAATTGCCCTATAGCATCCACTACTTCATCAGTTGGCTTGCCAGTCTTACCTACCAGCAGTGGTGTTAAAAAAAATGTGCCCCTCTCCCCCCCGCTCGACAACAAATCATGGGTCATGCCACACTCTGGGCCGGCCTAGATTACCACGCTTGTGCTATACACACACACTGCTGCTTTGGGGGTACACTGCACACTGTACTAGGAGTAGCATATATATGTGTGTTTTAATGCATTATAACGCCCACGTTCTAAGACAAATTGGTGAAAAAGCCAGAGAGTTTGCAATTGTTTTGTAGGTTAACACCAGTGCAAAAAATCCCAAACATGCAAGTCACCAACAGTGCAAAGGAACATTAATACTTTAATGTAATGCTTTGCAATTAAACATGCCATGCCAGATTCAAAACATGTACAACTGGCTGCACATTATAGACCCAGTCTAGACACATGCAAGGCCACATTTAAACATACTTAGACTGGTTGCACTAAAATGCCAGTCGAAGAAGTATCCCTTATCATGGTGTTTTTTTTTATCACGGATGCCCAGAAAAATATGCAATGCCACAGTAAGAAACGGCTAGACTGGAAGCACCCAAATGCCAGTCTAGCAAGGTAATTACACTTTGCAGGACTGTCTTATCAGAGATGCCCAGTTAAAACAAGTCAGACCAAACTAAGAATTGTATTTTTCTTTTTTATTTATTGTGCATTTGTAAGGCTTTTATACATCAAGTAAATTCTGTTTCAAAGCACCCCCAGGGCAGTAGGTAGGGAACATGGGAATGAAAGCAAGTAAACCATGAAAGATGGAGGTGGACCTACTAGGGCTTGTGAGCATTCAGAATGTACAAGTGCAGAGAGAGGTAAGGGGCGAGGAAGTGGGGGGTAAGTGCTAGGTGTACAAGAGGGAAGTGCTAAGGAGTGAGCAGCTGGTAAGTGGACAGCTGCCAATAAATAAGTGCAGCCTTGTGCTGGCATGGGCCAGTGGGTACCGAGGTAAGTGCTGGTAGTGGGTGGAGGTAATTACACTGGCTGCACTAAAATGCCTCTAGCCACTAATACCACACATCATGCCTGCTTAGCCTGGAGATGGATTACCATTACGTAATTGGGTATTGGGTATGGGGGAAATTAGGACAAAACATACATATATACATGAATCTTAATTTCTGCCTCCTGACCTGCCTAACTCCTGACTCTTACCATAAACCTGTAACCCAACACATCATTCTATAACCTTTCAGACTTGTAGCAATGTCCGGCGTAATGAAAACATGAATGCACAAACTAACATGGAGCATAGCACATGGAAAGAACAAGGGTGTCACCCTACATGAAGAAAACATGCTCATGGCCCCTAGGGCAAACAAAGCCGCACACAATTAAACATTAAGCTGTTAATTTAAGCAGAACCCACTTATGTGTAGTCTCTCAAGCAGTTCCAAAATCATACAATGTGGAGGTTTTAAGAATGCCTCTACCATCTACTGAATGTTCATAGCAAGTTCAAAAGCATAAACTTAAATGCATCCGTATTGCCACGCCCTTGAACCAGCACAATAGGCGTTGGCCCCTTAAATGACTTGCACATGTTATCAGGCTTTGTTTGCACTTAGACAGACAGGAACATCAACTCATAGCAAATGCGTGTACTTATCTGGCTGTCCGGGTGCCCCGCGGGATCACCCGGACCTGAAGAAATGACGCTGTGAAAATGCCCAGCAGCGTCTCCTCACATCCAGGACCCGGGCAGCAGTTTCAATGTGTTTGGGAGAAGCCTCGTGCTCCTGTGTGAGGCTGTGCTGCTCGAGAAGCCCTTTGCCTCCCCAATCACCGCCACGGCCCGGGGAAGTAGCCAGCAGTCCTCCGGCGTCCGAGAATTCATGGACAAACTTACTGCATGCCGCCGTGACCGCCCGTGCCTCAAAGCTTCAATAATCCGCACCTAGGAATGGGCGGCCGGTGTGTAAATAGACCCAGTGATTAGAGTCCGCTGGGAAAGTGTGTGGAAGGAAGGACTACAATTCCCTCCCAACGCTGCTGGGAATTGTAGTTCCAAACTCAATACATGTATTTTAGCGTCTCCTTAACTCCACACGCCTACTCCTGGCCCAAACGTTCAACCTGACATGAAGCATAATTCCTCCTTAAACCCAGACTTCTGTCAGTCAATGTCTTCACTGTCACCATTGTCCACTACACTATTCTCTGAGTTGATGGTGTGCACATCACTACTTTTAATTCTTCAACAATTTTGTGTACCAGCTTCTCAATATTAATTGACTCCATACTTCCACTGATAATAGACACTATTGGTTTACCACCCCTCACCCTGGTCTCCTTTTCGTCCATTCTTGTGAACTCATATTCCATCTCTATGAATACTTTGGCATATAATAATATACCCTCAGATACAGTGGGGGACACCATATGAATTAATGCCCAATTCGGTTCCCCGATTGTTTTTGGATTTCGACTAGTGTAATCTCCTGTGTCGACGTTGCATTCAAATCCAATACCTGGTGAATTAATTCCAATACATTTCTCCTGTTTAGAAGGGGGCTTTAAGAGGAAGCATAAGCGTCCACAACTTTGATCTTTTTTTATTTTGAGTTGGGTAGAGCTTATTAAAAGGACTTCGGGAATAGATATCCTGATTCCTTCCCGGTGCCTCTAGATGACTTATCTGTTGCATCAATGATTACCCTCCTATCACTCTCTTCAATATCATCTTTATACTATTCCAAAGCGGCATTATCATTCAATTTCCCTATTTCCGAGAACTTCACTTCATTCTTCTTTTTCTGTTTTGGCCCTTCACCCGATAGCCATGTTTCTAGTGGTCCATGTTTATGGGCCTCTTTAGTCTTTACTGCAGTTTTTTTGATGTCCTTGCTACCTTTACCTTTATTTTTGATGGACCTCTATGGTTTCCTACTTGTTACTACTTCAACTAGTGGAAAGTTATCATTCGATTCCACAACCCTAACTCTATCTATCATTGTTACAGACAAGGATAACGCAACTCTGTCTTATTTTTTTCTTTCTTTCTTGATAGAATCTGTCTGTTTTTTATCACCTTTATTGGATAAGAGCTGTTTACGTGACTCATCAGTATGTAATACTACCTGAGTAGCTTTAGGGGACACATCTAAATCATAATGCACTGTCAATATAGAATCATCAGCATTCAACATAGCCCCGCTTACATGACTAGTGTCCACTTGGGCTTCATTTTGTGTATTATCATGCACCTCCACCATTGCCACACAGGGTTTTGCGATATTCACGTCCACTAGTTTATTTAAATCATCTTTCATAGTATGCTGTTCTTAAAATATAGAACTGCAAATGCTAAACAGCACTTTTCATATTTGTAAGTATTCAGGTTCACTCCTCATATCCTCCCCGAGCTCCTTTATTGGAGAAGACACATGAAACCTATCCGCAATTTCATTCAGATCCGGAGTTCTTTCCAGATTTGTAGCCATGCTTTCAGCCACAAATAATGGGACATGGGGTACATTTAGCCTTTACTCAGGCTCAGCACTCTTAATATTTTTTAAACTTCACACCATGTTAAATAAGGAGTTGTCGTTGACAGGCTCATGTTCTGCTATCGTACCCTTGTCATTTCCATTTACTGGCACATGCAGCTCAACCGTCTCGACTTGTGGAGTATGTTTAGTAATAGGTTTCAAATATGTTGGGATTTTGACTTCGACCAGATGAGGCGGCCCCCGTTTATCTGAGACTGCTTCTAGCACTGCTAATGACACGCCCTCTGTATTTTATTTATTTATATTATTGTTCTGTTTATAAATCGCTCTCTTGGCGTTAGTCACACCAGTGTGTGATTTGCACGGCAATCGGGCCGTGCTCCTGAGTTGATATTTTTTTCATGATAGCTGGCATGTACACCTAACTAAACTGCTCTATCATATACTATGTGCACAATTTTGGTCTCGACCACTTACACACAGCACTCTTGGCCAAATACCCCAGCGAACAGGCAGAATAACCGACAGTTATAGTACTCTTGTTTCACTGTCGGCACAAACTGGGAACATTTTCATTTTTTTCCCCTCTGGCAGCACACTCACCCCACACCCTAACAGCACTCCCAGGGCACTCCTTGTTGCACCCGGCTATAGATTTTAAAGGGCCTGCCGGGGAAAAGGGGCGTGGTATATCGAAAATGTAAAAGTTCGGGTATCCTATATCGAACGTAGTACCACACTTACTGAATGTAGTTAATTGTTTGATACGTGTTCAAGCTTGCTTCTGAGTCCCTCCAGTACCTAATAGCTCTCCTGGTGAACTCCTTATTAGAGTATAGCTTATTAATGCTGGTGGATATAAATGGGAGGTGACCAGAAAGAAAAGGTAGAGATTTCACAAATGGAGTGTGTTGGTTTCCCTGTTGATCATTATTGAAGGAAAGAAGACAGTTAAGTACAACTAAAAGGTAGTGAGGGTTATAGTAGTTTTAAATAAATAGCATTTTTAGTATAGTACAGGTAAATTATACTATATAGATGTTTGGCCATATGACATTGTAGAAACATTTTAATTATATGCAGAAAATAAAGAAAACCCTTGGAAAAAGGTGTAGTAACATTTGTATGATTATGTGTATGTTGTGTACTGAAACGTATATATGCTTAATAAATGAAAATGTATTATTTGTTGGTTGTGCCTTAGTAAAGGGACCAAACATTATTGTATTTTAGAGATGAGTGATAGGCAAACCTATATGCACACATTATATGCACTTGTTTCCGCTTCAGTGGTAGGTGTACCAGAGTAGGAATATTTTAGGGATGTACCAGAAATTGTTAGTTATATTTCGCCAGGACAAACGCAGCAGGAACAGAACCGATTGCGATCCAACGACATCTGAAGAAGGGCTACAAGAGAAAAGCACAGAGAAGATTTGCAACAGATAGAAGAATGGCCAAGCAGGATTGCCATCGCAGCCACAGACAAAGAACCCTCCGCTTCATAAGAGACAATGGATGTTGCACCACAGCCATCACTTACCACTCCAAGCTAAAGAAAAAGGTTTCACCCAGTAATGGACAAGGGCACAGATGTTACCAGCCCCATCACCTTCAAGAGGTATGCTGGGAAAAGGCCAGCGACCTCTATGCAGGAGAAGAAAGGCGGGCCTACTAATGGGAAGTATGGGCCATGGCCTCATTTTACTCTACAGGAGTATATCAAGTAGTCGTCCATGGATGTACCAGGAAGAAATAGCAGTTTTGCAGAAGGAGAAATGTTTTATTTTGTATGTTTTTGTTTCATTCTTTGTTTTCCTTCTCTTTTGTTTAAAAAAGAAAGGGGGCAGTTAATCCCCAGCAGGATTAATAGTCTGATATATAATAACAATTTTGTGACAGAGAAAAGAAGAGGGTTTTTTCCAACTATTGTTTGGAGATGGCATTCAAGGTCGGCACAGTGCTGTGAAAGAAAAAGTGTAGGTGAATGTGAAGAGGTGGGGAGAGAGGGCTGTCTTGTCCAACATGTCACAGGCACCCAAGCACAGTGCAGGTGAAAAAGTGATACTAAAATAGGTAACAGAGGGGTGAGCAGCTACAGGGGCACCGACTTTGGTTTTCCCGGGGGGTGCCGGTGCCCGAAAAAAAAGTCTAATTTAAAGTATAGGGACTTTTACGCAGATGGCCTTTCCCGGGTGGTGCCCGAGCCCCAGAGCACCCGCGTACTCTGCGCCCCTGAGCAGCTATTCGCCACAAGGGACATGGTGTTATGTGTAAGAAAGAAAGATCATGCAATGCCATGATGAACAAAGAGGCCGCCAAGGTGGATTGTAGGTTCAGTGATTATAAAAAAAGAAAAGTGGATGGAAAGGGTCGTTAGATGAAAAGCAAAAGTGCTAGAAGGTATTGTTGAGGGGGTAGCAGTACTCATGAAAAAGGGGAAAGAAATGTGACAGTAATGATGTTCAGGCCCTGGCCTGGGGTGATAATATAATACACTTATCCAAGCAAGAACTGATCAGTATGCACTCCTAATTTTCACAAGAGTCTATTTAAAGATGTATCCTAAGAATAACTGCTTTTATGAATCTTTGATGAATATGTGGTTACTACTGATTACTTCTGTATGATCTGTTTTAAGTTCAAACTTCAATCAATGTAATGAGATGTTGGACAATAGGAAATATATGGATCGTCCAAAAAAGTTCTTTTTACCCATTGGAAATTTCACTATCTTTTGTAACGATTGGGACTAATATGCATGTACTTTAATATTATGTCTTCCAGATTACTTTAAGAAAGAAAAATTATGCAAACTGCCCCTGAAGAAGTGAATTGTTTCACGAAACGCGTTGGGCTTTTAATAAACCTAAGGATTTTTTCTAAATATACCTAACTGTGTCAACGTGTTTTGATATATGTATTCATATGTCACTAAGCAAATTACCTACAGTTTAGTACAAATCAAACTATTCAATCAATTACCTAACAAATAATCAAATATATAAGGACTCCTCACAGAGCCACCCATAGAGTGCAGAGGACGGTAGTTCCCACATTTGGGAACTTGTTCCATTTTGAATATAATACACTTACACTTCAAGAAACTCACCCAATTTTCTTTGTGTCATGTTCGAGCCATTGGAGGCATCTTGGTGCTGGCAGCAAGTGGGTAAGAGACAGAAAAACTGTGAACAGACACGTTAAAACAAATGGAATTTTATGGACTGCCTAAAGGACAAATGGTTGTCCATAGTATGAAGTGAGAGAGGAAGAGAGTTCCAAAGTACAGCAGCTGCTATGGATAGGCTCAGCCACCGATTGAGAGAATATTTAACACAGGGAATTACAATCAGACAGGCTTTGGCAGAGCAGAGAGACTGAGTGGGAACATATGGGCAGAATTTAGCCCATACATACTCTGCACCAGTGCCATGAATAGTGCAATGCACCAGGCACAATGATTTAAATTGAACACGCCTAGCCACTAGGAGAAAGAGCAGATGGCGCAGAACAGGAGTGATGTGGGCACGCCTAGGCGTCCCAGTGGCTACTCTTGCAGCTGAGTTCTGCAGAACCTGCAAACGCTGGATCAGATAAGCAGGTTGTGCCAGATAAAGAGAGTTACAATAATCCAGTGAGGATAAGACAAGGGAGTCCCCCACGAGGGCCCTAAATTCAACTGGTATAAAAGCAAGAACCTTGCGCAAGATCTTCAACTGAAAGTAACCCTTCTGACACACAGCACTGATCTGGTTTTTCAGTCCAGAAAGCCAGGCACGAGGAGGGGGTAAACCAGCAACACCTGGCCTTGAGATAACAGATCAAATGTAGCCTCTTTTTGGTGGTCCATCACAAACTCCCTGTTGCTTCTTCCTGCTGCTTGGAGTTCCCATCCGTCCTCGAGATTGTGAGGATGCCTCAGAGTTGATCCTGTAAACCTACTTGAATGGAGAGTATCCAGTGGGCACGTGCTGTGTTTTATGGGTTGTGAAGTGAGCTCATGGGCGCATTGCATCCCAATTCCTGGCATCCTCCATGACAAACTTCATGAGAACATTCTTTAGAATCTGTTTAAAATGCTCCACTAAGCCATCAGTCTAGGGGTGATATACTGAGTGGAGGATACTTATCTGTAGTTTTGTCTTTTAGTCATCTAAGAACTAAGACATGACTCGTCAGTGAGAATTTCCATCAGGAAGACAACACTAGAAAAATAAGGAACAAGATGTATCGGCATGTTTTGAGTAGTGTTTGAAGTTATAGGAAATGCTTCTGGGACCAGGTGGCAACATCTTTTACCACTAACTAGGTTGTATCCATTTTTCTCTCAGAGGGGACATAGTGGCCATATAACGTTGATCCCAAAGTGTGACAAAAAGGAGCCTCATTAATGGGCAGAGGTTGTAAGTACAAACAATGTGAGTGAGTGGGCACCGCTTTTTATATTTAAATTTACTGTACATGGTAGTTTATCGATAGATAATAAGGAATTCAATCTTGGGGTGCATACCTGCTCAGAAAATGTCTCCATGTGGGGCATAGAGTATTGTAGAGACAATGTGGACCTTGGCTCAAAATGCCTGCGGTGTGGGCTGTACACCCTTGGTCTAGCTCTTGGGCTAGAGGTTATAAGTATACACGTCTAACATCATTTCTGGAGGTCTTCTGGCAAAGGGGACATTCTATGCAGTATTTCGTAATCTGTTGATGGACCTCTAGACAAAACTATAGATTAAGTACCTGCTCTTGTTTTTTTATTCCTTTGTCTTATTTAAATGTAGGAGTGGTGTAGGACTAACATTGCTTTATGTACCTTTGGGCATAACACTTGGCATCTCATTTGACCATCCCCTTTCACATTATTCAAAACCCTGCAGAGAAGGCCCCTCTATTCCACAAGGTAGGGCCCCATCAACTGTCTACCTAACTCAGTTGATATCACAGCAATAAACGTGGTCCAAAGAGAGATTGTCACTCTTCTCTATAAGCCTTATGAGTTCTGTTGACAGGAGGATTTTCCCCCTTGTGTATATATCAATATTGCCTACACTGTATAAATCAAATCCAATCTCTTCAAACCACCCTGAAATAATCTTCCCTTGACTTCTAGTGTTTGGTTAGATTTGGGTTGAAATGTTTCCTCCACCCTGCTTCGTTTTGTCACTTTGGTCCGTCCACTCAACATCCAGTTAATGGGGTTCTTGCACCTTTCTTCTCTCAGTCACTCTGATCCCCCCCTATCACCACAATCATCTTCTCTGTGGCTAGTCTTTTCATTGGGTTGCTGCTGAAGAGTGTGATGAATTGTGGGATTATGCCACTTCTCACAAGGGGGGAGCCTCTTCCTGTGAGGCTAGGGAGGTGAGCCCACTATGCAATATTTCCCCTATGGGGGGGTCGTACTCTTGACCTCACATGGAGAGACTTCCCTCTTGAGGATAAGAACTCCCTTGCCAATGAGGAACTCCCTTTTCATTATCCTTCAACACCAAGTACAACTCTATCAGTTGACAGATAACTAGACTCCTCTTACATATGTTATTATAAAATAACGACAGAAGAAAGGTATCAGCCTGGTACTGTACAGAGTAAGAAAATAGGAGTGATAAAGAATACCTGTCTGTCAATGATTTAGATGAACCGACTGTATGGAGTTCTGAAGAATTAGCTCCAACACATAGGAACACCTATGCTGTGAAGCTTGGGAAGCCCCAGCATTGCATAATAAAAGTGGGAGGACCAAGAGAACCACTAAGAGAGATCCGGGAGATTTAAACCGGCTGGTCGAGGGAAGTCAGTAACTTGGGGAGAACGCTAGTTTGCACGACAGCTATCCGCACGAGAGACTAAGTGCCTGAATTGCACGTCCTGGAGGACAGACTGGAAAGAGATTGTTCAGATGCTGGTAGTCCATGGAAGGACTTTCAAAAGGGGCTGGCAAGAAGTCCCAAGCCTGACAGGCCTAACACTAAGCATGCTGAGGACAGACACAGGTCTGTCAACCTGAAGAGAATCCCTGGAGGGAACAGAACATGAGAAGTGGTGGCCAGAAAGGGGAGAGAGTGAAGACCTCTGACTTGCTGATACCATACACTGACAGTGAAGCGTGTCGATGGAGAGAGTGGAAGAAGCCAGAGAAGCCGTCCTGACGGGTAACAGAAGTGGTGGCCAGAAAACGTAGAAACTGAAGACCCCTGACTTCACCGATACTACAAGCAGACACCGAAACGTGTTGAAGGAAAGAACCGAAGAAAGCAGAGGTGTCATCCTGACTAATAATGGAACGGAAACAAAGAAGAACGCCGACCCGGTAACACAGCCCCATTACACCCAATGTAAATGGGAGAGCTGGAGACCCTGGGGAAAGGGGCGTGAAAGATTTATGGGACAATCATATTTGCGAAACCGAACATAAAGATTGGAGTAAGCATACTCGTCCCAGTCAATGGCAAGATTATAAGAAGAGCAACAGTCAATACAGGACTCTACCTAACTGGTTTAGTGAAAGGTTAATAAACAACAGAACCTGTGTTATTTTGAAAGCAGTTTGGTACATCCTAAAGAGGAAACAAGTGTTGTGAAGTAGAACATATTCAGAGACTCATTAAAAAATCTGAGAAAACCAAGAAAGAAATCAGAACAATGAAGGGAACTAATATATACGGGCCTGGAAGAGCCCATTGAAAGAACTTAAGTACTTAGTGCAAGAGATAGCAAAAGGGTATCTGAAGATTCTATATTGAGGAGAACTGTGCAGGAAAGCCATCCAAGAGAAGGTAGTCGTACCCCTGGTCCTTAGTTGTGTAGTAATAGAGGTAGGGTCAGCGTAGGTTAGCTTTTGGACAGAGGAATGACTTTTTGTTGTTAACTTCACCATTGAAGACGAGCACCCTAGTTTAGTATTATTGGGTAGGGAAACCCTTAGGATAGGGAAGGTTAGGCATTTTCTTTCATATTTTTCTATAAACCTTTGTGAATGTGTCACCTATTGGTCTGTCTTCTCCTTCTGACAGACGACAAGAGACAGCGCTGGAGTTCTTTTAGCAATTTCTGGTACATAAAAACTTCTTGCCATGGCTCAGGTAGAACCAAGAGGCGATATAAGGCCTCTGGTTCCTGGGGGAACCCTGCAGCAATAATGGACACATAGCCAACACTGATGAATAAAACAAGTTTCTTATTTAGACAGAAAATAGATACAGTATACTGAATAGTCTGTTGAGATTCGGGTCAGCGTACTATGACAAGTGGCAGCAGACCGGTTTCAGAAGGAGCTCTGAGGTTCTTGCCCCAGAGCACAGGTTATATAGGCACGTCACAAGCATATCACTAATATGTTCTGGCATTGGTGTATGTCCATGTGGCTCTTTCCATAACAGTGCAGGAATATTACAGCAACTGTCAGCTAAGTCACTAACAAGCCTTGCAGTTAAATTTGGGTTCGTTCTGTTGCAATATAGGGAAGCAGCAAAAAGCAAACGTTATATGCCATATATGGTGATAATGCAGTTAGTGGGGGAAGACAAGTAGGCACAGGTGTAGGATATGAAGCATCCTTGTAGCCGTTGCTGGGGCCTTGTTGTTGTGCCAGCCCAGGCATGGACATGTAAATGGTGGTTTGTGCAGTGTGTAGTGCTAGGCCTTAGCAGAGCAAAGGTGGATATGTCAGGGCCTAGAGTTTGAGGTATTTTAGCATAGCATAGGACTCCTGCCACATCAAGCCCCCCGTTTGGTCATTCCTGAGACAGGGTGAGACCACAGGGCGCAGGATCAGCACAAGTGTCAGTTTAGCATACCCCTCCATACATAGGAAAATCATGTATGTGTGCGTCTTCAAAGAGGGCAAGATGCCCAACACCTAATATTTGGTGTATTTCTTCATCAGACAGTAAGTCCAAAACTTAATATATTTTCTTTTTCTTCCTCTGGTGGGCCAGGTTTTCCCAGCATCTGCTCTATGGTGAGTGGCAACAACCTTGCGTTGGCTGGCAGGTAGAAACCTTGTTTGGCACAGCAAGGTAATAGGTAGCGTACGAGACATCCTAACAGGGCCAAAGCAATAATTATTACCAGAATCAGCAGAATGCCTTGCAGAATTGAAGAACCAAGTGAGTCAAGACCATTCTGAATCCAGGCAAATAGAAATCAGTGTTGTGCAAGGTGCTGCCGACCCCCTGGAGGTTCTTTACAACGTCACCAACATGGGATACATTATCGGGAACCCATGTGCAGAATTATGGCCTAATAATTGTACAGGCCCCCATTTCGCCGCTAAAATGTAATCAAGGGCCATTCTATTTTGCAGGACCATTATTCTGATGGCAACTTGTTCGTCATTGAGTAGAGCAAAGGCCTTTGCTGTATTGTTCGAGAAGGAGGGAGAAGGCTTGTAAATCAGCTCTATTAACTGCTGTTCCAGTAGAGGGTACAAGGACACCCAGAACCCCTTTGAACCAATCC
Organism: Ambystoma mexicanum; assembly: GCF_040938575.1. NCBI lineage: Eukaryota > Metazoa > Chordata > Amphibia > Caudata > Ambystomatidae > Ambystoma > Ambystoma mexicanum. Next base: position 230,145,600 of record NC_090936.1, read on the forward strand.
CAGGCATATCATCTTCTTCTTTGCGTGGGATATGTCATTGGAAAGGTGGCAGTGGCTCTTGGGGCCGGGCGAAAGAACCCAATAGGGCTCGACCCGTACCAATGTGGGGGCAGCCACTGGTATTCAAAAGCGTTGCACAGGAAGATTGTCCCTCAGAGAGTGTAATAGGAGGTATGGGCGTATGCCATGAATTTGGGGAGAGTGATATTGTGTTTGGAAATGAATAAGGTTGTATTAGCTGTATAATTATAGGTGGTAGTGGTAAATTCCATAGGTGTTGATCCATCCTGCGTATATGATATTATAGCCTTTGGAGCAAATGCGGTGTAAATGCACGGGGGCAGGACATTTTTCTGTGAAGGGATATAGAGATCCCATGGGAACTGGTTTTGATAATGTGGTTGACGTGTGGGCTGTGTATATTCCAGACGTAGAACCAGTCTGTCCACTCGAAGGTTATTGGAATCAATGGTATCCCTCCTTGGGCATGTGTGGGAGCGTGTGACATACTCAACAGTTAGAGGTATTCATGACCTCCGCATATGCCCATGCCATATTTAAGAATGTATTGATAGCTGGAGGGAGGTGTGAGGTGTTTGCAATAATATTACTATGCTACAGTGGTGCAAACGCGTACATGATTGAAGTGGTTAGCTATATAAAAAAATACAATAGAGAAACCAAGATGGCAATAGTCAGTTCAGGAATCGTCCTGCTGGGTTAGCATATATGATAGCTGTGTACATAGAAAGGAAAGTGTGGAAGGCAGTCAGTAGGGACAGAAAAGGTAGTGTCCAGAATCTGAAGATGTAGGCAATAGCAAAGGAGGCAATGGTATGTAGGAGACTGATAATTATGTAGCAGTGACAGATGTTTAAATTGCATTTTAGTGAGACAATAGAAAAAATTGCGAATGTATGCTTTTCTATAAGACAGCAGTGTTACTCCTAACTTGCGCAGTCCAACCCTACGGAGATTGGGGTCTGGTGGAAAAAGTTCCAAAGAGTACTGCCAGTTAGAGGTCTTGGTAGATTGGAGAGAGGATGATGATAAAGTTTAGGATGCCAGAAGGAATGACGATGGTGGAGTAGAGCTGGGAGAAGTATGGCCATTGTTCAGCTCCGACTGTCTGGTGGGCTGCTGTCATAAAACACAGATGTGCACACCAGACTCTTCCTGCCAGATGAAGCAGGCAGAATCTGCAGAGTAGGTAGACGCACCAATGAGGAGGGGACCCAGAAACCTAAGTTGGGTCCAGTGTGGGTGTCCTATGAAGAAATAAAGAAGTGAAGAAATTAGTCCCACAGCTGAGGCTCTCTCCGCTGGCCACCGCACCCCTTGGGCTGGATGAACTTATCCACCTATACTCCAGGTGCGCAGCATTATTGCAGTTGCTTGATGACAAAAGTATTGAGAGGGATGGGCCACCTGTAGAAGACAGGTGTAGCAGTAGCAGGCATCTGGTGGAAGTTTTACCTGTTGGAGACAGGCAACATAGTAGCAGCACTCTGCAAATTGTACCTCGGAACGGGTAGCCAAAGGTTCATCATCGAGGAAAGCTGGATACAGTGCTACTGGGGGTGTGGATAATTGGTCCCCAGTAGGTAGCTGAAGAGGGGTTTGTTTATCCTAGACCCCTGGAGATAGCAACTTTTCTGTGTCTTTCATGCTGGCAGACGTCAGGGTGGCTTTGTCCTGGACCCTTTGATGCTTTTCATCGGCCAGTAGCACAGTTTCTACACACTGGCTGACGAGGATCCAGTAGTCATGGCCTTTACAGTGAACTGCGGTGTGGGTCGATATGCAACGGTTCCCTCCGGTGAGGATGCAGTGATGACTTTCGCTGATGAACCTTCAGGACCACCCAGTCTCCTTGGAGGAGGCTGTGGCACAGTGCTTTTGGAAGTTTTGGAAGGCTGCTACGGTTTGCACTCCATTCACATTTCTAGCTCCTTCCACTCCGTCTAATTGCCTGCACACAAGGGGTCCTTTTATGACACCCAGGTTTCCTCGGCTGTGGGCTGTTAGGCTCAATTGCCTGACTACTACAACTGCCTGCATCTTCAGCCACCTTCCATGTTTCAGCACTTCTAGAATTGAATACTATAACAAAGTTGTTCTGTTGTACAGCAAGGACAGTGTAACATCACTTTTGAAAGCACTTCACAACCTAGTTATTCTACTATCTCTTGCCTTATTGGCTGAAAAGCCCACGGATGAATCTTCAAACATCCACGTAGGTAGATTGTGACTTTTGTAAAAGGTTTAAATGGTATATTACCAAGTTGAAATAGTTTGGAAGGACTCTGTGTCCAGTCTAACTGGTGTTCTGGCTCACTGGCAAACACAGAGGCCAGTTTGCAGACAAAAGTATTGCTCAACAATGTGTTGGATGCCTTCCATGGCATGTGATAACTGACAGCTTTTGGTGAGGCTGCTCAATGGAGTTCCCCTCCCATATCTTTGCACACATTTCATGTTCTTAATGTTCACCCATTAATACTGTTCAGATGTTGTAAGGTCAAGTAACAACAAAGATGATATCCAATAGTCTACTATTTAACTATTAACTTTCAAACTCCTTTAATGCCTTCTATATGTATTTACTTCCCAAAAATATAAAATAATTTACTTTTCATTATGCATGCATTGAAAGTCTTTGATATGTGAGCAGACCATAATCAATTCTTGATTACACATTTCACTGAAATGGCAAAGTAGCTTTTAAATAGGATATACAGCATTCGTTTATTTAAAACCTCTGTTTTGTTTGGCAACAATGGCAGACACTTGAAGGACATGCCACTGGTGCAATGTTTTTGGGCATTGAGTCAGCGCATGACCAAAAACGTGTTTCCATAGCCAAGACTGTCAAAGGGAGATCTTTCATGAACTCAAATTCCATTCATTCAAAGACAGACTTGGTGATGCAGTCCTTTTTTATGTGAAGGCAAACCCCTCACATAATTTGCCTGCAACACCTGCAGTTCCAGCCTGTCGCCTATCCATGTTTTCATTGTGAGCAAGGACAGCAAGCCGGTTATGCACCTCCACTGTATTTGTGGTACATGTTGTGGAAAACCTCCAAATCCCTTTTGTGGCAACATTTTGTGGGCCCATTCAAATCTCCAGTGAGCCCTTTGTTGTACACCAAGGAGGAAACCTGGACTCCAGCCACTTTTCCCCCATCTTCTATTCCTCATTCATAGTTGGATGTGCACATGTCTGTTAGTGCATGGGTTCTCCCATGAATGTTTGGCAGTAGCATGGTGGTTAAGCAAGTGTCCCCTTTCTACCATTATGTCATAATTTCTAGAACTTCACCACAGATTACTTATTGTGATAAATCGGGGATAATTCCTCCCAGAAACCTGATCTAAGGACCCTCCTCATCAGGCCAAGGAAAGGCAGATGCTTCCCGATTCCAGCCCTGGGGTGGTGTAGTGTGGGAGAATCACATGGGGTGTAACAGACCAGGAAGAATGGGGCGACCTCCCTTTTAACTTCACCTATGATCCCACACTTTTGATGGCTGTTTGCCAAACTACAGAAGTTGAAATAACTAACTTTACAGAATGCGACTCACGTCAAAGTTGCCCTCACACAGGCTTCCATGATCCACACACCATGCACTGGAAATGGAGAGGCTTCCTTACTGCCCAGGGTACTCCCATTCAAAATGCACCTTAGGTTGAAGCACTTCTTAACCCTATCACATTGCCTTCTGAGCTGGGGGATTGCCATGCATAAAATGCAGCCCTTCATGGTCCTCAGGCTCCTGATTATGTGCCACTGTTCCTCCTCTCCTTAGAGGATCCCCTAGCTTCCCTTTACATCCTGGCCGACCCCCAAGACCCAGCGTGAGAAACAGAGCTGTGAAAGTAGAGGATGTGTTTGGTGCTATGACCGCCTATGGTGTGATGGCTCAGGCTGGTTAGTGAACCCAATGTCTTTGCTACCTTATCTAGCAAGTGCTACCCAATCTGTCTCATTCAAGCAAGGGGAAGATGACCACGGAGGTCCAAAGGTACTAGTTTGCTCCAAGGATCCCCTCCCTCGCACAAAAGTACTGTGCTCACTGCCCCACCTGTCTCACATTAAACCTGGTAAAGACTGTAAATACCACTCCAGGGGCACACAAACATCCTCCATGGTCCCTTTGTAAATCTGCAAATACACTTGGGGCCTCATTCTGACCGTGCCTGTCTGGAAACGAGAGTGCTGGTAAGCTTACCGGCACCGTTGTTCCGGACCGGCATATTACAGGTCTGCCTGCTGGATCTAACGTGCCCGACAGGGCTGACCCTGCCGGGCACAGCAGCCACGTTAGGCAGACTGGTCACGGAAGCACCGGCACCCTTAGCAATGGTGCCGGTGCTTCCATGGTCCCTACTCCCATAGAGTCCTATTGGACTCTATGGGAATGGGGATTAACGAAATTGCTAGTGCCTGACTTCCCAGCCACCGGACTTGGAATAGTCCGGTGGCACCAGGAAGTGATCGCCAGTAATTTTGTACAGGTCTGGCGGCAACCTGCCGGTAGCACCGGCAGGGTTACCACCAGACCCGTAATGAGCCCCTTAATCTCCATGACCAAATGTGCCTCCTTTCAATATGTTTTTGTAGTCATTGACACATTTTCTGGATGGACTGAGGTCTGCCCCTGTAAATATGCAGATTCAATTACAGTAGCCAAGAAACTGGTAAAAAAATGAATCCCATGTTTTGGCCTCCCATTTTCCATGAACTCTGATAGGGAAACTCACTTCTCAGGACAAATTGTACAAAATATTTGTAATGCCCTTGCGATACTACAGAACTTTCACTGCTTGGAACACCCCACGAGCTCTGGGGCAGTGGAGAGAAAAAACCTGGACTTTAAAAACTGCCTGGGAAAGATGTGCCATGAGACGGGCCTAAGCTGGTCAGATGCCCTCTCTCTTGTACTGATGGACATAAGGAACACTGTCAATAGAGTACATGGTCTTTTCCCCCTTGAAATACTTATGGGAAGGCCCATGCATATGCCAGCAACTCCGCCCTAGTCTCCAGAACTTTGTGAGGTCCAAAGGTACTAGTTTGCTCCAAGGATCCCCTCCCTCGCACAAAAGTACTGTGCTCACTGCCCCACCTGTCTCACATTAAACCTGGTAAAGACTGTAAATACCACTCCAGGGGCACACAAACATCCTCCATGGTCCCTTTGTAAATCTGCAAATACACTTGGGGCCTCATTCTGACCGTGCCTGTCTGGAAACGAGAGTGCTGGTAAGCTTACCGGCACCATTGTTCCGGACCGGCATATTACAGGTCTGCCTGCTGGATCTAACGTGCCCGACAGGGCTGACCCTGCCGGGCACAGCAGCCACGTTAGGCAGACTGGTCACGGAAGCACCGGCACCCTTAGCAATGGTGCCGGTGCTTCCATGGTCCCTACTCCCATAGAGTCCTATTGGACTCTATGGGAATGGGGATTAACGAAATTGCTAGTGCCTGACTTCCCAGCCACCGGACTTGGAATAGTCCGGTGGCACCAGGAAGTGATCGCCAGTAATTTTGTACAGGTCTGGCGGCAACCTGCCGGTAGCACCGGCAGGGTTACCACCAGACCCGTAATGAGCCCCTTAATCTCCATGACCAAATGTGCCTCCTTTCAATATGTTTTTGTAGTCATTGACACATTTTCTGGATGGACTGAGGTCTACCCCTGTAAATATGCAGATTCAATTACAGTAGCCAAGAAACTGGTAAAAAAATGAATCCCATGTTTTGGCCTCCCATTTTCCATGAACTCTGATAGGGAAACTCACTTCTCAGGACAAATTGTACAAAATATTTGTAATGCCCTTGCGATACTACAGAACTTTCACTGCTTGGAACACCCCACGAGCTCTGGGGCAGTGGAGAGAAAAAACCTGGACTTTAAAAACTGCCTGGGAAAGATGTGCCATGAGACGGGCCTAAGCTGGTCAGATGCCCTCTCTCTTGTACTGATGGACATAAGGAACACTGTCAATAGAGTACATGGTCTTTTCCCCCTTGAAATACTTATGGGAAGGCCCATGCATATGCCAGCAACTCCGCCCTAGTCTCCAGAACTTTGTGATTTACAACTAAATGGTGATCTTGTTGTTTCCTATTGCAAAAGACTAATGCTCGTTGTCAGTTCTCACTTCCAGCAAATACATGAAACCTGCATGTTCTGAGAGAGTCCTGTTCCCCCAAACTCTGAAGTGCAGAGGCTGCGCAGTGGAAGACCTTCAGGAGAGCTGGTTTTCCACAAGTGAGTCTGATTGCCATGGCTGGCATGCATAGAACATGCTGAGGAGTGATAGGGGCTCTAAAGACATCTTGCCAGACCGGAGACGCCTTCACAGAGGAAGGGTGTGGGTCCTTACAAAGCCAGAAGCAGCATAAGTTGTAGCATAAGTCAGGAAAGCAGTGTTACCCACAGCGCAAGTGTCAGAGAAGCCGGTAAGTGAAGTACAGCTTTCTAAATTCTTGCACAAGCATTGCCGGCAACAGTATTAAGCTCCCTGATAACTCACGTAAGAATTAAAGCGAATAAAACTTGTTTGTTTAATCTAAAATATCAGCAAAATGGAAATGTAGCAGTCGCATGTAATATGGTAGTTCCTTTTACTTGCAAACAACAATGTGCAAACATTATCTGAAGCTAAAAGAGTGGCACCATGGCTTCTGGGCAATTGATTGGGCTGATTGCTGGCAGAAAGGTACCTGTAAAGTTGGGGAAGGGGTACTGCATGTTTGTGAAGAATATTCTGAAGCAGACTCAACCTGTAGTGCCCAGGACTGTGGCTTCAGAGAGGAGGGAGTCTTGAAGGCAAACTGAGGTTGATATTGCCCCAGATGTACGAGAGGCGAAGAGGCTGACCTTTTGAAGAAAGGTATTCAGAGGAAGAGTACCTTGCCTACCTGAAGAGGTTTAGAGTATATCTTGTTGAAGTCTGTCCAAAAGTACAATTCACTGAAGCTGTGGTAGTAGTCCAAAATACTGAAGCTGTGGTGGTATGTCTGGTTGTGAGTTGATTCAACTTTGCAGTTGCCCAAATAAAGTGAACTACTGTGGGACAAAGGTGACTGTTCTCATGGTGAAGCAAGTAGAACTGTAGTTGTAGAAGTGGATGCAGCAGCACTAAGAAGTCACCCTGACCAACATAATTGTGTATACCATAACCCTAACTGTTAATCAAGACCTGTGTATCATTGGCAATGTGGACATTACATTTTCTTTTAAGTTGTGGCAAATCTTCTTAAAGGGATGCCAAAACAGTGTGACCAGGATTACCATTGGGGACATTTTGCTGGAAGTGGAAAGTACATATTGCACCCAAGAGAGCAGATTGATGCCAGTGGAGCTTTGGTTAATTAACTTTTACTTTGAAACATTCAGAACTGATTCAAGAAATGAACATTTGCCAAAGTGACTTTGAATCCTGGGGAAGGGAAATCCCAGGACATTAGAAGGTCATCTAGCAAATGTGGATATTATTCATGTTATGTTGAATTGCCACATCTTTTCTTTGTGTTTATTTTTTAGCGTGAGGCCATTTATCCTGTGTTAGAGTGTATTCCCTTAGATTTTAGAATAGGCAGGGAATTCCTCAGCAGAGTAGGGCCAGTGAGGCATTTTTACATATTTTCTTTAATTATAAATATGGCATACTTTGAGAAATTCTCAAGCAGTTGTCTGTTACTGACTGCTCCCTTTTTGGACGGCTACTATTTCAGTAGTTATAAGCAGCCCTTTTTGCCTGCAGCATTTCTTTTCTTTTCTTAGCAAAAGAATTTGTCACATGCCAAATGTCAAATTGATGCCTGATATGTGGGAACCCCTCTTGCATGACCTTGGCAATAGTGCATCTTCATCTGTGGCTATTACAAGCAATAAGAGACAGTGGTTATATTTATAGTAAGAGGTTTCCAAAAGGAACTCTAGGACAAAGAATGTACAAACGCACAGACCAGGAAAGGCTGAAGTGTTCGTCCTCAGAGCTTCCTTGAATGGTCAGGTTTGTTACAATTACTTGTCTTTCAAAATGTATCAAATGTTTGCAACAACTGTTACCCATGGTCAATGTGTTGCATTTCATTAACTTTAAAAATTCACTCATGTTAAATACAAAAGTCGACAATTTTGCCTCACACAACAAGGCAGTCCTGATATTTTACAGAACGCGTTACTAAAGAGCCATAACTTTATAACACAAACATTTTGGTTTATTATGAACTGAGAAGCCCTCTAAGGACCTCTTTATTTGTTTATAGAGATATAACTATGGATGCCTAGTCCGTAGATGTCTTGAAAGGGACAGATACTTGCACATTGAGCCAATACTCTTATTGGTGATTTAGTATGACCCCTTTTAAGAAGTCTCATTATTTATTTATAGAGACATTTCACTGTGAACACAGACCATTGAACTATTAAGACTGTAGTTTACAATCATCCTAGCTTTAGATGGTGAGTGTGCCTATCTAGAATTTTTCTCCTCAAACACCTTTTGATTTTATTGATATAGAATATCATTTAAGGCATTATATCCTGAAACATTGTTATTTCAGATTCATTCTGAACTCAACATAACGCCAATTTCTTTTTGAGCCCTTTGTGATATTAACCAAATTCGACAAAGCATTATCTTTTCATATATACCCTCTTGGGCAAGAGGTAAGCTCTTAGCTTCTATGTTATCCTTCCAGTCAGAATACTGTCTATAATCTAAACTGATTGAATGATGTATAAATAAATCCACCACCTCTTTTTATCGATAGGTGATGTTTTAAGAACAGAACTACTTATCCGTCCCAAGAGAAGTTATCCTGTGGATGGGAATATCTTAAGAGTCAGCAGGGTGAATACAAATACAACAAGAGAATTGTTAAAATAGAAATATTGACTTTATTCTTCACTTATTCTTTAGATTTATCATGAATTTTGAATACAGCACACACATAATTTTGGTCCTGATGAGGGTTTTCACCAAAACGAGTAGAGCTCCTCTTTTTAATGTTTATTAACAATGAATATGCATTCAACTTTCAGCATTACTATTTCAAAATTATGTACATGCTTTGTTTGAAGCACATTTGTTACTTGAACTTTCGCCTGACTTTCATCGGTACTAACGGTGTGCAGGGGATGGGAGTGTCCCACCTTAAAGGACACTGTATTTGTCTCTTTGATGTACATATATAGACACACATACTTTTTGTCTTTGTCAATATGTAATCATTTTAAAAAGTCCTCAACTAGTCTGTTAAATTCTTCTGGAAAGCGCAAATGTACGTTGTGTTTTCCCTTCGGCATCAGATGCAATCTTGATCCTTGTATCTCTTTGTGTAGGAATTCTGCAAGATTTTGTGGCACCACCGAATCCTTCTGCCCATGAATTATGAATGTTGGGCACTGGATGAGTGGCAGCATATGGCTGCAAATATTACCTTTGGGATTCTTAACAAAGCAAGCAAGTTTTCCCCCAAATTCTTGAAAGTGTCTATAGAAGTACTCAAGGCCATACAATTGTTCAAGTGGTTTCTTTATGCTATCACTCATTTTGGAAAAATCGTGCAATTTATTCCACTGCTTATGTTCCTCATCTGTTATAAAGGAAAATGCCCCCCAAATAACCAGCTTGTGTATTAGGTCAGGGTATTTTGCGGCTGCTATGAGGGCTATTATGCCACCAGCGCTCCACCCCAGCATAGAGAACCTCTTGAACTTCAAGGCCTGCATCAGATCCACAGCATCCTTTGCATCCCTTTCAAAGAAATCTGGTGGATAATCCCGACATGGAGGAATGGAGCGGCCTTGGCCCCGTGGATCCCAGGCCACCACCGTGAAGAGCTCTTTATTTAGAAACTTCAGCTGTGGTCCAAAGTCTGTTTCTCCACTACCCATCACACCTGGGACGAGAAGGATGGCATGATTCCCCTGCCCTGTGAGCTGATAATGAAGGTGTGCCCCGTTCACTTTAACTTTAGCAGAGGTCACAGAAGAGCAGTAAGACATTGATGGTTTCAATGGCATTAGCAATGCATTTTTGACAGATCTAGCAATGCGCCACAAGGGACAGTGTCTCCTCAACAGAGCCATAGTCACAGTGGTAGAGAGATCTGAAACAGAGTAGGGAAAAGTGTCAGAGTGTCCTAAAGTACAGCAACCGAGAGGGGCACTGCAGAAGGGTCTTCTGCTGGCAATTGGGGAAATGCTGTTTAAAGGTTCTTACTATGAGAGCAGGTTCAGCGAGTAGAATTAGATTTCTCAATTGTACAAAAACACAGCAGTATAAGCTCAGATACAAGGGCAGAGAAACCTGACACAAGGGCCCAGTTATAGCAAAATGGAGTAGATAAGGTTCCAGAGAAGCTTATTTAGTGGCACAGAGGTGCAGTAATGGAGACCTGGCGTGGGGTATTGCTCGGAATTACTAGTGATTGATGTCGAGACATAGACACAAGGGAAGCAATAGAAGAGGGTTGAAGGACTAGTGAGGAGGTGCAGAGGAATGTACTGAGAAAAGTGTCCAGAAAAGTCTTGAGTCTTTGGACCAAATGTTCAATATTTCATAAAAATTGTTTTCCTCCTGTGAGACCTTGTTGACTAAGGGAGATCGAGCCCAGTGCTGTAAGTATGATGTTTCAATTCAAGCCCCACTTTGTCTCCATCGGTGATGTGGGGCTGTGAGATACACGCAGATGGCTGTCTTCTGGTCCTTTCTGCAGATGGCACTCCTGCTTAGATTTTCTCTGTATGTTCTCAGTAGTCATAAATTAAAGAGAGACAAACTACTTCTGAGCTTCTGCTAGTCCCGTCCTTGCAACTGTATACTCATGCTGGCTACACTGCGGAAAAACATGTGTTTGTAGATCTGTTGATTCAAAAGATCACTGGAAAAGAAGAAAAGAAAAGCAATTGAATTACAATGAATCTTCAAAACCAACATGGATATTTTATGCACAAAAATCAACCTTGCCGGGAACCATAGTAAACATTAGGCCCTTGGCATAGCCTGTTGCCTTGCCCCAGGAAAGTGAACATAGAAAATGCTCCATTTGAGCCTCACTTTGAATATATCATGCACACCTGGCACTGTTGGTATATTCGCTCTGCGTGGGGAAGTCAATATTCCAACAGTGCCAGCTGGCCTTTTCCATAGAAAGCATTACACGTTATATCATATTATTCAACATTGGCCTAGGAACAGTGCACATGCAAACAATGCCTGCTAAGCGAACAAGGTGCCTGGAGCATGGCACTGGGTCATACCCTGGGTACAGTTCAACATCAACAGTACCTACTGGGCATGGCCGATGCCTGGCACGGTGTAGATAACAGCAAAGTCCATTGTGCATGACTTAGGACCATAGGGCACTGTTGTTAGCTCATGTCCTGGCACTATGCCAATATGAACAGGGCCCAATGAGAATGCTCTATGGGTCAATGCGCATAATAATACCCTTTGGGCATGCCACATGCACGCTGAACACCCCAATGGGGCCCATAAGGTATAACTAGAGGCCATGCCCAGTAGACTGTTGGATCACTGGCCAGACCTAAAACCATGCCCAGCTTTGGCTGTGCCCTGAGCACAGCGCACAAACCAACAGAGGATGTGTCATGGACACAGTGCAAATACAAACAGTGCCCACTTAACTTGGCCTGATGCCATGCCGAGTGGAGCGTACGCTGGTGCATGGTGTGATGAATCTGATGGTGCCATCACTCCTTTCCCAGCGGTAATCTCTCCCATGTGGCCAGGGGATGGCAGCCGCTACCTGATCCTGACCCTGGGGGGCTATATGAGGGAGGATCACATTGGGGAGACAACCTCTGGGGGAGGCAGGGCACCTTCGGACAAGGCATGATGTACTAGGTTGCCCAGCCCTTTAAGAGGAGTAGCAATACCCTGGAGACGGATGGGGATGCAGATTTTATTCATACATCAATAATCAAAACGACTCAGGTAGTTTGGCAGAAGGGGAGTCTGTTTTATTAACAAGTATATAAAACGGAGTGTAACGATCATCAGCATTCGTTCAGTCCTCTTACTCAAATCATCTTAGTAGAAGCTGAGGTTATATTGCATAACATCGTCATCAGTGACGTGTTGACCTGCGTCATTACCTACGTGGCAAACTACAACCTATCGAGGAAAGTGATAGGCTGCAAGTGAAAAGCTAAGTATAAGTTCCATATCAGCATAGAACCATGAAGGAGAGTGATAGGGTACTTAACATCAGGTGGGGCAACTAAGCCCTCCCCTCAAAATGGCCACTATGAACATCACTAAATACACGACGTTCCATTGGCTACACAAACTATAGGACCCTTAATTACGCAGTCATCTATAATTGGATGGCTTCTAACCCCCGTCAGTACTTTTCCACCTAGTCTAGGTGCACGCAGACTGAACATCCAGGTGCTAGTGGGCATATCTAAACACTAGCTTCCCACCAATTAATATATCAATCCATCATCACCTCAATGGTCCAGTGTCAATTAGTGCTTTGATGTTTGGCCTTGAGTTTGTACTGTGCTCTGAGAATTTTTAAGGATTAAAGGCACAGCCTGCCCTCGTGCATTGGTGTGACCACCTTGTTCATCCAATTTCTTCCTTCCACATGACTGGACACCATGAAATCGAGCCTTTTCGTGTATTTGATATTATTTTTTAATAGTCCTCTGATGTCTTGTTTTGCTCAAGCCTTCTGAACAGGAGCCTTTTTTGTTCCTTCACACAATTTGTATCTAATGTCAGCCAATTCTTGTTTGATAAGACTTTGGCTTCTTGGCTCATCCAACTCCTTCTGCTGAGATTGATTTGTAATTAAAATTGCTTTTAACTGCTACACACTGAAGTGAGGCGTCATCTTTCTATGTAACCTCACCACTCATCCTTGCCTTTCATCTACTCTGCTTCTACAGGAATCACATTCAAATGGCCATCATATTGTCTTGTATGCAGGTACGGTTTTCTCAATGGGTATCTTGCCTCCCAGATTCTCTTAGGTACTGGTACTCTTATGGGTACTGCAGAGAGTGCAAGCTCTGCTCTTTGCTGGTTCAACTGCTCTGCATACGTCACATACTTTGGTTCCCATGCTATAGGTAATAAGGGCAGGGTAGTTGGATGGGGGTACTTGGCTCTTTCTCTACAATGGTATTCCCTTTCCTCTTTTGAGGATACCCCATCCATACCCAATACCTTCATGGCATACTGTTACACCTCCCCTCATCCACCTAGGAACAATTCTAAAGACTTCTTAACAAGATCTACATGTGAACCATTAAAACCTGACCTTCCCTCTAAGACTCATAAAGCCATCTTCTCAGACTCTACCTGCAAGTTAGTCAGAGCTACCTGGCCCCTGAAGAACACTGAAAGGCAGACTTTACAGGTAAAATATCAATAATTAACTTCCATTCCAATTGCAAGAATACTGGGATGAGGAAGATGAGCCGAGTAATGCAGAGTGGAAAAGACCAAGAGTTCAGGCTGTGCTCTACTTGTTGGCAGCACATGCCTGTAGCCGGGAGATTTAAACAGCTACAACATCTAACTGTGACGCGCTGCTGGAGAGAAGAAGCTGCTTCTCGCGGTACGGACCGAGAGAATGCCATGGAGCCATCCAGCTCAAGGAGGCAGAAGAGGTAAATCGACCGCAAGGGCAAACACGATGCAGGAATTCCAGAAGCCAACACAGGGATCCTGGGGATTTGCAGGTGTGGAGCGGCAGAGTTAACCTTACAGAAGCCTACCGCAAAGCAGAGGAGCCCAGCAGGAACCGCGATAGGCAGAGAAGCAGAGCAACAAAGGTGACAAGACAGGAAGAGACATCTACCCACCACCACCGGCCTGCTGTGGCAAGAGTGAAGTACATCAGCAAGAGCCGGTGAGTCCTCGAAAGGGAAGCAGGGACACCGGGCATATTGGCAGATATGCCAAATGCGAACAATTGTAAAGAAAGCAAATTAAGTACTTGAAAGCGAAGGAACCAGTAAACGTTTTGTTATAGGAGAAAACAGATGGAAAGTAAGAGACTTTCAAGATTGTATGTGAATGCGATACACATTTAAGAAAAGCTGTGGCAGGATAGTGTACTAGGCAGATACAGTAATAGATAAAGTAAACACATGAAGATGTCATGTTTGAAAGCGGGAGCCCGGCCAACAGGAGGAAAGCCCTGGAAGGAGAGTGCACCAGGCGAAGTACAGCTGCAAGTATGGGTATTTAAGAAAGCCATGGCAGGAGAGTATACCAGGCAGTTGCAAGTGTGTTCATTTAAGAAAGCCCTAGCAGGAAAGTATACCAGGCAACTACAAGTGTGTTCACATAAGAAATCCCTGGTAGGGAAACCCACCAGGCAAGGATAAACTGAACAGGGTATAAGAAATACGGTGTCAGAATCTGTACATTCAGATGTGCAGCTCACCTTTGTCTTCTTTTGCGTTGGTTTACTTAGGTCTTTATCCTTGCGTGGTTTCTATTTGGTGTGGGTCTCATGAAGAAAAGGGCCAGCCCCCCCCTGCCTGAATGGAAAATGCTCCAGCAAGGGGACTCCTGGAAGACTGCCAAAAATACAGGAAAACCTCAGAGAGGAAAAACTGTAATCGTGACCTGGCAGCAGCGTGCAATATCAGCTATTTAAAAGAGCTAAATGGTAGAATGATCAGCCTCTAAAGGATTCAGGAGAACACAGGACGAATCCAGAAGGGCAGAGAAGAGGAACGAGGAGGTAACAAGGGATAGCAGAATGAGGAACAAAAAACAGTAGCTCTGAGCTGGGTACCTGAATACCAAGCGTTGAGACGCGCTGATCTCTGGCAGCGCGTGATTATGAATTTGTGGGCACCAATGGAACTGCTAAACGGCTAGACCGTTCTGCCGCTTTCAGAAGTTGGAAGGAAAAATGGCACTGGCGAATCGCGAACGGTGCCTCCAGGCAGCCCACAAGGGCCAGGGGCAAAAAGGCATGACAAAGGGGTCCTGAGAAGTATATATCAAGTCTAGCCAAAGACTGTATGAAACCATAGAGAAAATGAATGAAAACATGGAAGGTAAGTACACCAGGTATCCTAACAAGATAAAGATAAAGAGCCAAGTTGATTTTTGTGTACCAGTTGTATCGTGGAGCAAGAGAAACTCAAAGAACTGATACCTTTGAACCTACAACAGAGGGAAGAGAAATCCAGGGGAGGGCAACCACCCTCTGGAATAAGGAATTCTATCCCTCTGGAACTTTTATGTTGGAGTTATGCATTTTCCTTATTGAACATTTATCAACCACTTAAGGCCAAAGTCATTATCCTTTCACCATAGTTTATTTTGTTAGTGTGAGGGCCAGAATTGAACTACGGACATGGCATGGTTTTGCTTTGGACATTCTGACCTTGACAGACCCTTAGTTTTGGTTTTAGGTAGGGAAACACCTCTTAGAGCAGAGACACAGAGGCATGTCCCCGTCAGCTTTTACTTTAATAAATGTCTTTAACCAAAATCATGAATCCCTTGTGTCTGAGTCTCATTCCTGGCTCATCGCATAGGTCAATAACCACACCATGGGCAGTGTGCTTATGTCAACTTGTCATGTTTTACAGCTATCACCAGTGGTCACTGTGAGTACATTTTATGAAAAGTTAATGCAGTGTCATCCAGAGGGGCAGCACTGAAAGGGAAGTTTTTGTTGGTCCCCTTATACTTGACTTGCTCTGCACAGAACCTCACAAATCTTCCTAACAATGGTTAGTGTGCTGCTTTTGTATGCTTCAGAAAGGTTTCAGGCACTTTCACACATGGGAAATCTTTAAGCCTCCCAAAATGACTTTCGTTATGATTCGATGTGACTTTAAGTTTGCTGTGGGATGCAAAAATCTGCATCACCGGCAACTGACCACCAAAAAGAAATCCTACTACAAAGGATACATAAGAGCCACGGTATGAGAGAGAGAATGCACATACATGGGTGGACTTGGGTCGACCTGTTGTAAAGCAATGAGTTCAAAGGGGCAAACTCGCCTCCAAACCCACATGATTACAGAGTGGGGATCCAAAAGGCGCATCTGTCATCCGCTGGGTTCTTCAATAATTACAAGAGAATAAAGGGGGATATCATCAAGAGATACACAGAAACCTTCCCACTACATGCAGACAACGCTCAACTAGTTTTCAAGGCCAACTTCAACCCGACTAAGAATGAAAAATAAAATCACAGACTGCCTGACAGCCATCCACAGATGAATGGTGAATAATAAACTTTGCTTCAAAGCAAGCTCATTGACTATTCCGATGCTAGGTAACAACCCCAGACGGGAAATCCTATTCAAATGGTCAGAGAACTTGAGCACCAGATCAGCCTCATCAGAGCCAGCCAGTTACCACAGTAGTATATTTGACAACACATTGCATGTCAAGCAACAAATCAACTCGCTCATAATAATAAAACCTGTTGGATATATTTTGGGGGATTATCTATTACTTCGTGGTATTTTATTTATTATAGTGGCATTTGGTGGTATTTTATAATCCTTGGCAATATATTGTGGTAACCTGTTGGGGTATTTTTTATAGTGGTGAGACTGATTTCTGAATACTGCCCAATTATTTTTTATCAGGGTCACTAACATTATACAAAATACTGGACTTGATACACTCTGGCTAGATGTCTCATGCACTCCTGTGATACCTTATATACAATACTACATTATGGCTTTTTGGCTGAGTTTTAACAATTGTAAAGCATGAAATTGAAATACTGCACATTTATTCAATCTCTCTAGATAAACCGCTCGCAGCGGCTACTTAACTTTGAGATATTTCTTACCACACCCCTGTCTCCTTATGCATGTCAAATAAAAGGGACTGAATGCAAAATAAATATCATGAGACTAAGTTACTTTTAAATCTGTTTTTTATTGTAAAATATAAATATACAAATTAAACAGAGAGACACTTATGCCCACATTGTACTTCATAGTGCAAGCACTTTTCTTCTTGCAATAGCTGTCAGTGCTTTGTGTGTAAATCTATGCCAACTGTCCTTGGCATCGTGGAACTTGGCAAGAGAAACACACTCTAAAAAAACACAGTAAGACTTTGAGAAATATACATGCAGTATTACATGCACATTACAAATAGGATGTCTAATACAGCACCTAAAATAAAATGAACTATTTAACCTAAGCTACCTGTTATCATTCACATCACCAGTCCCCCACTTAACTGCAGATTTATCTAGATTTGTTGGCGGTATTTCCGACTCAATTTGGTAGGGAAATCTTCTCCAGTCTTTCTGCCTACCTTGCCCAGGTTCAACCCAGATAAGGATAGCTTCAGCATCGATCCACTTCCCAGCACTGAACACTGCCTGCCCAGCCAGCACTCTGATACCTCTCCCAGCACCCGAAGAGGAACTGCCTCCCACTCTGTCTCAAAACCCTTTTTAACAAACTCCCTTGTATCCCACTAAGAAACACACAATCTGCCTCTGTGTGTTTTCCTCATTATATTAACTGCACAAGAGAAAAATGAAACCTTTTTCTCTTGTGCTTCCTCCTTCAAAACAAAGTTATGTTTCAGCAGAACAGAACTTCACATTCTTCAGCTTACCACACAGGGCAAATCCAGCCTGCACGTCTAGTCCATTTTTCTTCCCATTTTCAGAGCACCATGCACTTTCATCAGTCTGCAATCAGCTTATTTCATTAACTAATTTGCAATAAATGCTATTATGGGAATCTGTTACATGTTAACTGGGGTTTGGTTAATTAGTATGTCAATTGATATCAGTGTTATATTAAGTGCAGCTCAGTTCATTGAAATAACATACTGAAGCATAGTGCAATTTCAAGCATGTGCTCTGTGTTAGGGAGAATTCTCATAAATGGTTGATTTCCATTACTTACTGAGTCCCTCAGGGTCTTTGCTGGATTTCTAGGATTTTTTTCACCTGGTAAGAGTGTGAGTCTGTTTCCCCACTCTTAGATGTGTTTTGCTATGTGTGTTTCTACTTTGTGTGATCTTGGCCACTGGAGCCTCACCTACTCCAGGGCACCATATTTTTCATGTGGGTTACACAGCACCTTCAGTGCAGTGACACAGGGTTGTCTTTTAGACTTCCCACCGACTCCATTTTCTGGGGTTGACTACAGACCCCCAGAAAAGGGTAAAGTTGCCATTAACTTTACCTTAATCACTTTAAACCACAGACCCAGTACACCCCATCTTCCATGGAGTATAGGAAAGGGTTAAGTCTTATCCCTTTTTGTCTGTGCCTCTTGGGGCATTGTTTCGCTCCGTTTACATTAAGACTTGGCTGGTGGCAGTGGTATCTACCCTAACTTTTCTACCGCAATTATCTTATATAAACGTGGTAATGATTTAGGCTATTATATTAGCCTCAAACATTTTTTTTTAAAAACCTTTATTTTTGGTATTTTCAACTTGTTAAACAGTAATCAAAAACATTGCATCATAACAAAACTTGGAAGTGACTGTGCTCCTCTTCCCGCCGTCCCCTCCCCCACCCCCCATCACCCTGCCGGGTCTGTATTTGGGTTTAGCATTCATTATCAAAATGATCACTGTTTTCGATAGAGCTTAGTGCCTGGATCAATGCTGTTGGAGCTCTGGGGATGTTTCCCGTGAGGAGTCATTGTTTTCGGTGGTCATCAGATAGGTGATGTATGGGCCCCAGATGTCGGGGGGTCGTGCGTACAAAGGTAGTAGTCTGAGAAAGTTTGATTCTTTGTCTTGGCAGTATGCTACGTCCCTCAACCATTGCTGAACGGTCGGTGTGGGGCCTTTCCCCCATGACAATGCAATCCTCCTGTGCAACAGCAACAACCCTCCGAGTTTCCGTGTGTAGGGGGGCAAATGATTGGTAAGTCCCAGGAGTGTGGTTTTGGGATCTATGGGTTCACCTATGATAGCGGCTGTTTTTTCTAGCATTGTTTCCCAGAATCTCTGAATTGTTGGACCGTGCCAGGCGAGGTGGACGAAGTCTGCCGACTGGGCGCTGCAACGGCTGCATGTCGGGGGAGCAGAGGGGTGGTAGTGGTGGATACTGGCGGGGGTGTGTTATGCTTGGTGAATGAATTTTAGGTGTATCAGTTTATATCTTGTATTTAGTGATACCTTTTGTGTTTGTGCTAGGATATAGTCCCACTCCTCATCAGGAAATGATGTCTGGAGGGATCTTTCCCATCTTATTTTGGGCGTCATCGGGTTCGGGGCAGTTTCAGTTAGCAATGTCTTGTATAGCATCGACACTAGTTTACCCTCTCCTTGCAACTGGATAACTCCGTGTAACAGCTGCCAGGTGGCGGGTTGTTGCAGGAAAGAGGGTACTATAACCCAGAGGGCTTGTCTGAGGCAGAAGTAGATGCATGTGTCGAGGGTAGTGGTAGCTCCACAGTTCCTGGCTTGTTGGGGAGTGAAAAAGGTCTCTTCGATGAAGAGGTCACCCAGGGTTTTTAGTTTTAGCTCGTCGACCCAGTTTAGGTAAACTTTCTCAGTGGTTAGGGGGATTCCAGGGATAAATTTTAATGGTAGGAAGGGAGAGAATCTGGTTTGGATGTCACACTTGTGTGCACTTTTTTTCCATATTGCTATGGTGGAGAGGACCATATTCAATGTGTTGTGTGGTGTGTGTGTTTGACCAAAGATAACTGCTCTAAGTAAGAAGGGAGAAGCGAGGGCTCGTTGAAGCTGAACGTGGGGCCGTATGAAGTGAGTGGCGTACCAGTGTCCTAGAAATTGGGCCTGGGCTGCCCAGTAATAACGTTCGAGGTCGGGGAGTGCCATACCGCCCTTTTTTACTGGTTGAATGAGTGATTTATATGCTATTCTGGCTGGTTTGCCTGCCCATAGGAGTTCTAAGACTAAGCTTCGTAAGCGTAGGAGATGGACTTGAGGAACTAAAAGGGGGATATTCACTAAAAGATAGAGAAGTAAAGGGAGTATCACCATCCTCACCAGTGACACTCGTCCCCAGAGTGTGAGTGGAAGTGATTTCCATCTGTCAATTTCCTCCTGGAGTGTTTGGAGTACTTTACTATAGTTGTCTTGGAAGCGGGTTGGGTGGTCTCTTGCTAGGTGAATGCCAAGGTATCGGACTTTCGTCTGTTCCCATTTGAAACCAAAGTCATCTGGGAATTCTTGGGTTTCGGGGGTGAGCAGGAATATGATTGATGTACTATGGTTAATTTTTAGGCCGGAGTAATTGCCGAATTTTATTATGTCACGGATTACAGGGTTAAGGTTTGCTGCTGGGTCACTAATAAAGAGGGCAATGTCATCGGCGTACAGGGAGACGATTAGCCTGTGGGGGCCGAAGGAGAGGTCTCTTTGTATGTGCTTAGCTAGGAGGTCGGAGGCGAGTGGCTCCATCACTAGTGCAAACAGTATAGCAGATAATGGACACCCTTGCCTGGTTCCCCGCTGAATGTCGATTGCCGTCGATCTAATTTTCCGTAGGGTGATGTGCGATCTGGGTTGGTTATACAGGAGTGCGAATAGTTGGAGAAAACGCTTGCCGAGCCCCATACGTTGAAGGATCTCAAAGAGGAAGGGCCATTCAACAGAGTTGAAAGCCTTCTCGGCGTCCAGGAGGATTGCTGCCGCCTGCTGCAAGGGATCGAGTGCCTCCATGACTCCAAACATGCGTCTAATGCCGAATGTTGTGTTTCTTCCTGGTATGAATCCGGCTTGGTCAGCTAGCACCATCGCAGGTATCAGGGGGGGTCAACCTGGAGGCCAGAATTTTTGCTGGTATTTTATTGTCTAGATTGATCAGCGAGATTGGCCTGTAAGAACCGCATTCTTCGGGGGGTTTATTGGCTTTGTGGAGTAGGATTACATTCGCTTCGCGTAAAGTCGGGGGTAATGAGCCCTTCTGCATTGCCTCTTCATAGACTTGTAGCAGTAGTGGTGCGAGGATTGGTGCAAATGATTTGTAAAATTCGCCTGTTAGCCCATCTGGGCCCGGTGCTTTGGTGCTTGGTAAGTCTTTGATGGCCTGGAGGGTTTCCTCCAGCGTGATGGGTAGATTTAAGGGTTCTCTGTGTTGCATCTACCCAGTACAGTTCGATGTCTGCTAGATATTGTTTTAAATCTTCCTAGGAGGCGGTGAAGTTGGTTTTGTATAGGTTTTGATAGAAGGTGTGGAAAGTTTCAGCTATTTCCTTATATGTGTGAACCATGTCACCTTGGGGGTTTCGGATTTGTTCTCTGTGTTCGTTTGCGGTCTGCAGCTATCAATCTCGCGAGGAGTGCACCTGGTTTTTGGCCTTCTCCATATTGTCGAATGCGTTGGCCGTGTGATAGGATTTTAGTTCGCGGTCGGCAATTGCTCTAAAGTTATCAAGCTCTTTCTTGAGTGCTGCTAATACATGTGGCTCCGGTGTTGTGGATTGTAGGTGCTCGAGTTCTTTTAGTCGGGTCTCGCTCGATGCCAGTTCGCGTTTTATGAGTTTGAGGATGCCCTGCTCTTTGGTAAGACAGATCCCTCTGACATAGCATTTCAGGGATTCCCACAGAGTTCCAGTTGAAGCCACCAAGCCTTGGTTGAGTTCAAGGAAGCATGTGATTTCTGAACGGAGTTCGTCTGCGAATACCTGATCTTGTAGGGGATCCAGTTTTGAACCTCCAGTGTCTCCACCCCCCCCGATGGATCTGGTGGGGTACATTCTACTGTGACAGCTGAGTTATCAGATATTGTTCTGGGTAGGATTTGGCTGTTTGCTCATTGAATATGGCTGTGAGCAGACACCAGGATGTAGTCTAGACAGGAACTTGTCTTATGGACCCATGAATGGAAGGAGTAGTTGCGGGTCTCACTGTGTTGACGTCTCCATATATCGACCAGGTCGTAGGCTTTGCAGATTTCGATCACTTGGAGGGCTTTCCTAGGGACAGTCGTGGAAGACTGGTGGGACCTGTCCCAGGGGGGGTCCAGTGTAGTGTTCATGTCGCCAGCCCAAATGATTGTTGCGGACCCTACCTCTCCCAGGTGTGTCATTACCCAATCAAAGTTGTTGTATCCATCTGTGTTTGGCCCGTAGGAATTTATGATCACAAATTCTGTATTTTCCAGGGTTGCATGTACTAGGAGCGTTCTTCCCTCTTCGTCGTTTTTGACCGAGATTATTTTGCTTTTTAGGGATTTGTGTATGAGGATTGCTACTCCTCTGGCGTAGGAGGAGTATGATGCGAAGTACCTATGGCAGCCCCAGTCTCATGCCCAGCGTTTTTCTGTGCCGAGGAGGAGGTGGGTTTCTTGAATTAGCGCAATGTCTACTTTGTCTTCGGAGGTACTGTGACATCTTTCTGGACTTTGTTGGGTTATTGCTGCCTTTGATATTCCATGTGGCTAGCTTGAATGTATTTGTTGATGGATTGTTTGATGGTTTTGGGATCGTAAAATGGGGTGATAGTAGCCGGCTAGGATGCTACTGTAATGTATACAGGTTTTAGCCCACTTGTGCAGAGGTTGTTTTCGTCGCTGTGACATGGCATCCCCGGGCGTAGATTGGGGGGGTGCAGACCCTGAGCGAGCACACTTCCATAACTGTAAACTTGAACGCTCCCACTCACGGGCAACCCCCAACTTGCCCATCGAATTACCTCTTCCCCTTCCCCAAAACATAACTGAACTGCACTTGGGGTGCTAGGGAGCTTCCAAGAGTGGGTGCACCATAAAGTTCGTTGTGGATGTAAGAGGACCAGGGGCTCTTTTTGGGAGAAGCAAGAGATGACTTGGGTGTGGACGCGAGTGGGTATCATGTCGGGTCTCCTACGTCTCGGTCTCTTCTTTGGGGACTTGGATTGTTACAGGTTTGTTTGCATCCTATTTTGTCGAGGAATGTATTCGCCTCGTCTGGGGTGTTAAAGAATTGTGATTTGCCGTCATGTTGAATGCGTAGTTTGGCAGGGTATAACTTGGAATAAAGCAGTTTATCTTGCAGCCGACGTTTCACTCCAGTGAATGTTCTACGTTGAGCTTGAACTGCCAGGGAGAAGTCGGGGAAGAATTTGATATCGTCTCCGTCGTATTGTAGCTTCCCTTTTTCCCTGGCGAGGCGCAGGATCGTGTCCCGGTCTTTAAAGTTTAGTAATTTAGCTATTATTGGGCGGGGGGGTGGACCCCAGGATC
Organism: Ambystoma mexicanum; assembly: GCF_040938575.1. Classification (NCBI taxonomy): domain Eukaryota; kingdom Metazoa; phylum Chordata; class Amphibia; order Caudata; family Ambystomatidae; genus Ambystoma; species Ambystoma mexicanum. The sequence goes on from NC_090936.1 coordinate 230,168,775, forward strand.
GGTCTGCTAGTCGGGACCCCGTGGGCTCTTTCTACCACAAACATGTTGGAGAGTGCGGGGCCGCCAAATATATCTTTGCATAGGGTTTCTATGAAGTCTTCCATTTTTCTTGTATTTTGTTGTTCTCTTACCCCCAGGATGCAGATATTATTTTGGCGGAAGCGCCCTTCGAGGTCCTCATTTTTGGCTAGGACGGCTTTCATTTGGGTTTCAGAATTGCCACGTTAGTGGCTATGGAGGCCACGTTATCTTCAGCGTCTTAGATTCGTTGCTCCGCGGTGTCTAGCCTGTCTCCATGCTTATCTAGGCGGTGTTGTAGTTGATCGACTTTTGTGGACAGGGAGTCCAATGTGCAGTCGATGTTTCCTATGCCTGCTTTTAATTCAAGAAGGATCTCTCTGATGTCTGTGGTCTGGGAGGGGTCCTCGTCTTGGGGCGTAGGCTCCGCGGGGCTCCCTGGTCCGCCATTTGTTTTCAGGGTTTTGAGTATGGTTCCTGCCTCGAAAGTCAATTTTCTTTGAGACTTGTCAGATTTCCCCATCTTGGTGGTTTTGATGTTCCTAACAGATAGTGCCTTGTCCTTGGGCTTCCTCTGTTATTCACATGCTGGTGAGATCGTCGGGGGGGCACTTTTGTGAATAACTCCCACCTTGCGGAGGGCGATTGTACCGGATTGGGGGGGGCCTCCCGACGGATTCCGGGTGTTTGCCCTCTGACGATGTTTGCTGTCCGGGCTGGTAGTTGATTTGCTTGACATTTTTACTTCTTGCCTGATGGAGGGTCGGGACTCCTTGGATATCGGGGTTTCTGGTGTTTAGTTGGAGCTTGCAGTGTCCCCACCGCTCACCCACACGTACATCTTAACAAGGTGTGGCACAGAATGTTGGAGGCTCTAGTTTGCTGTGGGGGCTGATGAAGGCTTGTTTGCCACCTTGGGTGTGGTTGGCGGCCTAAGGATCCCAGCGGGTTAAAACCAGGGCTGCTGGGCCTGCGGGCAGGGCATTGGGTCTCATCTGTCTTCTCCTCCTCCCCCCTCTGGTGGCTCATGCGCCGGTCTGCCGAGGTATGAGGGTCCGCCAGGAGTAGGCGCGTCGCTGCTATATTGTGTGGCTTTGTGCGTAGTTTCTCCCCCCGGGTGCCGAACACTTGGGTTGGGGCGGTTCCACGGTGGTGGGCTGGTAGCGTTATCGCTGGGAGGAAGGGGGGGGCTGGCTCACCTGGGGTGATTGTCTATCTGTGCCCTTCTGCCGCTTTGTCCAGCCCGCTGGTTACGAGGCGGCCCGAAGAGCCGCGGGCTGGGTGAGCAGTCTCCCGTGAGCCGAGCCGGGACTCCGCAGTTGATCCCCCGGGGGTGCCGCGGCTGCCACGGGGGAGCGCCGGCCACTGGGTCCGTGTGTGTGTGTATCTGGGGCGGCCATGTATTCGATGTGGATCTGGTGGGGGGAGGGGCTCGCGGCCTCCGCGGAGCCCACGGCTGGGATGCTGGTGATGCTCTGGGCGTATGATAGCACTGGTGTCTCGCCTCCCACCTCAGCCGCTCCTCGGGTGATGCCGCGGACAGCTACCTCAGCGCGCTCAGCACCACGCAGGCCCCACGTCTGTTTGCATGTTGTGGGGAGTCTCGCTGCTACCGCTGTCTCTCGGTCAGCTGTGTACCGCCCAGGGCTGACAATTATGTCGCTGGGGAGTCGGATGGCCCCTGGAAACGTGTTTTTGACAGGATTTTTTTGGTGCGCTCCTGGAGCTCACATCAGAGCCGCCATCTTGGTTGCGCTCTAGCGCCCTCTACATATTAGCCTCAAACATAAACCCGCTTGACCAAATACATTTTATTTCGCCTCTGGCCAGGTTTATTCGCCATTTCTTTTTGTTAGTGTTTTCTCTGCGCGCCAAACCAGGTTTGGTCCCTTTGTTCATCGCTTTTTTGCGGGCTTCCACACAGAAGCCCTCCTTTCGGAGCCTGAGAGTGTGGGTAGGCAGAATGTGAGGGAGGGGTTTTAGGACCCCTGCCATGGGTTCCCTTGGTAACCCAAGTCGCACTCACATCTGATTGCCTAAGGAGACTGGCCTTGCCAGGCCAGCCACCCTGCTGTGTGATTGACAGCCAGACTGTGTGAATGGGGGAAAGCTGCATAAAAAGCAGGTCTCTAGGACTGGAAGAGCAGTCGCCACTGGAACGAAAGAACCAACGAGGAACTGGAAGAAGGGGACCCCTACAACGCCTGAACCACCTGGTGAAGCCCTGCTGCAGGTCCGAATCTCCAGAATCCGACGACAGAGAAGATCCTCAAGGAAACTTCTTCCCTTGGGCTGGTGGGACCAGCCAGATCACCCAAACTTCAAACCAGGACCCCTCCTCTGGTCGAATTCGCTGTACAGAGCTACAGTGGGCCAGATAGCCAGGAAGGTCGGATCCTGCTTGGGTTTCAAGGTACGCACTTTTTATTTGTCGTTTGGTGGCGCTGCTGGTTTCTTCCCTGGGTAGTGCAGGACCCTCCGGTCGTCCTACTTCTGATTAGTCCAACAGTCGCTTCAGGAACCGTGAGCCTGCAGGAACTACCAGCAACGTCTGCCTCAGCTACAGCCCCCTCTCCGTTTTAACCCTTTAAGTGCCATGGGTATTTCTCCCCAGTGCCAGAGCCTTTTTTGGTGATTTTGGTATGTGGCCATTCAATGGCTTGTAACTTTTTTGTTACATGAGATATCTCGGCCAAATTTGGCTCCTTTTCTTCCCACATGTAGGCGGTCGTAACGCCACCCAGGAATCCCAGGTTGCTGTAGGGGGGTGAGAGAAAATAAGGAAAATGTGCGAAAATTTTGGGTTTTTTCAAAAAATACCAATAAAATGATGCACAAAGAAGCCTGTGGTTTTTTCCTTGTAAGAGCTAGGAACAAATGGTTTGCTGTGCTGAGTTCCCCAATGTGTTGGCTTTCAGGAACAGGTTGAGTGGAAATGAAAAAAAAATTATTTTGATGGGGATATCAACCGTTTTGTGAGAGGTAGGCGATTTTTGCCATTTTTGCCAATTGGACATGCATGGACGGAATGGAAGAAAAGGGCAGGAAAGCCAAATTGGAGGACAGAAAGGCATATATTTCTGAAAAGTAGACAAAATTCCAAGTTTAGGAAGGGGTGATTTGTATAGGTCAGGCAACAACTAGGTAGGGGAAACTGCCATCGAATGGGGGAAAAGCGGGAAAATGACTGAAAAAAAAGGTATGTGTTGGACATGGTGGGCTTGGTACGGCAATGGCTTCTATGAATTTTGAGAAAAGCAATGCTCCGCTACATTCCCCCGACTCTTGCAGTTAGGAGAGCATACCATTTTTGTAGTGTTTGTACAAAACAAGCAATACCACAAGCCAAACACTGAGCCATGGTACACAGGAGTTTTACGCTCACGGCCTGACCAGACGCACTTAGCATGTGTAAATTGGGAAAACCAATGTGGTGAGGAACGGCAGCCATACATTTTTTGAAAGAGCACAGGCAGACCTTTTCAAGGGTAGGTGACTTGTGCAGGTTACAAAAGTGTATGGTGGCTAAAGCAGCGACTAAATGTAGGTCACATTTGGGAAAAGAAAGGGTTGTGAGACAAAGGGCTCCAGCAAATGGGTCAAAACGTTATGAAAACCACACAAACACAACACATGGCCTACCGTCCCGCGTTCCCACAGGTGTCCCGATGAAAACGGTACCTCACATGTGTGGGTGCACCTACCTGGCCGCCAAGGGGAAAGCCCAAAACACAAGTAACCCCAAGTCTGTTTTCACACCGGAAATGTCACACTCTCCCATCATACAGATATGGGCCTCGGGTGTCCAAGCCACCGAGGAAAACAGGGAACCCCATGCATTTCCGAAAAGAGGACACCCGTGGGAATCCGCAGAGGTATGATATGCCCAAATTGCCCCAGAATTTATTACCCAGACACCCCTGCAAAGTCCGAAATGTGGGGAAAAAAACGCTTTTTCCGCACATTTCGCTCGACGCACCCATCGAAACACGCCCCCAACAACACATGGCCTACCGTCACGCGTTCCCACAGGTGTCCCGATGAAAACGGTACCTCACATGTGTGGGTGCACCTACCTGGCCGCCAAGGGGAAAGCCTAAAACACAAGTAACCCCAAGTCTGTTTTCACACCGGAAATGTCACACTCTCACATCATACAGATATGGGCCTCGGGTGTCCAAGCCACCAAGGAAAACAGGGAACCCCATGCATTTCCGGAAAGAGGACACCCGTGGGAATCCGCAGAGGTATGATATGCCCAAATCGCCCCAGAATTTATTACCCAGACACCCCGCAAAGTCCGAAATGTGGGAAAAAATACGCATTTTCCTCACATTTCGCTCGACTCACCCATCGAAACACGCCCCCAACAACACATGGCCTACCGTCCCGCGTTCCCACAGGTGTCCCGATGAAAACGGTACCTCACATGTGTGGGTGCACCTACCTGGCCGCCAAGGGGAAAGCCTAAAACACAAGTAACCCCAAGTCTGTTTTCAGAGGGAAAACTCAGACATTCTGCCGACCGGCACAATGTACAGATATGGGCCTCGGGTGTCCAAGCCACCGAGGAAAACAGGGAACCCCATGCATTTCCGAAAAGAGGACACCCGTGGGAATCCGCAGAGGTATGATATGCCCAAATTGCCCAAGAATTTATTACCCAGACACCCCTGCAAAGTCCGAAATGTGGGGAAAAAAATGCTTTTTCCGCACATTTCGCTCGACGCACCCATCGAAACACGCCCCCAACAACACATGGCCTACCGTCACGCGTTCCCACAGGTGTCCCGATGAAAACGGTACCTCACATGTGTGGGTGCACCTACCTGGCCGCCAAGGGGAAAGCCTAAAACACAAGTAACCCCAAGTCTGTTTTCACACCGGAAATGTCACACTCTCACATCATACAGATATGGGCCTCGGGTGTCCAAGCCACCAA